>NW_003101679.1:3867392-4339176 GCF_000003855.2 Blastomyces gilchristii SLH14081
TCCCTTTTCAAATAAGAATTCTGGTCTCAGATAAAGAATATATTTAAATTCTTAGTCACATTTTCATTCTGATCTTATTATTGAGAATGATACTAAATAAGACTATGAAATCATTTCTTACTTACATAATATCATAATATAGTACTCATTTGTTAAAAATTCAACAGAGAGTATTATTAAATATTATTACTTTTCTGAATACAGATTATAATTCATATAATTTTAATTATAAAAAAAATATAAAATACAAAAAAAAAAAATAAAAAACAAAAAATAAAATAAAAACAAGAAAAAATCATAATAAAAAAAAAAAAAAAAAAAAAAGTGAAAGAAAAAAAAAATAAAAGAAAAAGAAAAAAATAAAAAATAAAAATAAAAAAAATCAAGATTGCAGAGCTATAGTACTTTTAAAATACTTACTTCTCAGAGTCTCTTTACAATATTCATTATCAACTGTGTATCTCTCATAGTGAGAGTAATACAGCTGTGATAAGTTATTATTTTAATATTATCTAATAAATAATCTGTATATATCTGTATAAATGTGAATAATTAGAAAATATACACTTAAAAAGTGTGATCAGAATGAACTCTGCTGTCACTTGAATAATATCAAGAGTAGAACACTGAAATTAATAATTCTCTTCATTGATTTCATAGACAAGGTATGTGAAGATAGTCTTAAGAAATATAAGATCTCTCAACTTCTGATAAAAACAGATCTCACAGAGAGACTCTATTTTCATGATATCAGAGACTGAGTATTACTAAAAAGTATTACTTTCATATAATACACATGTACTTACTGCAGTGATTCACTCTCTATGTATATAACTAAGAGTTATAGCTTTCTTATGCTATATAACTCTTTCTAAGATACTGCTGTTAATTTGCAACTCATACAGTCTCTCAGTTCAGTATACACTATATATATACAGTTCTGCATACTGAGACTGTGTTAATCATTATAGTCAGGTGTGATACTCACTTTTCACAGGCCATATTTCATTTGAAGAAGAGGAAGAAAGACACAACTATTGTTTTATTAAGAGAGAAATGAATAATTAGTATTATTGAATATAATTTAATTCATCTGTATTTAAAATTTGATTAGTCTATACTTCTCAATTTGAGAATTTCTAAGAGTGTTTTAATAGTTTTCATACCAGCTTGAACTTAGTGATGAGTTGAAGAAAAAGAGAAAAGAAAGAAGAAAGAAATAAGAATAACTTATCTTTATAATATAAAAATAGAGAATCACTGCAATCATTCTTTCTAGTAATAAAGATCTATTTTCTGCATGTATTTCTGATATAGATTATATGATAAATGCATACAAAGAATATTAATAGTATATGTATTAAATGAAGATAATATTGCTATGTAACACTGTAGTCATTTCTGTATATCTCTGAAAGCTGTTAATAGTTTCTTTATCTCTTTATATTTGATAAGTCAATAATATATTCTGATGTACTCTTTCTTTCATCATTATCATTATTATTATCATTATTATTATTATTATCATTATCATCATCATCATCATTATCATTATTATTATTATATCATTGCTAGCTGTCTTCTCTGCCTTCACCTCTTCTCAATACTTATTAAAATTAATTATATTATCTCTCTTTAAATATTCTACGGTTCTGTGAATCATCAAGGCACGTGAGCACTGTCACAGATTAAAGAGAGAGAAGAAGAAGATATTTAAGCATGAGAAGACAGATTATAAGATATATTATAATATCTTGAAGAGGCTCTGTAAGAGAGTAGAATAATAATGATTTTAAGTAATACTTCTGATAGATTTAGACTGAACTAAGTATAGAAATAATGTGAATGATATCATCTGTAAGAGATTGAAAAAGAAGACAGTGAAGAGTCTTATACAGTAGTAATAAGATTAGAAGAAGTTTTGAGAATAATTTGAGATTAAGATAGAGAGAGAGAGAGAGAAGAAGAGTATTACTGTAAATAAGCAGTGATAGAAGAAGATTGAGAAGATATTGAAGTAAGAGATAAAGAAGTCAAAACTAGTAAGTTTTTTATTAAAAGATAATGATTTTTGATAATACTTCTGTTCTCTAATTGATTAGCAGAAGCTGAAAGAGAAGAAGAGAATTAAGATCTTGTTTAGATCTCAAATACACTTTATAATTCAGAACATTGAGAAGACAGTTCTGCTCTCTGAGCATATCAATCTGCTTACTGCTGAAGTGAAACCCAAGACAGCAGACCAGAAAATGCAGGATTTTAAGAAACAGATTAATCTGACTGAGAGAAAGCAGTGAGAATTCTTCTCTGAGAAGACAGTAGAGACAGATTTTAAGATGATTATTATCTCAGATGAGAAGAAGAAGAAGAAGAATAAGAATAAGAAGTGAATTATGAAGAATAATAAGAAGAATGAGAAAGAGAAGAAAGATAATGAGTGAAAAAAGTTTTTTTCTTTTTATATTAGTTAGTTATAAGTTCATGAATCATAACTATTAGTTAATAATTGAAATTAATTTTGAGTTTTCAAAAATTATTGTACAAGTTGTAATCAATTATCAATATCAGAAATAATATATATATATATATTCAACTATCATGTCACTATAATATATAAGTATCATCATTTTTTCAACATTGATATTTATAATATTAATATATTTTTAATAATATTATCTAATAATATAATTTGATAACACTCTTTTTTATAATATTAATATATTTCAAGAAATATGACAGAGATTAATCAAGATTATTTATTTACTTTTATACATTGATGATATTCAATCTGAGTTAGTACTAAAATTATAACTAAGCTAAGAAAGAAGATTATTTTCTCTTATATTAATTCTTCTTATACATATCAGTGATCAGTTATTAAAAATAAATTATCATCTTTCTTAAATTATTATTATATCTTCTGAATTCACTTCTTTCACTTCTTTTACTTCTATTGAAGATTTATAAACTCTTTTAGAAATTACTGTGAATTACAAAGTCTATGTTATTTACAATTTAATATAGAATGCTCTCTTTTAATTATAATAAATAATCACTTCATTCTTCACATCTGATTTCAAGTCATGAAATTTATGAAAAACTCAATACAAATATTGAGATGAACTATGAAATAATTATCAACAGATTGTATTGCAGATTACTGAAGAGTTATCTCTCTACTATAATTACTGTAACTTCATTCAGAAATATTCATTATGAACTGATTATAGCTCTGAAGAAATTTTCTAATATCTGAAGTTATCAGAATGCAGATAATAAAAGAAAAATAATCAGAAAATTACTACTGAGCTGATAAGTTACTCTATCAGATAATAATTTTTGATAATACTAACTTTCTAATTTGAAGAAAATTATATGAAAATGATTATATATCAGTACTCTGATTTCATAACTCTTATCTGATAACTTCTATGAATAATTATTTTGTATATATATATCTTTGAATCTTTCTCTTCAATCAATTGAAAACTCTGAATTCTAAACACTTCTTCAAATACTTAATTTAAATCTTTATATTTTATATTGATTCTGTCTTCAGTTCAATCTCAAGACACACTACAAAGTTAATATATAATATCTAGAATCAGAGTTGAAGAATCATTGAAGAGTATCTCTCACAGTAGATATATGAACTAGTATAAATAATCTTACATTTATAGAAGTTATATATTATTACATTGATAAGAACTGAACTTATTAAGAGATATTAATTGAATTTAAATCATTAATTAGTAGTTATACTGAGAATTATATGACAGAGATATTAATAACTGTGATTAAAAATGATTATTAAGATATTAGTCTCAGTCTTCTTATAATTATAACTGATAATACTATGAATAACTACATTATAATGAACAGCTTGAAGCAAAAATTGACTTTGTATTTCTGAAATGATAAACAAGGTCATATTCTCTGCATTGCTTATATAATTCAACTTATGATATAAACACTGATAAAGAATCTTAACATTGAGATGAAGAATAATAAGATAGCTGATTCTTAAGATGAGAATAAGATAAAAGTGATTACTTAAGTAACTTTTACATTCACTTTATAAAAGATAATATTTTTTGATAATACTTTTTAATATTGCTTTTTAATAATACTTTTTAATAATACTACTATTAATTTTGAATAGATTGATTAATAATTTAAATATCACAGATTTGAAACATTGCTAATGTGATTTGTATCTTCTCTAAATAATAACAATGATTTTATAATATTTAATAAATAAATAAATCAGTTACATCACTGAATATGATACAGAATGTTAGAATATAATGAAGTTTAATATATAAGATAACTGTTCAGACTCTTTGATTATATCAGATAATTAATTATTAAGTACAACACTCTGATTGAGAAAAGATTCAGACATTGAAACTTTCTAATATAAAGTGAACTCAGTTGAAATAATGTGATTAGTTTACTGTTTCAGTTTTATAAGATAATAAAGACAGTCTGAATCACTTATATATTAATACTGCAGTCAGTCTGATGAGTGTATAACAGTTTATTTACTTATCTTAAGAAGCAGTTGAATCACTTAAAAAGAAATTCAGTCTGAAATAATGCTATAGCACAGACTATTATTACTATAAGAAATAAACTAGTATATTACTACAGTAAAACTGAATAATCTTTTACAGAGTACTATACTATAGCAGCTCTACTAGATTTCTCTTATTAAGTTAATATCTACACTTCTTAAGATTGAACAGAGAAGAAATGAGACTTATATATTAAATTAGTCTGAGACTACTACACTATCAACTATCAGAGATTTGAATGAGCAGATGTTAGAGATGTGAAGACAGTGAAATACCATTCTCTAGTAAGTAATAATCTTTAGTAATACTTCATATTATATTGAACTATAATACTAACTTTGAAACAGAACTTATATACATTGATTATAACTGAAAATCAGATAAAACTACATACTTATAAAACTGAATTTAACTGCTATCTTTAAGATGATTTAATAAATTTATATATTAAATCAATTTTAGAGTTATAAAAAATTGTTAAGAGTATATATTCAACTGTTGCACTGATAATATGTGATATTCTGATAATTTTATTAACAGAGATGAGAATGAAGTGAAAGTTCAACTCAAGCTGAGATATTTATTACTATTACTGAGAACAATTATAAGAAGAAATAATTAAGAAACTTATAATTGTAAAACATGAAATTATCAGACAGTTTAATATCTCTGATCACAGTATATCAGAGAAGTGTAGTTTTCATGAGAAAGTGATAAATAAACTTATACAAGAATGTATTTAGTTGTTTCATGAGTATTATCAATAATTATTATCAAATTCTGATTATATAAGTAATCACTGAATAAACTGAATGAGACTGAATTTAATCTTCAGTCTCAGTCTTATTCTGATTTTGAAAGAATGATTATCTTTCACAGTTTATTCTGAGAAATTACTCTCATTTCACTGTTCTTGAATTAAATCTGATCATTTTTCACATCATTTCTCTCAGAAATGATTCATTTTCAGATTTTTTTGAGACTTGGTTCTGATGAGACTCATATCAAGAAATGTATGAGATCAGACCAAATGAAACCAAGTGTGAAATTCATGGTCCCGGCGGCCAGTCTATATATAACAAAGTGAAAAATGTTAAAGAAGAAAAAGAAAGAGAAAGTGCAAGAATCAGTGATTAAAGTGAATATTTATATGTGTACATAGTATGTACGCGGTGAAGCTTTGAAGTGGAAGAATAGAAATTCTGTGGGTTTTTCAGCTGAGAATTGATAATTGAAAATGACCGAGAATCTGAGCTTTCAGTGAAATCTATGAAGTGTAAAGGAATAGTCTATATAATGATCGGGCGCAGCTCGTCACAATTCAAAAGACAAGAACATTGAAGCTAATAATTCATCTACACTGAATTCCTGCTCATATGAATATTTATGACAATGAATTGGCTGATTCAGCTGTAAAAAAGAGTTCAGAATTAAGCAGATCTATTCAAAAAATTATATTCTGATCTTTTATAAAGAGAAAAATAAAAGAATCTTATTTAGACAAGTGAAATGAAAGCTGACAGAAACAAAAGAAGAGTATACATTATTCAAGATTGAAAACAAAACTCAAGTAAAAATCTTATTCAATTAAATATAAAAAGAAAATATTTTCATCTATAATGCAGCTGAAACTAGAACATGGCTATTTCAAATCTTATATACAAAGATTTGATGATAGATTTGTTTCAATAGAATGCTCATTCTGCAATGCAAATGAGAATTCTAAGTATATTGTAATACACTGTGCATTATACAATAGTCTCAGAGTCAGATTGAAAGAGAAGTATAATCTAAATTAATTAAATATGAGATTCTTATTCTCAACTGAGACAGAAATTAAATACTTAATAAACTTTCTATCAGAAACTCAAGCAGTTATAAGAAAATAACTGAATTCAGAAATATCTGAATATGAAGAGGAGAAAATTGATCAGATATAGTCTGTTAAAACAGCTATATACTATCTTTTAATAATTTGTTTTATTACAGTCTCTCTTTACTTTACTTTTTCCTTTCTATTCTTTTCTATCTATCTATTTAATGTGTCTATCTTTAAGACTGTGTTCTCTTTTCTTTTGTCATGATATTATCAAATGATTTCAAAGTATCAGAAGATGTTAAAATACTGTATTTTGTAAACAGTTTTTGTATTCTGAGCTAGAATTTTCTGATTTTGCATATCTGAAATTGGTGAATGTATAATAGTTAACTTTATAGATATAGAAAAAACCCTAAGAACTAAAAGTTCTCAGATAGATATCATAGTCTCTGACTGCATATATCTATAATTGAAGAATAATAATAATAATAATTAATGAACATCTTCTTCATCTGTGTAAATACAGCTTTGATGTTCACTGATCACTGAATTACTGAGTTCTTCTTGATAAGTTCTGTAAGTGATCTTGTGATATCTGAGAAGTTTTATATAAATCACTGATAGAAGTTACTAAATTCAATGAAGCTTTGTACATCTTTCACAGTATATGAAGCTTTTCATTCAAGAATAATAGAGATCTTCTCAGAATTCATTCAAATTCTCTTATCAGCTTCTATGATAAAACCTAGGTATTTTATACTCTTAACTTTAAAATCATACTTATTAATATCTATTGATAGTTCTGCTTCTTATAATTATTATAATACTCTCTGCATATGTTCTTGATGTTTCTTTCTGAATTTATCAGTAAAGATGAGAATGTTATCTGAATATACAGATATAAACTTATCAAGAAAATCTCAGAGTACTCAGTTGATATACTTCTGAAATATACTGAGAGTGTTAGTCAGTTCAAAGAGTGTGACTACTTATTTAAAGAGATTATAACATGTTTAAAATGCTGTAAGCTATTCATCTTCTTCAGTGATATGAATCTTATGAAACACAGTGATAATATCTAACTTTGTAAATCATTAAGCTCATCTGATACATGCTAGAATTTCATTGATAAGAGATAAGAGATAATGATCTTTCTTTATCAATCTGTTCAGATCTTGATAGTTCACACAGAATTGAAGTTCTTCATCTGATTTCTTTATAAAGAGAATAGAAGCTGTGATTAGACTGGCTGCTGAAACCATGAATTTCATGTTTAATCTCATTTAGTCTGATCTCATACATTTCTTGGCGTGAATCCCGCTGGGACTAGTTATTAAAAAAACATGCAAAGTGACTATATATGAGATCTTAAAATGAAACCATGACTTGAAAAAAATGAGAAAGTGATCTCATTTGATTTCATTTAATTCTATTCTTGGCATAAAGTTACTATTTTTAGACATTTTAAGGTTTTTTTTAGACTATTTTTAATTTTTTAAAAAGTAACGCTTTTTGGTAACACTCAAATAAGATTTAAAGTCATTTAAAGCAATAAAAATAATTTAAATTGAGAAGTGGAAATCATGATCTCATTTGAAAAATGTGATAAGAGTAGACAGTAAGTCTCACTGAGACAGTATGAGACTACTATCTAATGTTAAAACCGTGTAATGAGATCAGTTGAATTGATAATGAGACTATCAAAAAATCTGGTCCTGGTCTCAGACACGGTCACACAGTCAGTCTAGCTGTGATACAGAAGTTACTAATATATATAAATTCTTTATTTAACAGATCATTGAGTATCTTCTGAAGAAGAAGAAGTTCATCTCAGAACATGTTATAAAGAGAATCTTATGATAATTTAAAGTCTTTATCATTCTTCTTTTTTAACTTGATACTGTGATTCACTTCTGAACCTTGTAAGAGAGGTAGATTTATAACATTATTATCTTATCAGAAGATATCTAGATATTTATGATATTATTAAGAGAGTCTAAACAAGAATCTATTGTAATAACACAGAATAACTTCTCTAGTGCTTTTTTAATATTGATCAGACTGATGAAGTAGATTGCTATATAATTCTGCTATCAGTGATCTTGTCAGTGATTCTATCAGTGACTTCTTTTACAGAGTATTTTATAAGTGTTGACAGAGATCTGTATCAGATTCATAGTCTTATGAATATCATCTTCATAAATTCTATTATTATTAGAAAATATTAAGCTTCTGTTTTAAGTGTTTAATAAGATACCTTGTTCAGATAGTCAGACAAGTTCTAATATAAGATTATAATCAAGATTATTAACTTTATATGTATAGACTTCTTCACATTGATGTTCTCTGATACCTATGTTTAGCTTTATCATGTAACAGATGTAAACATCTTTTGAGTCATTAAATTCTGTGAGAAGTCAGAGTTTTGATAAGAGAATACACTGAAGATTATAACATCTTATGACTGAAGATTTAATTATTGTATAATGACATAGATCACTGTCTATCATGACTTTCATATTATATATATTATTAATCACAGTAGATACAAGAATTACATTCATTGTCATTTTCTCTTTAAATTGTTATCATTCAATCTCTTCAAGCTTCTGTTTATGAATTTGAACAGAAGTTAATCTTTTCTCTATTTCATTGAGATATCTTCATAGTTATTTTCTGAATCTTTCTTTAATACAATGTGATTAGTGTGGACAGGCACTGATTCATTCTTTGAATGAGAAGATACTGATCTTTCTCTTAAGTAAGAAAATACATAGACTGATCACCAGTTGAAAGCAATATGTTCTAGTCAGTTACAATTGATACACATCTCTTGTTAATATCAATCAGTGACTTCTTCAGAAGTGATCTCAGAGACTCAGAAGCCTGTTTGAATGATGAAAACCCTTGTTTATATATAGACATTTGAGTTCACTTAATTTATAGTATCTGTATTATTATTCTTTGATGTAGATATATAAGTGACTGAGATGTAATATCTTCTGCCACTGTTCTATATACTCTTAAGCTTGATGAGATGATCATTCAATGTTCAGAGTTATATGCAGAAACCTTCATAAGTCTGGTCTTTATCTATACTTATAAGAGTCTGTAGAAGTTTAAAAGTTAGTGTCTTCTTAAGCATACTAATTATTATTCTATTCTTTCAAGATTGATCACCTGCTTCTAGAATCTTAGTATTGAAATCAGGAATGAATGTTATAAGAGAAGTATTTCTTTGTCAAACACTCTGTAATTAATTTAATGTCTTCTGTTATATAGCAGTATCTTGAAACAGAATATTGAGATGTTTAATGATATTATCAGACATATATAACACTGATTCACATGCTTTCATTCATGAATGAAACTTCTGTCTCACACAATTCTTCAATCAACTATTAATATATTAATCTTAATTAGTTAATGAACTGATGACATCTTCATCTATACTTAGTTTCACAAGTATTTTCAATCTTCATGATGGATAGAGAGTGAGATCAGAAGTATTAAAATATGTAGAAGTATCTAGATGTTTCTTCAACACTCTCATATTTATATCTGATTCAGTCAGTGTTGAAATTACTTATGCAGGGGTTTCTAGTTAAGATAATTGTTGAATTTTTCTTATATTGATATTATTGAGTTACATGCATATTAACTATCTGTTACTATTATAATTTCAACATTACTCAGAGTTATTATGATACTGCATCTATACTTGTATTTAAGAATTCTCTCATGTTATCAGTAGACATATTGTTTATTAAATGTATAGTATCTGTGAAATCTGAAGAAGTGTAATTATATGAATATCTCATATATCTAGAGTGTCAGAACTCTCAGATCTTTTACTGATATTCTCTTTATAAGATCTTGTTACAGAGTCAGAGTGACTGATGAGCAAGCTTCTATCTAAGAACTCAGTATTCACTTAACTGATTAATTGTTTTTCTATTTCTTACATATTATTATATGTTCAGATATCTTCTCAATGAGTAATCATTTCTAATAAGAAGATAATGAATGTTTTTCAAGTGTAAGAGGCCTACACTGAATAGATTGATATAATATATAGATCTTATATAACAAAGTGAAAAATGTTAGAAAAGGAAAAGAAAGAGAAAGTGCAGAAATCAGTGATTAAAGTGAATATTTATATACATACACAGTGATGTACGCGGTGAAACTTCAGAGTAGAAGAATAGAAATTCTGTAGATTTTCAGCTGAGAATCAGTGACTGAGAATCAGAGCTTTCAGCAGAAATCTATAAAGTATAACAGAATAGTCTATATAATTGATTGAGCGCAGCCTGTTATAATAGTCTATATAATCAGATACAGTCTGCTATAAATAATTATTTACATTCTGAGATTAATCTGTAGAAAATCTTTATCAATAGAGTTTTTTCAGTTATAATTTAAACTCTAGAGCTCTATATCTCTTCTTTATTTTAAATATTATTATCAGATATTGCATCTACTAATCTAATATAATCTTACTTAAATAGTAGATATCTAAGTATTTAATATTCTTATTATAAAAGTCAGCTTTATTAAGTTATTAAATAAATTGAAAGACTGGTCTGATTATATCAGAAGCTGTATTTAAACTAGATTTGAATTAAAAGAGTGTTTCAGAATATTTATTAATAAAGCTTTTAAATACTTCAGAAGAATATTCACTAACAGAGTATAAGTATAAAGAATTATTATTATTAACTAAATTAGTAAGTAGAATATAAGATTGTAAATATATATATAAGTAAGATTATAATGAATTTATTATTTTAATATTTATTTTATTGAATTCTTACTAATATTATTCTCTTTTTGTGAAAGATGTAAAGCTTGTGTGATTGAAAGATTGCTAGCTTTGTGAGAAGTTATATGATGAAAGAATTAGTAAGCCAGATCACATGATCTGACACTCTCACTTATCAGAGTAACTATACACAATGCTATATATAAAATTCACCTTCAAATCAAGTACAAGTACTAAAAATGACTGGAAAATGTGAAGTAATGAAAAATCAGTCATGATATACATCATTTTTTATCCCTCTATTCCTTCATCTTCATAATCTCCTTTCAACATGTATATTTCAACATTTCAAGTGGTTTAGTAAGCTCATTCACCGTGTTCTCAGCAGATGGAATATATCAGATAGATATCTCATTCTTGTGAACAAGATCTCAAAGAATGTGGAAATGAATCTCTATATACTTCAAGCAGTGTGAAATTGCTTCAGAAGAGAATAGCTCTATGACAGACTTATTATCAGCATGGATTGTATAAGCCAGATCATTGACTGTGATGGAAATGAGATAATCATCAGTATTCAGATTGTTGAGATAAGATGAAATGAAGTCAGTGTCTTCTAGAAGCTCTCAGAGACAGACAAGCTCATATGCAGCCTCAGAGAATGCAATATATTCGGCCTCTGTTGATGACTTGAAGACCTCTGTTTGCCGGCAGCTCCGTCATGCAACGGGGTCACCTGCCATGTAGATGATATAACCGGTGATTGAACGGGATTCTGAATCTCTACCGGCTCAATCAGCATCTGTGTATACTACAGGTTCAATTTCAGCATCTCTGTGATAGGTTATACTCTCATTGATTGAACTCTGTAGATATCAGAGTATACACTTGTATATGACCCAGTTCTTTGATGTAGGTCAGGAGCTGAATCATTCAAGAAATCCTGCAGTGAAGCTCATATCAGAACATGTATTGAATACAAGATATTGCAGAGATTTGATACCAGATTGATAGAACTGTAGAATAAATTCTGCTGTGTATACAATCAGTTTCTCATTATCATTCATGAAATCAACATTCTTCTTTATAGAAGTGAATATAGAATGATAGTCATTCATTAAGAACTTCTTCAGAAGATTTCTTATAAAGAGAGATTGAAATAATGTTAATGAAGTTGAATCTCTATCAATCTTCATTTCTAGATAGTGATTGAAATTCCCTACATTCTTGATCTTGTAATTAGCAGCGATTTCAGCTTTGACTCAGTTCAGATCTTTGATTTTCAGGCTGTAGAGACAGACATCATTTACATAGATGATTATATAGACCTGTCTTTCATTGTGGATAAATAGTTCAGCATCATAGAGACTGACACAGAAGTCTGAGTATAATAGCATCTTTCACAGCTTCTCATATCATAAGAGTACTGTCTGTTTAAAACTGTAGAGTCTCTGCATCAACTCATACACAAGATCATCATAATCTTCATGAAATTCTGTGAGTTGATTCATATATATTCATTCATCAGCAGGCAGTTGAGTATTCAAAAATGCAGTCATCATATCAATCTGCAGAACATATCATCCTCAGGATGCCAAGATCATCATAAGAGCTTGTGAGATGAATGCAGAGATAATAAGTGCAAAGATTCTTGAGTAATTGACTCTCTTCTGTTGAAGATTTCTGCAGACAACTCAGTGAGCCTTATAGTAGATAACATCACTCATATTATTAAACTTTTTGTCAAATACTCATTGATCACAGAGAACACTCATTTGTGATGTTCTCTCAATCAGTTGTCAGATCTCTATCTGTTTCAAACAGTTGATCTCTTTAACACAGGTCTTGTAATAATACTTTCATTTCATGAAAGCTTTGACATGTGTAAGGTTTTTCAGGATCAGAAATACAGTGATCTTGAAATCAGTAAGCAGATCTTCAAAACTATCTCTCACTGAAGATTCTCTTACTGTAGTGATATTTCTTATAGATATTAAAGAATTATCTGATTCAACTGTGAATTCTGAGAAGTTCAGTGTATTCTGCACTAAAAAGATAGATATTCTCACAGAGATATCATAGTCAATTCATCAATTATTAGTGAGTATGAGAAAAAATGAATACTCAGGTCAGATTTTCTCATCAATAAACAGAGTATCTATTGATTAATCAGGAATCACTGCAATCTCTTGACAGACTGTAGTGAGTAGGTCTGATATCACTGAAGAAATCACTGCAGTCACTTTACAGACTGCATTGAGTAGAATCTTCAGATTGTGTATTATTAATATCAATGAATTGACAAGATGAAGATTCTTCTGAAAGATAATGTCTTTTGATATGTATAAATGCCTGTTGAAGAGGTTCATCAATCTATAATTAATAAAATTATCATATCTCACAAAAATCAACTCTTTGAAACAGGAAGCTATCTTATTGATGAGCTTGAGAACTATCTTTAAGAATGCTTTACAACCTCATCAGTGAATGTCATGTGCAGAGAGTAGAGCTTCAAGCCAGGCCTTATACAGTGTAATCAGCTTTGTATTTTCAGAGTTCTCATACAATATCATTGAGATTGATATACGGTTAAGCAGCTCTGTGACTGTAATAACTGTCTCATCTCACATCTTTTCTAAAGCTGAAGAGTCTATTAATAGTGATTAAAACTTCTCAATGATCAAACTGATCAATTATTCAGGTACTTCATCTTGCTGTAAAGTATAAGAGAGAGTCAGCTTTCATTTTATATCTTCACTGAGCATATATGCTGTGACTGCATTTGAATTCAATTCTTCACAATCTGAGTGAATGATTGCAATGCCACATCTCAGCAGATTCTTGATAAATTGATTAAAGATTCATAGATATCTCAATGTCTCATCCTTGTGTTTCAATAGAAATATTCATCTCATACAGATGACATCATCTGTTATCATCATTACAAGCTTCTTATCAGTGTAAGATAATATATCATTCTCAGTTTCAAGAGTCTCATTATCATCAAATATATTCACTCAAATCTTCAAGGCCTTGCAGATGACATGATGTGGTGTGAAATTCTTGTAGAAAGTGTGTTTCTGTTTAAACTTAACACATGTGACACAGAATGATAATTTCTTCAGATTAATAATGATAATATCAAATCACAGGTTTCTGATCATTTTTAATATACTATTTTCACTGATATGATCAAGTCAATGATGTCACTCATCTATCAGAAGCTGTTTCAGAAGAACTGCAGATAATCAAGATAAAGATGAGATAATAAAGAAATCAGTATCTGAATTCTTAGAGTTGATTAACTGTTCAATCTTCTCATGACTGAAAGGTCTCAAAGATCCTGCATTTGAATCATAATCTGTTGAGATTGTCTTTGGTTTCAGAACAGTCACATATGTCACTGCTTTATACATTGAGTCATTCATTATCTTATGAAATGTCAGTGAGCTGTTGAATAGAATGTAAATATTATTATGAGACAGATTGATGTAGAAGATATCACTGTTAATAGATAACAGAAACTCAAAGTAGTTCTCAGTATTAACTTATATATTACAGTAAATATAGCTCTGATGTTTCATAAGCTCAGCAGAGATCAGATTTGTGAATAGTTCTAACATATAGTATATATGATTGAATTCTATCAATCTTTCACTTACTAAGATAAATACAGTGCTGACACTCTGAACCTTTATAATAACCTTGTTGATCACTTGAACTGTTAAATCATTGATTGCTATAAGTTCTGAAAATCATAATCTATCACTCACTATGTGGCATCTGATGTCACTATCTTATATAGTGAGGGAATTCTTGTGAGATTTCATGAAACAGACTGACATATTAATAATCTCTGTGAGGTTTATTATCTGATAGATGTCTGATTCATCTGTAAAGAATAGTTAAGTTCTATTCTTACTATTGTTCTTTTTCTTCTTTTTCTTGAATTTCTTTATTCTTGCAGTATTATTTATCTTTCAATTATTCAGAGTACTGTCTGAATTGATCAATCAACAGATGCTAAAGTGAGATCTCTCACATTCAGAATAGATAGATGAATTTCTCAATTTCTGATAATTTCAGAAGCTTTCTTAAGTACTATTACAATCACATTCAGTACAGTCTTCACAGGCTGAATTCAATGTATTATTGATAGTTATTATAATCATTGTAGCTGTTATAGCTGTGTTAGCTGCAGAATCTATATTCTACAGATTCTTTTTATCTTTTGAAGAATTAAGCTGTAAACAGATTTTCTTCATGAGAAGATCAACATTCAATATCACAGCTGTGAATTTGAAATTCTGTATCTTCTCTATCTTCTTCTGAACATAATTTCTTCAATTATTGAGTAGAACTGAGTAGAAGATATTAAATATTCATACATCTGAGAGAAAAGCATTCAACATCTTCAATTTCATGATGACAGACTGAAACTTATCAAAGAATGTATGTAGATTGATGATCTGTGTGTTACTAAGAGACATGAATTCCAGAACTGCCTCACAGTGTAACTGTGTTTTGAAGACAGAGTATTTCTATTCAATCACATTTCATAGAGTATAAGCAATCTGATTTTTATCATACTTGAAGAAATATGATCTGACACCTACACTCAAGAAGTTCAAGATGAATGTGTAGAGTCACCGGTTTCTGATGTCTTAGAATGATACTCATTCATCATCTTTTTATAGAGAGTTCTGAGTCTGTCATTTCTCTATCATATATCAACACTGTGTATCAATCAGTTTTGATTTCATGAAGATGCTTCATGTGATGTAATTGAATATATCAGTTAGACTGTTTAGTCTCACAGTATTCTTGATATCTTTCTTGAATTGAGAGATTGTCTTGTCAACACAGCTATCTGATTTATAAAGATTGAATTTCAATCTTTCACTGAGATTAGAATTTCATGTGACTGTACAGACTGTTGATATAATGATAGAATAATTATTAACATCTTGTAATTAATCTGTAAAGAATGAGAATCTCTGTTGACAGAGTTTTTTCAGTTATAGTTCAAGTTCTAAGACTCTTTACTTTCTCTTGTTCATCTCAAGTATTCTCTTGAGATGCTTCATCTGTTAATCTGATATTGTCTCACTCAAACAGTAGATATCTGAGTATTTATTATTCTTATCAAGAGAATCAGCATCAAGCTGTTAAGTAGATTGAGAGGCTGGCCTGACCATGTCAGAAGCTGTATTCAAACCAGCTTCAAATCAAGAGAGTGTTGCAGAGTGTTCTTCAATGAAGCTTTCAAAGACTTCAGAAGAATATTCACTGACAGAGTATAAGTGTGAAGAATTATTATTATTATCAACTGCAACTGATTCAGTGAAAAGAATGCAAGATTATAAACATATATATAAGTAAGATTATATTGAATCTGCCATCTTAATATTCATTTATTGAATTCTCAATATTCATTTATTGAATTCTTGCTAATATTATTCTCTTTTTCTTGCTTTTTTACAAATGTAATGTGTTTTCTGCAAGCCTCTTTTTTAAGCAAGCAGTAGTATTATTAATTATCAAGATCTTAAACATATCAATACTGATAGAATAAGACAATTTTAACTTCTGAAGAGTATTAAATGAAGCAGTAGTTTAAATAATGAGTATATTGACAAGAAATTCTGAATTGACAGTGATTTTACACAAAATGAGTCTCATAACCTGTGAAAGGTGTAAAGCTTGTGTGATTGAAAGATTGCTAGCTTTGTGAGAAGTTATATGATGGAAGGATTAGTAAGCTAGATCACGTGACCTGACACTTTTTTCTTACTTTTTTACAATATAATGTATTTTCTACAAGCTTTTTTTTTAAGTGAGTAGTAGTATTATTGATTAACAAGATCTTAAATATATTAATATTAATAGAATAAGATAATTTTAACATCTGATAGATATATTAAATAAAGCAGTAGTTAAAATAATAATTATATTAATAAGAAATTCTGAATTGATAGTGATTTTATATAAAACAGATCTTATAACCTGTGAAAGATATAAAGCTTGCTTAATTGAAAGGTTGCTAGCTTGTGAGAAGTTATATAGTGAAAGAATTAGTAAGCCAGATCACGTGACCTGACAAGACCTTATCATTTTGACTCATTTGAGTTGTTTATCAGTTCAGTTGACTGGCACAGTACCTGCTCTCACATTAATAGATAGAAACAAGTGAATCTCTGCAATCACTGACTATTTTCACTGCTCTTCAATCCGGTTTTGTCATTCAATTGTACCTGAGGCCTTGTCAAAATCCTTGGAAATCTCAGACAGATCAACTTCATCATCATTCAGTAGATCAGCATAGAATTCCCTCAAGTCACCAGAGAGACCTGGCTTCAAGACAGAGAAGTTCTCATGAGCTCAGGGAATCATCGAGCTCTGTCAGATCTGAGCTGAGAGCACTTCATCGTTGGGATCGGGGGAAGGCAAGGAATGTGTAGGAACCGGGGGGGGGCCACAAAACCACAACATGGCCAAGCGGCTGGCAGCGCACTAATAGATGGATGAGCAACTGGTTTGTGAGGAGATACACCCAGGGTTGAGGGAGCAGGAAAGACGGGAGGTGGGAGAAAGAGGAAGAGAGAAAGGGCACCTGGTAAACGACCGGAGAACAAAGAATCTCAAGGAAAGGTGGTCATTGGTACGTACCTAGGCAGGTTGGCGCCATCGTGACTCGGCCTGTGGTTAGGCCCCCCCTCGCAAGGCGTCAAGACGACGGACGCCTCGACGGGGTGAACTGAATTGCTGTAGCCGGACGGGACGTGTTGGAAGATCGAGGTCACGTGTTCTCAGTAGCAAAAAAGCGCTGCCCCTGACCCAACTTTTAATCCAGATTAAAATTTGGTTGCACCGCCAGCCCCACGGCGGTACCTGGCGCCATTCCCGAAACAGCCTAGGGGCGGGGCCGCGGGGGATTGTGTTTGGGCGGTTTCGTTTCGGTTTTGTACGGTGTTTTCTTTCGTTTTGCTGCGGGGAGGATGGGATGGAGAGGGAGGGAGCCGTGATTGGCCGATGGGCGTGTTTATGTTCTCTTTGTTTCTGTGGGATAACATACAATGTATTGTTAAATAATTAAATAATAATAATAATACAAACCAACAATCTGAAGCCGTTTTCCCCTTCGCTTGGGGAGGGAGAGAGAGAAGGATTGGATGCTTAAAGTTAGCGGCGTACTACGCAGTACGGAGTATGTATGCCTATTATTATTGCTAGTCCCTCCCCAGGTTAGCCGGCGTTGGATTGGCCTGCTCACAGTGGCTCAGTTCTCACTATTCGCTGCGTAGGAAGAGTTGTGGCTGCACTTGCCATGTTCGCTGCTCAGCCCGCCCGCTCGCCCGCTGCTCGCTCCCCCCCTTTGCCTTTGTCCGTCTTTTCTCCTTCTTCTTCTCCGTCGTCGTCCCCTTCTCCTCTTCTTCTTCTCTCAACCTCCAGTCCAGTCCGTCCTCCTCAATCCTCGCCCGCTGCTCTCCGTTTATCTTTCTCTCCCCACGTTCATTTCTACTTGTCATTCATTCATTCTTGCTTGCCTGGTTGCTCGTTGTCTTTCCTTCTTTCTTCTATCCCCCCCCCTCCTCCCCCTCTCTTCTTCTCTTCTTCTGTTATTATTCGCGAGCCATACCAGCCAAGATACACAGTCCTTTCACAGAGCCCCCAAGCAAGGTGCTCTTCACGAGAGAAATTTGACTGTACCTGGGCTATCATCGCGCAGTCGGGCCCTTGATTCTTTTGTTTTTCTTTTTTTTTTTTTTTTTTTTCCTATTTTACGATTTTTAGACATGCGATCCATTTGTTTCATGTATCTCACTTACCATCACGTCCGCGACTGATTTTCATCCCTACGCCGATAATCCGAGAGAGATAGTATAGTGTGTTAATGTAGATCGCCTCCAAATACTAATCGCAGTATTATCATCGATCGCACCTCCGCAAACATCAATCAACAAGAACAAATTCCTCTTCGAGCCTCGAGCGCACTGGTTGCTGCAACTAACATCCGTTTCATTCCTTCCCTTCTTCGTTGTGGGCCTGCTCTTCATCCGTCTGTCTTAAGGTAGTCAGTCAACTCTGCATTGCAGCCTCACGATCATCACGATGGCACATCAACATGACCACCACTGGGCCGCCCACAAAAGGGAATTGGGCAAGAGACAGAGACGTCCGGAAATCGTGTTTGTGACACTCCCTCCAGACTTTGAAGGTCCTATCGGGGGGTTTTTTACAGAGCATGCACCGGGCGTGGGACCCCCTGTCCGACCAACGAGGACACCAGAGCCTCGTCCCTCCAGGCGTCCCGCAAGCACCTCTGCCAGGCCTACGCCGAAAAGAACATCAACAACACCTGAGCGGCCCAAGTCTACCAAGGAGACTACGGCATCAAACAGGCCATCCAGAACTACAATGGCTACATCGACTTCAGACATCTCGTCGGATACCGTCAATACGCCCACTGGGTTTAATGAGTTTCGCCAAACCGGCACGGGTACCGGCTCACCAACAGCGATCACCTCATCTGATGTCTCCAGTGGCATGTCTGGCGGTGCAAAGGCAGGATTGGCAATAGGAATTATCCTGCTAATTGGCTTGATTGCGGGTGCTGCGTTGTTTTTCATCCGGAAGAAGAAACGGGAAAAGTCGGAATTGACCGGTTTCGATACTGAAAAGCCGTTCGGCGCAGCAGCGCGTTCAGATTCTGGTCCTGGCCCTACTGTTGGCGGCAGTGACCCTCCCCCCATGACGCGAACGATGACCTCTCCAACTGCTCCCCAGCTAAATATTCGACCTATTACACAGTTTTCGCCCGACCTTGGTGGCCACACCACTCCAGGAAATGCGTTTAGCAGTGGCAATCTTGCTCCTGGTGTCGCCGCTGTTGGTGTTGCACGCAGTCTTACTGGGGAGAAGCCAGCGCCGCCGCCCAAAACATTCAACAATGATCCCAATCCCTTCAATGACCCGGTCAATCCCTTCGACAGCCCCGCGATCTCATCCGCGCCTGCAACGCCTGCGACACCTGCAACCTCTGCAACACCTGGAACTCCCAGAGTGCCTGCAGCATTTGCTTCAGGTGCACCACCTAGCCACATCCCATCCCCTGCCATTTCTGATGTCCGCACGCCCTCACCTGAAACCCTAGTTACTGGTGTTGCTGCAGTGGGCACTGCTGTTACTGCTGGAGCTGTTGGCGCCGTTGCAGTTCGCCGAAGCTTGAACGACGGAAAGCTCCAGGAACAGCCACGCGACGGCCCTGCTCCCGCAAGAGATTCTCCTCCTCCAGCTAGTCCCGCCATGAGCGTGGACTCTACCACAGCGTCTGCAGTTGCCGGCGCTGGCGCTGGTCCTGGTGCCGGTCCCGCTGGGCCTCCGAACGTTCATCGCGTCCAGCTTGACTTCTCCCCTTCGATGGAGGATGAACTTGAACTTCGAGCTGGACAACTTGTCCGCCTCATGCATGAATATGACGATGGCTGGGTAGGTTTCATTTTTTTCCTTTCCCTTCACGGATCCCATAAATTTAATTGACAAAACTCTTACAAATAACAGGCCCTCTGCGTCCGTCTCGACCGTTCTGCGCAAGGCGTCGTTCCACGAACCTGCCTATCCTCCCGCCCCGTCCGACCCCGTCCCCGCAACCAATCCAATGCCGGTCCCCGTGGCCCACCACCAATGGGATACCCTCCTGGCGGTCCCCCTTCTGACAGCGGCCGTTCCATGTCCATGAGCAGCCAAATGTCTCATCACAGCCCCAACCCCAACGGCCCCTTAACTCCGCGCTTCCAGCCGCCTGCAAACGGCCGCCCGGCATCCCCAGCATCCCCCGCGCCATCTAGCTACCGCACATTCCCACCCCAACAACACCCACATCCCCATCAGCCACACCAAAATGGGCGCCCAATGTCACCCGCCCGGTTCCCGCATGTGCCACGCTCCCTCTCGCCAGGTCCCGGACGCATCCCGCAGCCACGCTCCATGAGCCCCGGTCCCTACGGTCCCGGCGGCATGAATAAGCCAGCCATGTCTGCAACCGCCAACAGGAGACGAAGCCACAGTACCAGCGCAGCTATGGGGCCTGGTGGCAATCCCGCAGGACCAGCACCAGTGCCAATGCCAGCGCCACAAGGACAGGACCGACAACAGCAATTTGCCCTGCCATCTGCCACAGCTGGCTTTGGGGGGTATCCGGAACAGGTGATGCCGCCGCAACCACCGCAGGTGCAAGCGCAGCAGGCCCCAATGCCAGCACCGGCACCAGCGCCCATGCAGGCACAGGTAACTCCGGAACCATCGCGAAGCCCACCGATGTCGACGGAGCCTATTGAACGGAAACCGCTCCCCAGTCCAGCGCAGCAGTAAATTGAAATAGAATGAACATGAATAGGGCCACGAGTGAGAGATGAAATGTGGAGTACTTTTTCTTTTGGGTCCATGCTCCTGTTGTGAATGGATGGGGCGTATTATCTAACAGGAGAGACGAAAGATATATCCAGAAAACCAGCTCGAAAAAAAACCGAAAGAAATCGAAATCAACTAAAAAAACATCCCCAACCTGAGAAGCTAATTTGGCAAAATTTCTATTTTTCTATTTCTCTATTTTTTCTATTTTCGATGGTGGAAGTGAATTTGATACCAGTTTACGGTTTACAGATTTTTCTTATTTTTTTCTGTATTTTTTTCTGTTTTTTACAACACTCTATTCCCCTCGTCCCCCTTCACCACACTGAGCTTATCCCCCTTTAATTTCTTTCTTTCCCCGTATATAAACCCAACCCCCCCTGTCTTTTTACCACTGTATTTTGTTGTTAGTTTTGCTTGCTAGATTTGCCTGATATTCCCGCCCCCTTCCCGGTGAATTTTCCCATCCTCTCTCCCCTTCTTAACTTTCCTTCACGCATATTTTTTTCTTGTGTCATACCATATGTATGTATGTATGGCACCTTAGCACTGTTCACCTTCACCTTTTATGTGGCAGGAGGGGTTTAGGTAAATTAAATAAATAAATAAATAAGTAAATGTGTAGTTATGAGAAGGTTGATTGATGATTGATTGATCTTGATGAGAGAGTGAGGGGTGAGAGAAGAAAGAGAGAAGATATCAGTAGCTGAGTGATTTGAAATGTGATTTAGATAGATTGTCTTGATTAGTTTTTCTCAGGTATGAATATAACTATTTTTTCTCTACATTTATCTTTACCTATTCCCAATTAATGCTAAGAATTTGGCATCTGAGATGTTCTTTTCGTCTAGCTAGTTATCTATCTATTACTGAGACTGATGGGTATGGTCATAGAAGAGAAAAAAAAAAAAAAAAGGAACGCTCACGAGCGAGGGAAGAACATCAGAAATAATAAACAACACAAAAGGGAGTATCTCTTTAACCTCTACTCTAATGAAAAACTAAACAAATATATAGAAGAAGTCTATATGTGGGAGTATGTATGTAAATCTTTGACATATGCAATAGGAAAAGTTCAGCAAAAAATGGCAAAAAACAACTCATGGTATCGTCACAGATGCGGAACCCCGGCACTGGCCAACGCTAGATTGATAATACTCACGACCCCCTCGCCCAATATGAGCCCAGACGCGAGAATCACCACCGTCGACCCAGCGTCGGAATCATCCTCCCCACCACCCGTCCTAGAGCCAGCAACATGTTCATCATCGTCTTTAACGGCAGACGGTACCCCCGCCGTGTCATCATCGCCCTCGTCAAACGGCCCCGTGAACAAACGCGCACGACTATCACCAACAACCCCGCTCCTCAACGGCGACAAGGGCCACCACCACCGCCGCTGGCGCCGTTGCTGCTGCCGCTTCCTCCACCTCCACCACCATGCAATAACGCCACCAATAGCCCTGGCCAGCGTGAACGACGGCACATTATACATACCCACGGCAACGGCAATGCCGCCTGGTATCCACGCGCGCCACGGCGGGCTTCTTCCCCTTCCTTCCCCGGCTTTCCCCGGTGAAAACGCAGGCGAAGCACTCATAATCCTCAAAACCGTAATGACCGAAAACACCACGCCTGCAATCGTGGCGGTCTGCCACGCCATCTCCGGCAGGCCCTGGCCCGTCACGAGCCGCGCGGTGAATATCCACACGTAGGCCGTGGGCACCTGGAACATGGGGCTGGGCACGTCGTAGACGGCGACGTATAATTTATAGACAGCGGCGGAGATCACGGCGCCGAAGAGGCTGCCGATTACTTGTCCGTAGAACTGCGCTTTGGGGCTGGCACCGAGCAGGTGGCCTGTTTTCAGATCTTGCATCATGTCGCCGGCTTGCAGGGCGCCGGCTTCGGATACGGCGCCTGCGAGGAGGTTCGTAACGACTGCGGTGCGGCGCGTGTGGCTTGAGGCTGGCGTGGCGAAGGCGAAGATCAATTGGGTGAGTTTGCTGATGCCTGAAACGGGGTTCAGGTCCGTTTCGCCTAGGGCGCGCACGCCCATGACGGAGAGGAAGAGAGCGAGGAGGGTAGCAAGAGCTGAGAGGGCTGGAGTGATGAGGTTGCCGAAGCTGAGGTGCATGCATATGACATTGAGGACTAGGGTGAGAGGGAGGAGGATGAGGACTGTACGGGTGGAGATGAGCTCGGATGGAGGGGCGTCACCGTCGACGCTGTCCATTGCGTGCGGCGGGTGAATGGCGGTGTAACCTGTTCTACGAGAAGCGGGTTTGATAACATTGGCCCAGAAATCATTTCGGGTCATGTTATGTAGAAGAATTGGCCCGTGGGTGATCAACGGTCGGAGCACTAACCAGCCAAGGTTGATGATCGAGTCTGCAAGCATTATAGCAAGCGAAACCCATACAATCCAAGCTTTGCTGCCGTCTTCCCAGCTATCGACGGGTCCGGGAGCCCAGCCCCGATGTTTGGCAAGAGGGGATAGTATCCCCCATCCTAGAATCGCACCGACCAGCACATGTAGTGATGTGGAAGGGCCCATTATTATGCCTTGGCCGATGTATGCTGGAGAAGGATTGAGTGTCCACAGCCATTGAGTCGCAATCGGAAGACCAAAAATAGGGAGATCACGAAGCCGCGGGATAAAATATGAGACGAGGGTCTAGAAAAGTAAATCAGTAAACGTATTGAGGATTAAAAAATCGAATTGGAAGCCCTTTTACATATGTCGCAGAAACTCCAAACGCGTAGATCAACAATTTAATCTTCGCCTGCCAGTCTTTCCTTCTATCCCGCTCAGCAAGTTCTAGTCTTGAGATTGAATGCGAAGTGTCCTCCCGCTCATCGGGAGCTAGCAACGTCACGCGCTCTCGCTCATGCGCTGAGTTTGACCTTGACCTTCTCCTCCTCCTCTGCTCACTAGCAATGCCCACAGCCTTCCCCTTCTCCTCTGTCTGTCCACCGCCATGTAGCACTCTAATCATCAATGCTGTCGCCGTCCCACTCGGAAACTTCAGCTTCTCCCTCACAATAACCTCCTTCCGTAACGGCACCGCAAAAACAACCCCGAATAAACACACACCCAAACTCCAAACAACTAATTTCCCAAACGAAAGCTTCAATGGGCCCCCTTCACCCTGTCCATCATCGGCCCCTCGGTCTCCATCAGGCCCATCTCGCAGCAAGAACTCCATAGACGGTATGACGCCCACAAATCCACAACCCAGTGGCATTGATCCGACGGCGCCCGCAACAGTTTGGATCAGAACGTTTTCTACTGGCGTAAATGGGAATGAAAGATGGCGAGAAAGGGCCTTGAAGGCCGCAAACCCTATTAGTGACGAGGGCATGGCCATGGTGCTGATCCAACCAGTCTGAAGGCCGAAGTACGTATTGGAGAAAGTGATGAGAGTGCCAATTACGAGGCCCATGAGGAGGGATCGGGTGGTAAAGCTCTGCGCGGAGGTTCTCGAAGCTCGCAATCTGTCCGCGCTGGAGTCACCGGGAAACCGGCTATCATGTTGGATGTCGCCGTGATGGTCACCATCTTCATGGTTGCTGTCTTGATCTGAATGCGTTTCCTCATTGTGGCTTGAAGACATTAACCCTGGGGATTGGAACTGTCTCACAGGATAACTATGGCTTTCCAGGCCCTCGCGGTTGGATAATGAGGGACCTGTCCCACCCATTTTCTAGTAGTTTCAAAAAATGATAACCTGCGAGACCTTGGGCAATCAATCCCGGTGAGCAACACGGGGTAACCGGCAACCACAGCCTCAGGCTCGTGGAAGATATATATTATAAAATTCCAACAGATCGCCTAACCCCCATGATTAGAGAGCGGGGAGTTCGGCTGATGTTGATATACGAGGTTGCGATGACGAGCTTGCAGACCCGAGCCAGCAGATTACTAATGAGCTCCAGATGACTAATGACGCAATTAATGCTCCGGGATGCAATACAGAGGGAATTAAAGATAGAAATATTATTATTTCCTTAAATAAAGTAATGAAGGCAGCTTTATTAATACACACAAGCCTTGAACAGCTGACCAGCATGCAGAAACAAGGAGTAGTTGTAAATCGGAAGGGATACAAACGCCTAGATGATAAAAGCCAAGCAAGCCCCTTGCGAATGCACCAATGAGCCGAAAAACCCGCAGCTAATCCCTGAAATGAATATCTCTAAATGATATAATTTAATCAATTAAAATCCAAAGCTATCCAACAACGCATTTGAATCCGGTTCCTCAAAGGTCGTCCCCGCCTCATACCTTCCACCCTGAGCAGATAGGGAACCTTTCAACTCTTCCTGAAGCGTAGGCATATCAGCCACAACCAGACTGCTCCTTCTCCTCAGCAGCTTCCTTAGATCCGGCGCTTTAAATGATAGACGCGAAGATTGAGTCTTGCTAAGGGGCGCGGAAGGTTTAAGGAACTCCCATTCGCGCACAAGATTGAGACCTAGCAGGTCGCAGCCCATTCGGTCATACAACCGCGCGTTGCGCAGGACGAATTCCCATTCGTCCCTTGCAGGGACTTTAGCGGCACCTTTCAGCGTCTGCGTAGTCTTATCGCGGAGTTGTTTGTAAAGGATGACCAGAGCTGGGTCGTGGGCCAGGTATGATTTTGCCTGGAGAGTGATTGCGCCTGGGCTAGTGGGAGACGATGGAGTGGATAGGATGAGGTTTCCGATTGGCGACTGTGCGATCAAGGTAGTTAGTTAACGGGTTTCCCCATGGCTCATGTTTGCTTTTTTCTTTGTGGAAACAATTGTCGAACTTACAATCAATGTCCGTACAGCCAAGTCTCGTCGATTGAGCAGCCAAAATGCCCATGTAGCCATCCATCGGTTGCCTTCGGAAGCAGCATCGACAAGAACCCTTTCCTCTAGAATCTCCTTAAGTACAGGTCCATCGTCCCCCTCGTAGGCGCGTGTAATCGCAACAGCCAACTGCACATCCTGGAGTTGGTTCATGCACACATAAACGGCATCGCGCAAGTGGTCGGCTAGGAGAAAGAAGGCAGCAGCGTACTCTATCATTGCGTTTATCTAGCTGTTAGTAAACTACTTCCTGACATGTTCCTCGAAGATATGAAGTAGGGCTCGTACCAAATCTTCGTTTTCCGAGCAATGCGTAGGCATTTTTGAGTGCCGCCGTTCGCCACCTCGGTTCGCTAAAGTTATTGCTCAATAGTCGTTGGGTGGCAGACTGTTCACGATTCCAGCTTGCCATTCGCCAAAGCCCCTGTAGAACGCTCTTCTTCCTGAGTGCAAGATAATAAAGACTACAGTCGATGGGATTCTTTTCCTGGCTTTTGGTATATTCATTGCGGGCGATGACCTCGAGTTGAGCTCGCTAGAAGGGACAACAAAAGTTAGACTAAAGATGTCCCGTTATAAATAAAGTGAAGCTGAACGATTGATTACTCACTAGAGAATTTAAATCCGTAATCCACATGAAAATCCCACTCTCTTTCGCGTGTTCCCAAAGCATTTTCCCCTGATATTGCCTAGAGACGAGATCTGCGAGGATTTCATGGCTATCGCTGTGTAACGCCCATACAATCTCCCTCCAGGAAACAGTGGGTTGTTCAGGAAGCCCCTGGCTTCTCCGTAGCATGTGTTGACGGAAGAAAAGTAGGTACCGCGCAGCATTGTCGTCCATCGAGCGTCGATGCTTATCGACGGTTGCTACACACTCAATAATGTTCACGAGGCGGAATTGTTCGGTGCTTGTTAGTTGAGGCAGTGCGACTCGCATTAGATTTTCATTTAGTGCGGTTCCCAGCGTCTCGTCCACAACAGAAGATTCACCACCAGTGGCGAAATCGGCATAAGGTGAGTGCATTTCTTTCCAGTGGACCTTTTTCAACGTCTATGTTGCCAACCGTTAGTTTATTCGTCCGCACATATACACAACTAGAAAGCCTGAGAAACTTACATCTGCATTTTGATATATATCTTCAAGCGGAATATCCAAGAACCCATCAATCTCATCACCTTCGGTATAAAACTTAAGCTTTTGATAGAGGCTTGTGAGAATTAAATGCACGAGATTTGATTTTCCGGAAAGTATGCACTGCGACAAGAATTGCGGATGAAATACTGGTAATGTGCCATTCAACCGACTGACAACGTCAAAGAGATCCACATATATCTGTCGCGCTGGAAGGCGAACATTGGTGATCAATTGGTTACTAAGTTCAATATGCTTGTCGTAGACGAACAGTTGATTGCCAGAGCCAACAACAAGATTGCCGTTGCCGAGCCAGCAAGAGTCACCAACCGGATGGGGTGTTAGATCCTGGATCCGAATTTCCCGAATCTGCGTCCAGGATGGTCCAGCATCAAGGTAGTCATATCGCAGCTGGGACATGAGAATGACTTTGTGGGGAAATCCAACAGACAGTATAGATTGAATATGCGGTGTTGACGTCCAGTCCAAGTCCTTGATAATATCCTGTTGTGAAAAGTTCTCTTCGAACTCCAGCTGAGCTCCGTAGGTATCCCATATTGTGAGACGTGTCCGATCTTGGTCAACGATAGCCGCCTTGCGCATTGAGGCACCGCTGGCGAGCGATGGATTGCATATCCCTGTTTCAACCGTAGAAGTTAACAGCCAGTCAATTTTCTCATTCTGTTTATCGACCTTGGCTGTCCACGTCCTAACTCTCCCGCTATATGTGTAAGACAGAGCTATGTCGGTTGCGAACAGATCAAGGAAACCGGAAATCATCATCGAAGAACCGGCCGGATCAATGGGTAAAATATATGCGATATCTTCATCCACGCCTAGGTTAAATGTACAAAATTGGCGCATTTTAGGATGATAGAATCCATTCGCCCCATTCGCAACGACATGCTCCTCGGGAAGGTCAATTTCCCAGGCGACTCCAGTCATATCAGCAGCAATAGCTACCACGTATACAGTTGAAGAATTCGCCTCAGAAGTCGGTAGGAGCAAAACACAAAGGGGTTTTGACGATAACCCGAAATCACATGTTGCTAGCCTTTCCGCGTAGAATGAGCGAGTATCCCAAAGAGAAATACTATCATGATGTAGATTAACCAGGAATTTCCCCTCTCCAATCAGACAGGTACGATGAATATGGAGATCGGAATAGAGAGAGCTCTGCCGAACAAGAACAGGGCCAGAACTACTAGCTCTCTGTCGCCATATCATAGCCTTGTTGTCGTCGGTACGCGAAACTAGAATTTTCCCGCTCGCATTACGTACGATCTTCTTGATGGATCCCGTATGTCCAGACCAGACAGCTCTTGAAGTCAACCGCTTCTTTCGCGGAGATGGGTCAAATAAAGCTTCCACTTTGGAGTCCAACCACTCGATTCGCCCGTCAAAGTAATGGACTAAAATCGTAAACGAGTCTTCCGATAATCCACCAGCAAAACCGTAAAATTGAGCATAGTCGTCGCCCGGTTTAATACCGGAAGCAAATGAAAGATGCAGCCCTTCAACATGCGTTATATTGAACACACTTGTCGGTGACCGGACTTTGCATCCGACATTCTCAAGACCCCAAGCAGACATGTGTCCCCTGCCATCCATGACAATACACACTTCCGGACTCTTAGTTGCCACTTCAACAAGATGTTCGAGAGCTCGATTATCCCGCTCCTGTGCAGCCCCTAACTGTACGGCATGTTCTGTAGCGACGGAAAAATCCCGCCCGTCAATTATGAACCCATACCTTCTTTTCGCAAACTCACTATTATTAGGTTGCCTCGGCTGAATTGCAGTGTCCATATCGATCTCCGCCCAAAGCTGAAGTGCTGACTTGGAGCCCGTCCGATCCATGCCCGCCCAAACCCGTATCTTATTATCGGCGCATATCGTATAAAGAATATTGTCCATCGTCTGTTCCGGATGGTATGGCCGCCGCCAATGCATGCTTGTCACAGTGTCCGGGTGAGGAAGGTAAGAAACCTCGAACCGAACCTCGTCCGTGCTGAAGGTGAGCCGCTTCCATACCTTTACCAGACGATCGTATTGGCCAGTCGAGGCAATCAAGCTAGCGTCGTGGGAAAATTGCGCAAACTTCACTGGGTTGGCGACGCTTTTCATCCAAATGATTTGCGGTTTATCTGTGAGTAGCCATAGAGCTAGGCGCGAGTTACCGGCTAGGAGCTCGCCCGCAGCGCCCCATGACAGCACATTTATCCGCTCATCGTCGTCCGGGGCGCGAAGCTTGTGACATAGACTCCACTAGCAATAGCACGTCAGTTAGCAATTGCCCGACCATTGTAAACCACAGCTCCTTCATATACCATTATCCAAAGTCCAAAACGAAATGGGAATATCGAGAGTATCTGCTAACCTTCCAAATATTATCGCCAACACAGCAGGGGTTAAAGACAGAAATATCTGAGCCCCCAGCAACGGCGATTCTCCCCGAAGCTTCATCAATCAAGACAGCTTCGAGAGGTCCCGTGTCATCGAGATAAATGGTTTGTAAAAGTTTGTGCGCTCCGCTGAGGATAACCAGCGCTTGGCCGGAGATGTAGCACTAGACAACGCGGGCGCAAACAAAAACGATGTCAGCGAATTCTGTGCCGCGTTGATATACTCTTCACGAGTGAATTCCAGTTACTCAAAAAGTGTTATACTTACAACAATCCGGATATTTTTCCACAGCGCGGTGCTCAGAGCCTGTAGTTTCGCCGGGGGTCGCCCGGGTAGTAGAGCTCGCATCGGAACGCTCGAAGACGCCAGTGTGACTGTCGCGGTCCGTTATACCATCCTCGACGAAAGTGGGTTTATCCAGAGACCGCATATACCTCGAAGATACGTTATAAATTGTCGGTAGCTTGTGTTAAAGGTAGCTGCTAGCTGACTTGTCGTGAGATGCAATGATGCGAATGTCTTGAGGTGCACGAGAGTTGTGTGTAGTCAGCACAGCACGACCCACGACGTCACCGAGTCGAAAATCATTCCAACGCCAAATGTGATGAGGGCGGAAATCGCCGCTAAATATGATGTTTCTGCGGACATCCAATGAATGAAACATTTACACACATTTTTGAAGGCATTTCTACGTTTGAGGTCCACTTAGCTAAATGTATCTCATTCTTCCTTGCATGTGTGTTTATATAGGCTAGTTGTGCGCTCATGAGACACCTCCAGAGGTCGCTAAATCAACTAAATAATCCACCCGTTCACCTGAGCAATCATGTGTGAAGTCTGATGACAATGAACACTACTCCGCGGTATCAAAGGAAAAATAAATCAAACCCTCACCCAAAGTATAGGCGGTATTTATACAAACCCAAGGTATCCTGACAAGTATCCAAAGCGCGCTCGTCTCATATCAATCCAACCAAATTCAGTTATACAGACAGGAAAAGAACGTTAACCATACTCCCAATCCCAAGCGTATAGAAGAAAGAAAATCAGCTGGGTCTGTTCATAGATCTTCGCTTGGTCGGAGACTCAGGTTCATCGCCGACATCACCATCATCATCGCCATCGCCATCGCCATCGCCGGCGTCATCATCATCATTATCATCATCATCAACATCAGCAAACCGTACAATAGCACCCAGTGAGCTCCGTCGAGTATGAACAGTACTGCTCCCTCTGTTCTGCGAAAGCTGTCGCGGTTCAGTTCGCACCTGTTGCTGCGCCCTTAAACGGGCCGCGAATGGCGTTCTTATGGGCGTAGCTGGGGTGGTAGAGACCTGCGCGAGTGCCCTAGCCCGGGCGGCTCGCTTCGATGGGCTATTCAGGTAACCAGGTGTGGGTAATGGGGTTTGTGCTGTAAAGGCTGGAAGCGGGCCCAGTTCGCTCAGGGTCAGGGTTGAATCCACTAAAGGCCACGCTTCATTTGTCCGGTGCGGTGTTGGGGTGACATTGGTGTAATCATAATCGATACCTCCTGCTCCAGGTGTATGGTATCCGGGTAACTCTCCGCCTCTCTCATCCAACAATCGTGTCACCTTCCCGTACCAATGCTTGAACATATTTCTGAGATGCTTGCGGAGGTTTCGCTCATGCAGAGCATCAGCAGTCTCCAAGCTGGCTTTCATTTGAAAAATACGCAGAGAGAGTTTGCGGAGTTGGGTTGCGCCTAATGCAGAGACGTGTATTTCTTGGAATTGGATAGCCTTATCATTCTGAGCGCGAATTTTAGTAAGTAGCCCAACCATCCGCGTAAGGTAGCTATAGGCTAGTTGTCGACTATAATATATCTCCGAATCACGCACGTTCGCTCGCCGTCGCGCAGTTGCCGCACGCCACTTATCAAACAGCCCAATCCCTAGTTTGAATAACCGGTTCCGATCCATGTCATCAGCCTGGCGTTCCAAGTTTGAATTAGCAACTGCTTTGGATCGCAAGGCTGAAAGCGCCGTGCCAGCTAGGTTCATTTTGATCTTTCGCCTGACTGCCGCGTAGGCATCTTGACGTCGCTTTTTCGACGAATCTGCTGTGGCAGTGCGCCATTGCTTAAGACACCCCGTCATGAGAAGATAGAAACGAGCATCCTCCGCCCAGGACTCCAATTCAGAAACGTGACGCATCTTCCTCCTCCATATGTCGAGAGTTTCCTGTTCAATTCTGGGAGCGTAAAACGCAAAGGCGACATGATCGCGCCGTCTTTGAGTGGCAAGCTTCTCTCGCCAATCATACATTTTTGACCGCAGTAACTCTCTTGAACGATGGGCGCGGAAATCTTCTTCCTGGCGCAGAAGCCGTGTATATATCCCCCGTGAATTGAAGGTTAATCTCGCCAGCATCTCGCGTTTTAGGCGTTGTTCGTGAATTCTACTCATCAGACGGAACCGCGCAATCAGCACCCATTTATACAACGCCTGCAGAACGATACGCTCGTCTATGCGGGAGGAAAGCGCCAGGCAGCGCAGATCATCGTTCCATGTTGTCCATGCATTGCGCATAACACGGAGACGGTCAACTTCTCGTGCATGTCTCGACATGCGTGCTTGTAACGCCCATGTCTTGAGTGAGGAACGGAGTATTCTCGAGTTGACGGAAGCTGAGACCTTGATAGCGACGGGCTCTAGGTGAGTTCGAATGCGCCATTCTGAAAAACATTTCCCAGCGAGTTCGACCTTCCACTGGCTATCGGCCTGCAGTTGAGCCGAAACAATGGAACGCGTCTTCTGAGACCATTTCTTGAAAACTGCCTTAAGCCAAGTCTGCTTGGCATCCATGTCTATCTCCTGGTCACGCTCCCTTTGGGTTCGTAATGCCCGGAGCCATGATAGTAGTGATTTATGCTTCAAGCGATAATCCCTCCATTGAGGGGCACGCCGATCGCAGAATGTCCAGAACCATTTCCAATACGCAGACCTCGCAAGATTTTCATGATAAACACTAACAGCCTTGGTATCGTCGTTCCGGAACCGCTGAACCTTAGTCTTCCACGCTTTGAACGGCTTCATCAACGCAAGTCGTTGGGCTTTCATCTCGTTTACCGCGGTTATCTCCCTCCAGGCACTAAAGTACTTTATGCAGAGGATATGCCGTCTGGCAGCAGAAGTTTTCTCTACCTCATCCGAAGTAACTTGAGCCCAATGAGTGAATGCTTTCGTCATTAAATACAAATCCCGAGCTCGTGCAGCACGCTTCTCAAGATGTTTAAAGAATCGTACCGTCTGGGCTTCTTGGCGTTTCTGTCGCAATGTTGTTCGCCAAATGTCGAACGCCTGGCGCTGGAGGGTGGATGCATCATGCTTGGAAGCTATTTTTTGCATATTGTTAAAGTTTTGCTGTTTTCGTTTTGCGCGTTCTGACCATTCAGTAAATATTCGTCGAACAGCACCGCGCTGTCGGTACATGTTGAATGTGGACGCATCACGGAGAAGGTGGGATAGAGAAGGCTGGTATATTAGCTCTGGTGGTACTTGAACTCCGGGTATAATATCGTCATGTTCAAGAGGCTCATCATCGGATCCGTCGCTGCTATCAAGCGATAGACGATTTGGTTTGATGTGGTTCGTAACTTTGTTTTCATTTACACCAATGTTCAAACGTGGCGCATTTAGATTTCCATGAGATTGCCCGGGTTGGGCAATAATTGCACGAGCATGAGATTGACGACGAGTAGTATTCACCGTAGCTCTATTGTCTGTCATCCTGCTTCCCGTTTCCAAATTCGCGGGTGCAGGTGTGTGGCTAACGGGATCCTCACCGCTGCTGGGGGACGGAGATAATATTCTCGTCCCGAGTTCCAGCCTCGACACCGAAGATCTAGAGCTAGGTCGATAGATGCTCCTTTGTGTAGTTTCATTGGCAGCATCGTAGATTGAATTGAACGAGGCTCGCCTTGTGCGCTGTCCTCTAAGAGTTGGGTACCGATTCGGTTGCCATTGCTCAGCATGCTCTTCCTCGGCCTGCGCATCGTTGGTTTCTGGATCCGCAGTGGTGACTTCGTCAGCTCTAACCCCCTCTCTTGCCTCGTCGTCATACTCGAGCTTAATGCCCATTCGCAACAAAAGCATCTCGAATTTTTCAGAGAGCGTATCGCCCGGCACCGACTTGCCTCCAAGCTGGAATAGAAAGCGCAGGTACGTCCGATCCGTTTCCGCCACGATGCCATTTTCTGACAACACGGAGTCATACGCGGTGAATATAGCGCGAAACCGGTGTCGGTGGACGTCGGGCTGCTGCTCCGCGCGGGAGATGATCTGGAGGAGGATGTTGACATCTTCATAAACATCAAGTCAGTGACATAACTCCTATGAAATGGCCCTTGTGAAACGAGGCTGAAGGACACTAACCTTGATCTGAAAGAGATAATTGCTCGTCCAGTACGACTTGGTGGTCGCGAGGTGGATGCATCGAGCGTTTCGCGACCTATGGTGCGTTGTTTGATACATAGAGGCGATGCAAACAACTTATCGTATTGCAAGAGCTCGAACACTTCGGTGGGAAGACGCAATGAACACCCGCATGCATGATTCTATCCAGTACATCGAATTCCCATGAGCTGGGTCTGGTTGCGGGGAGACATCAATTATTATTATTATTATTATGTAGTGGACGGGACGGTCAGTTCTCCGCTGCGGCGAAGCCTTTATTTTGGCGCTTGTTCTCCCGCCAACGCGCCAGGATGGTGGTCGCAAGCTTATGTAATCTCAGGACCTGCCGATTCTTTCTTTAGCGGAAGAGAGCCACGAGGCCTGATAACTCGCAGGATTCCTCCAGGCCGAGTGCGGACATATAATAGCTATCGGGAATCCATCACAGTCACTCCGAATATGACCGGGAGAATAAGGCCAATTGAGAAGTTCGCGAAAGCCACAGCCCAATGCTCTGCGCAGGTTCGTACATCGACCTGTCCCGAAAAGGTTACCACTGACTGATTCTGTTACTGCAGGCGACAGCATACGGCAAATGCGTTTTCGCTGATTATAATGCGGTCCGGAAGGATATGTGCGCCAAGGAGTTTATGAAACTGAAGGACTGTTATCTGGTACAATCCACATTCTTGTTGGGCTCCCTGGCGAAGTGGAAGCTAACTAACTGGTTGAACAACACAGGCAGCGGCAAAGAAACTATGAGAAACCTCCACTAGAATGGCTATCACATCATTAATGTGAAAAGAACTCGCAAGATATGTGCATCATATGATCTCCCGGTTTACATGTACTATACAATATTGAAATCAATTATATATAGAAGAAAAGTAAAATTTCATCCGATTCATAATATCTAAAGAAACCAACTACCCTTTCAACATCCCTAAAAACGACCAACCACAGGACCGAGTTTCTATCATGAAAACCCCTCGTCTTTTTAGCTATATTGTCTTGGTCTTCTTTGGGGAAACAATTCTAACTATAGCTTCACCAGTCGAAGCAAGAAAGTCGCTTTGTGCACTTCCTGCTCCTCTTCTAAAATGATACCTTCTTCCTCGCCTTCGGGCGCCTTCCCTTCTACCTCCGTGACTATATGTTGGTCAATCGGTCTACGCAAAGCTTTTTCAATCGCCTTTGATTGCGTCTGGAAAACGTGCTCAATGCCAATATTATCAGGGTCAGAGATGACCCGATACTCCATTCCCACGTCATCAGTTGGAACCAATCCCGCCTTCTTCCGCAGCCGTTGGACACGGTTCACGATTTCCCTTGCTAACCCTTCCTCAGCTAGCTCAGGGTACAAAACTGCGTCCAAGATGATAAGTACATCATCATCGGTATTCGTTTCGAAGTCCTTGGAAGATGCGTCGTCCTTCAAGCCGCGTTTGATCACCAGATCTCCTTCAACAAGCTCAATGCCGTCCACCACGATTTTCTTGTCAGTGACAAATCTCTTAACATCGTTGCTTGAAAGAGATGGTAGCGCTTTCTTGACCTTTTGTGCATCTTTCTTCAGTTTCTTGCCCAGGGTTGGCCAATCTGCCGTGACACTGTACTGGACATTGTACTTATCCTCATCGGACGAGAGGATCAGATCCCGGATATTGAGCTCTTCCAAAATGTAACTCTCAAGGGATCGCACATCATCGAGGTATTGCTGGTCCTGGTGGATCACGACGAGCGTCTTCAGGGGCGACTTGAGGCCAATGCTTCTGCGTTCACGTGCAATACGACCAAGCTCAATCACCTTCTGCATCCTTCCGACTTGCCTCTCAATGACGTCATCGAAGAGCTCTTCACGAACTTCTGGGAAGGGGAGGAAATGGACACTGCGATTATCTTCGGCTTGAAGGGATTTGGGTATATGCGGGAGCAGTCGAAGGTAGATATTATCGGTAATGAAAGGCGTAAAAGGTGCGAGGCCGCGCACTAAGGTGTAAAGGACCTCGAAAAGTGTATTCAGGGCATGTAAAGTGTCGTCCAATCCAAGTTCTCCCTTCAGTCTCTTACGGTTGAACCGAATGTACCAGTTGGTGGTGTTATCAATCAGTCCCAGAAGTCTCGGAACAACAGTGTAAAGCCGGTACCCAGCCATCTCCTGATTGACAAATTGGAGTAGACTCTGGCAGCTGGCCAAAATCCAGCGATCCATAACATTAGTGTTAGTCGCTTCAGCCGCCGGGTCGAACACATACTCCACCTCCTCCACCTTCTTCAGCAGCGCAACCTGAGCTTCGAAGAACTTATAGCTATTCCACAAGGGAAGTAGAACTTTAGCGACAATTTCCTTAACACCTGATTCCTTGAATCTAAGTGGCTCTGCGCGAACTACCGGGGAGTTAATGAGGTACAGCCGAAGGGGGTCAGACCCATAGCGATCCATAATGAGAGTTGGATCTGGGTAGTTTTTCAATCGCTTGGACATCTTCTTGCCGTCCTCAGCAAGAACAATTCCATTCACAACACAGTTCTTGAATGGCAGCTTTCCGTACAGGTGCGTGCCGATGACAGCGAGTGTATAAAACCATCCACGAGTCTGGTCAAGACCTTCTGCGATGAAATCACCTGGGAACGATTTTTCGAACTGCTCTTTGTTCTCAAAAGGGTAATGCTGGGAAGCATACGGCATGCTTCCTGATTCGAACCAACAATCCAGAACCTCTTCAACTCTTCGTAATACACCCTTCCCTTGCTTGCTTGGGATAGTGATATGGTCAATCTTATCACGATGTAGGTCCGTAAGTTCACCGGTGTATCCACTCAGCTGCTTCAGCTCCTCAACGCTCCCAATGGCTATGATTTCTTTGAAGTCTTCGCTAGCCCACAGCGGGATCGGGGTTCCCCAGTATCGATTTCTGGATATGTTCCAATCCCTTGCGTTCGCAATCCAGCTCGCAAATCGTTTATCTTTGACAAAGGAAGGGACCCAATAGGAATCCTCAATTCCTTGAAGCATTTGGGGAATGATGGGACCGATTTTGACGAACCACGAGGGCACAGCTCTATAGATGAGTGGGGTGTCGGATCTCCAGCAGAATGGATAGCTATGCGTGATCTGGGCATCAACGACCAGCCGTCCGGCTGCCTTCAAGTGTTTTATAATAGCTTTGTCCGCCACTTTGACATGTTGACCAGCAAAATCTCGAACCTCAGATGTAAAACAACCCCTCTCGTCAACTGGGTTTGGCGGCAGCCGTGTATCACTAATGACGCCATTCTCGACAGCCACATTGTAATCTTCTTCACCAAAGGCGGGAGCCTGATGAACTAAACCAACACCATCCTCTGCTGTGACATATGTCGCAGTGACCACTCGAAACCCTACATCCTTAAACCCCTCATAAAAGTAGTCAAAGAGAGGTTGGTATCTCCATCCTTTCATGGTTGATCCCTTGAAGCGCTCAAGAACTTTGTATTTCGCTTTTTTGGGGTCCTTATATAGTGTCCGGAGTAAGGACTCGATAAGGATATAATTATTTCCTGATGCGGCATCATGGATCTTCACATATTCGAAATCGGGGTGTGCAGCAAGCGATGTATGCGACGGCAAAGTCCACGGAGTAGTTGTCCAGGCGAGGAGATTTGTCTGAGGATCATCAAGGAGCGGGAAGGAAACCACGATTGCAGGGTCTTGGACGTCTTTATAGTTTTGCTGTGCCTCAAAGTTACTCAACGGGGTGTTAAGTGCCGTTGAGTAAGGCATGACTCTGTAACCACGATAGATCACCCCCTTATCAAATAGCTGCTTCACTATCCACCAAAGGCTCTCCATATATGAAGTATCCATAGTCTACTCCAAGAATTATCAGTCCTCACGTTTCTAACAGCAATGCAAAGAAATACCTTTCAGAAGACGTGGTAAGATACGGGGAGAGAAAAGTATCCCTACCTTGTAATCATTGTCAAAATCGATCCAGCGTCCAAGCCTGTCAATGGTCTGCCTCCATTCCGCAGCAAACCTCATGACAATCGCTCTGCACTCTGCATTGTATTTTTCTAGACCTAGTTTCTCCACCGCTTCGGATCCAGACATGCCGAGGGCTTTGTCGATTTCATATTCGATTGGAACGCCATGAGTATCCCAGCCAAACCTTCGCTCGACGTAACGTCCCTTCATAGACCAATATCTTGGAATGATGTCCTTTATGGTAGAAGCCAGTAGATGGCCGTAGTGTGGAAGTCCTGTCGCAAAGGGAGGTCCATCGTAGAACGTATATGGGGTTCTTCCTCGTGACAGTTCGACCTGTCTCTCAAAGGCCCCAATTTCCTTCCATCGTTTGAGGACGGCCTCCTCTTCCTTTGGAAAGTCAACAGCCATCGCCAAACGGGTGTCTGGGGGTAATTTGCTGCGATTGCGTTCTCCAAAGTGTGGTGTGGGAAGCGGCGGGTGTTGATGAAAGAATATTGTGAGTCAAAAAAGGTTTGAGTTGGCGATGGATGTTAGTTATTTACCCCACCCACCACATTGATTTCTGGATGACTCGTCGTTGGAGGGGTCACTAATAATATTTAACAGAGGAATTCTGGTCCAATAAAAACAATAATCATTAAGTTATCATGAAACACACACATATGTATATGTAATCACGCTATCTAACCCTAGAAATATTTCAAATACTAAAGCTCATGTGTCGTGTGGAGGTATCATCAATTAGCTACAGCAGTGTGGAAAAACACATATATAAGATGTTGAAATCCTCAATCCGCTTCTCCGTCGTCGTCATCATCATCGTCCTCTTCTATATCGGAGACCTCTTCGCCAAGTTCCTTTAAGCGTTTCTATGATTGGGGGTTAGTCCAGGTCTCGCATGCGAATAGCTCAATGAAACCTTACCTTTTCCTGGTTGCGCTTCGATTCCAAGTCGCTGAAAACGATCAATAGATCCTCCAGCTCTCCTTGCACAGCCTTCCGAGCCTCCTCCTTGTCTTGTAATTCGGCCTTGTGTGCTTCCAGGGCGGCCTGTGCGGCCTTAAGTTCCCTTTCAGCCTTTGCGGCACGTTCAGTAGCTTCCTCAGCGCGCTCTTCTGCCCTTTGACTCCGAGCTTCCAACGACGACAGCTTCGAGGAATACTCCTCATGAGCAGTTTGAAGGTCCTGTATATGATCTTTCCCGGCCTTCTCAAGGCTTGCCTCCAGATCTTGTATGGTCTTTTTCAAATCCGCAACTTCAGCTTCATGTCGATCCCGTATCTTCGCAGCTTTTTTTTCATGTTCCTCGGATGTCTGCTTGAGTTGTGAGTCAATAGTTCGTAACTGTTCTCCGTGCTGTCGGAGTAGGTCGTTGTGAGACTGCCTGTTCCGCTCCTCGAGTGTTCTCACCTCCTCTTCATGATTTCTCTGAAGAGTTTCGTTAAGATGTTTTATTCGATCGAGCTCAAGAGTAGTTGAATCTTTCGTCTTCCTGTGGTCCAGTTGCTCTTGTTCCAATTTTCTCTCTAGGGTAAGTAGATCCGATTCTAGTTTTTGAATCGCCTGCCCTTTATCCTCTACCTGCGCTCGAAGGGTATCCACCAACTCACGCGATATTCCCTTCTGGATGCCATTGGCAATGACAGGCACCTCGAATCCGGGATCGCGGTCGATAGCGCGGATCAAGCGGCTAAAGTTGTCTTTTAGGAAGTCGATGAACGTTTTATCGAAGTATACTTCAGGTAGTCCATCATAGGCAAGTTGCGATGACTGTGGGAGAACTTCAAAATCTCGCACTAATGACAGCTCGCGAAGTTTTGTGATCTTATCGATATATTGCTCCCTTCCCAAACCGCTCGTTAAAACCTGGTGTAATTTTGGGCGCGGGATTGGAGAGTCTTTGGTTGAAAATTCATAGATGATCCCAAGAAGAATAGCTGAAAGGCCAGGGAGTAGTGTCTTGGATGAAGTACTCTGGTTTGTTTCCTGTATAAGCCTCTGAACAATGCTTCCCTCTCCAAGGAAATCGTCAACGACGTCTGGGTCCTCATAGAGCCAACCACAAAGAAGCATCAAATAGCCCACGGATATCCGTTCATCATCATTCCTCTGCATGCCCGTGATCAAATTCCCCGCTATGGCTTGAACGCAAGTAATAACTTCCTCACCACTTGACTCATCTCCTTCAGTCACTTTCATGGCAAGAGATTTCGCTTCTGCATCCTCAAAAACCAGATGAAACAGTAAAACAGCCGCTAGCCAGGGTTGATACGGATCAGCGTTCCCTCTACTAGCTGGAGGCTGCAGAAGGAGTGTAAAGATATTTGCAATTCGGTCTTCCCCGCTAGTATGTCCATCGATTGCTCTGCGGAGAAAGTGGAGTCGAATTCCAGAATGATTTGTGAAAAACGCCTTGACACACTCACAGGCAGCCAGTCTAGCATCGAGAAAATGAACGGATTCTGACTCCAGTGTTAACCCAAGAAGCGCCTCGATTACATTAAGCTTCTCGTATGTGTTTGCTTTTGAAGCACCATTCGTAAGTGGCTCTTGGTTTGGTTGCGTCGGCGTAGGTCCAACCGCGACATCTACATCCGCAAACTGTTCTTGTAAAGCCGAATTCCCGCGTATCAAATCTGCACACGCTGCTAACGCCTACGAAATTTTTTAGTAAAAATGAGACAGTATTAAGCCGAGAAGAAGTATCGTACCTTCGCTCTAATTCTAATGTCGAAACTTGTATTGAAGGCGGTGCGAAGAACCTGCTCCGTTACCCCATTTTGCCAGAATGCCAATTGATTGACGGGTGTACTGATTCCACCCTTGACGAGAAATAGCTGCACTATTGCTAAGAGCCCCCAAAGATTCTTATCCCGGTGCTCCAATGCCCACTCGGGAACGCCATCTTCTTTTTCTTGCTCTCCATTTGCCTCCGACAGGAGTGCTCCAAGCTTCTTTACACAACCGGTCTCACGGAAATATGATTGATTCGAAATGTTGAGAGCAAGCAGATTTCCTAGAAGGGACAAGCAGTCCGCAACAACCATTGACCCATGTGTTAAAGAACCCTCAGCTTCTACTAAAGAGAAAATCCGTTCGAAGGCATTCTCGAAAGCCACAAGCTTTTGGAGCTCAGCGGATGATGGCGTCAATGCGATTAAAAGGAGGAGGGCCTCTTCATTCCAAAGAATAATAATAAAATAAATCAGTATACGTGTATTTCAAAGAAGCGGGAACCACAAACGGGAAATGCAAAAGGAACAGAAGCGTACCATTGCGCACAGGTTCTCGAGCATCACTCAAAACATTAACCAGCCGTGATATCCCTAATGGTGCTGTAAAGATACATTCTTGGGTTCTTTCTGGGCGTGCGCTCGATATATATGACATCAATTGTAGGGAATACAGTCGAGAATAGAACTCCTTGGAGTCCAAGAGGTCGAGGAGGATAGTTATGTTGTCTTGTCGCTACTCAACCACGTCAACAAACTTGACATTAAGCGGCATATATTTGACTTACTTGAGTAAACTCATCGGCAAGCCACAGCGCGATTTCATCAGATGCTTCCGGCTGTAATTGAAGGGTTAGCAACCTAGTTGCTAAAAAACGAACCTATGAGTAACACATACACTACTCTCATGCGGAGAAAACAGCATCAACAACGTTTCTAGGACCACCTTAATAGTATCAACATCTTCCCCATCATTCCTCAGACTGTTTATTAATGGACGAAGTGCACCGGACGAAACAGATGCGGGATATTCCTTTGCAAAACTCCGAAGGCCTAAAATGGCTGCTCTGCGGTCTTCCAGTAATGTCGCGCTCTGCAATCTATTGCTTAGAGTATTAATAGTATCCGTCGCCGTCTGTCTGGCCGGAGCTTGGGACTCGAGAATTCGAAACATGGCAGCGTGTGGGTGCTAATAAAACGCATGGTCGCCACAGACCGAATGTTCCATAAGTTGAGCTCAATTCAAATGACTTCCCCCACAACGCTATCCGCCCCCTCACCGTGTGATTGTATCAGAGAGGCAAATCACAGCCAAGGGCTATAATATATGCAGTCCCAACCTCGAACTGATTTCGAACGTACTGATAGCTGTCGAACAGCACAAGCAAGAGTACACCTGTCCACCGGGCCCTGAGCGATATCACGTGTGTGTATGTTGCGGAACATTATTTTTCCTGCCAGACCGAAGTTAGTTCTGCTTCAAATTCTCCAAAGCATATTTCAATCCTAATCATTCGCAACCAACCTTCAAGTCCTACAGCTGGCTTCGAATTGAGCTTTCCTTCTTACTATCGTTTTTTGTGTTACTGTGTATAGAAGCGCCAGGCACAAATGGTTCATCTGACATACATATTCGTTGCGAACCATACATATTCATCGCAACTCCTTAAGACCCACGCCTCGCGACCATCGCAACACGGCTGAGCCGGGAGCGATAGAGAAGAGATCGACTTTTTCATAGAATACTACTACTAATTACCATTAATATGGGTGTTCCAGCACTTTTCCGGTGGCTATCCTCGAAATACCCCAAAATCATATCCCCCGTCGTGGAGGAAATCCCGCAGGAAATTGATGGCGAAGAGGTCCCTGTAGATACAACGAAGCCAAATCCAAATGGCGAGGAAATGGACAATCTATACTTGGACATGAATGGAATTGTCCATCCATGTACACATCCTGAGGGCAAACCCCCTCCTGAAACCGAGGAAGATATGATGCTGGAGATCTTCAAATATACCGATCGAGTTGTGAACATGGTCAGGCCCAGGAAGCTATTGATGATTGCTGTTGGTATGTCGCTGACACGCATGGAAATGAGATATCTCCCTTCGGACCAATACATTATCTCATAATAATGATCTGTTGTCACGGAGGGGGGTACAGCTTTCCATTTCCTTATTATTATTTCCCGCGACACCCTTACACATATATAGTATATGAACTGGCCTCGCTAACGATTTTTATCCGGTTCTTCCCAGACGGTGTTGCTCCACGTGCGAAAATGAACCAGCAACGTTCTCGTCGATTCCGCTCTGCTCAAGAAGCGAAGGAAGCTGATGAAAAGAAAGAGGAGTTCGCAAAGTTACTGAGGAAACAAAATGGAAACAAAGGCGGCGAAGGGCTAGTGGAGGAAGTCATTACGAAGACGTGGGACTCGAACGTAATTACTCCTGGAACACCTTTTATGGACATTCTTGCTGCAGCTTTACGATACTGGGTAGCATATAAACTCAACACGGACCCAGCATGGGAGAAGGTTGGTCTGGTTCATTTTTTTTTCCTGCAAATATTTAACAAGCTAACCGTCTATAGCTGAAAATCATCATCTCAGATGCCACGGTTCCTGGTGAGGGTGAACACAAGATTATGGAATTCATTAGATCGCAAAGGTCCTGCACTGAGCATGACCCAAATACTCGCCATGTTATATACGGTCTTGTAAGTTTATCCTCAAATCCCTCAACCTACGGAATGGCCACTAACTTCCGCTTGTATAGGACGCTGACTTGATTATGTTGGGGCTTGCAACGCATGAACCTCACTTTCGAGTTCTTAGAGAGGATGTCTTTTTCCAAGAATCTAAAGGCAGAACTTGCCACTTGTGTGGGCAACCCGGCCATATAGCCGAAGCATGTAAAGGTCTTGCGAAAGAAAAAAATGGAGAATTTGATGAAAAAGGGAAAGGTAGTCCACTCAAACCATTTATTTGGCTCCACGTCTCTGTCCTTCGGGAATACCTTGCTGTCGAGATGCATGTTCCGCAACAGCCTTTCCCTTTCGATTTAGAGAGAGCTCTAGATGACTGGGTATTCATGTGTTTTTTCGTGGGAAATGATTTCTTGCCTCATCTACCGTCATTAGACATCAGAGAAAATGGCATCGATACTCTAATTGCAATATGGCGTGACAATATACCCGTCATGGGTGGTTATTTAACAAAAGATGGGCATGTTGATTTAGACAGGGCGCAACTTATCTTGCAGGGGTTGGCGAAGCAGGAGGATGCCATCTTCCGTCGTCGTCGCCAAACCGAAGAAAGGAAAAATGCAAACGCCAAAAGGAGGAAGGAGGAAGAAAGATTCCGAGAGGAAGAGCGCTCGCGCAAAAAGCGCAGAAGTTCTCCCAGTTATGGATCTATGGAAAACGAGCCTGTTCCTCCTCCTCTCATTGTTCCTGGAAAGGGGCATATTTCTAGGGCTGATAGGGAACTTACCCACGCCATGGTTGTGAACCGAGGGGCTGTTTACAAGGCAAATATGGCCAATAAAAGTGCCGCTGCTGTTCTTAAGAGTCAACTGGTCAAAGGTAGCGGTGACGCAGCTACCCCCGATGTTGAAGATTCCGCGGATGGTGGAGCCAAAAATACTTCACCGTTATCCCTAGGCAAGAGAAAGGCGGACGCTCTAGAAACCGAGACCGAGTCCGAAACACCCAAAAAGCCACAGGATAACGATGAACTACCTCCAGACACGGTTCGGCTATGGGAAGATGGGTACGCTGATCGGTATTACGAACAGAAATTTCGCGTTGACCCGAAAGATACTGAATTCCGTCATAAAGTAGCTAGATCCTACGTTGAAGGCCTTGCATGGGTGCTGCTCTACTATTTCCAGGGGTGCCCTTCATGGACCTGGTATTACCCGTATCATTACGCGCCTTTTGCTGCAGATTTCGTTGACCTAGGTAAAATGAACATTGAGTTTAGTAGGGGCGCGCCATTCAAGCCTTTCGAACAATTGATGGGTGTCTTGCCAGCTGCATCCAACCATGCAATTCCAGAAGTATTCCACGACCTCATGTCGGACCCGGAGAGCGAGATCATTGATTTTTACCCCGAAGAATTTCCAATAGATCTTAATGGCAAGAAATTTGCATGGCAAGGCGTCGCGCTCTTGCCGTTCATTGATGAGAAACGTCTGCTACTTGCGATGGAGAAAAGATATCCTCTTTTATCCAGTGAAGAACACGCGCGAAACACAATGGGACGGGAGGTGCTTTTCCTATCGGATCGACACCCGTTATACGACAATCTAACTGCGAACTTCTATTCCAAGAAGCAAGGAACGCCGATTTTGAAGCTGAACATGCGAGTGAGCGAAGGGCTAGGCGGCAAGGTGGAACGCAACGATGCGTACGTTCCACATAGTTCGCTAGTGCCACCTTTCGATAAAGTGGATCTCCCCACGCTCGACGAGGACCATTCCATAAGGTCAGTTCCTCCGTTACGCAAATAACAGATTTAGCCCAACTACTCTTTTTGGAGCCAAATACTAACCCAAACTAGTGTTATCTACGATATGCCCAAGTCTATGTACACTCACAAATCAATGCTTCTGAGAGGCGTGAAACCTGACCCCCCTGTACTCGACAAATCCGATATCGAAATCACCAGAAACAAAGCACAACGTTCAGGGCGCTCGTTTGGAGGAGTTCCCTTCGGCAATAACAGAGGCAGAGGTGGTCGAATGTCATACGCCAGTGACCGGCCCAGCAACGATCGACCTAATCCATTCGCAGCTCATATCAACCCCAACTTCGTGCCACCACCAATACCTCCCCCACACATGGGTGGACCTCCAGCAGGATGGGCCCCTCCTCCGCCCGGGATGACAGGCAGCTCCTATGGTACTCCCAGGTTTGATAAACCCCAACAAGGTCCTCCCTATCAACAGCAGGGCAGTCGCGGTTATTCACATCAATCTAGCCAACGTGGTCAGTACTCTCAATCATATAGCCAACCGAGGGAGTACGGCCAGGGTAGACAATATGTTCAATCGCAACAGTACGGGCAAAGGGGAGGAGGGGGGTATGGGCAACACTCTGGGGGCAACGGTAGCTCTGGCGGCGGTGGCGGTGGTCGAGGCAGAGGTGGCGGGCCCTACAGGGGTGGGGGCCGTGGACATTATCAAGGCCAGAATGGATATAATAACCGCAATGATGGGTATGGGCGGTATTGATTGTGATTATGTTGAATGATTTTGTTGTACGGCTACATGTACAGTACAAGTAACGTTAATAATACGTTATGCAATTTCAGGGAGTTCCTAATTGTCAATTTAGGAAGCACTAAAAAAAGATTTTTAATAGAATTACAGCGCACAAGATTTATGCAAATATATAAATTGACCTATACGGAAGTATTCCATCCGTCCATAAGGAGTGACCCATGAGATGGGAGGATTTTTTAAACAAACGCAGTGTGAAAAGGCAAAATCGCGCCTTGGCCGAACTCGGAGCACGAAAATTGAGTCACAGCTCCCCGGTGAAGAACAATTATGGAGCTCTGGAAACATTTATAATATTACACACATTAAAAGGCCGCCTTTGGATAAAATCTAGACACGAAATATCCCATTAACCGGCCATTCATATTTCTATACCCATAAGGGTAGTTTCAAGTCTCAATTGACAATCGTTTGCGACAGCTTCGGCTGCCCCACTAAAAACCTTCAACATCTAGCAAGCACCAGCTACAGAATGTATTCTGAGATATAAGATTGCCAATTTCGACTGTTTCTCCCCTCCACACATACGCGAACGTGACGAGAACGTCTACAACAACCCCTGTCCCTGCTACACATCGATAACATCGGGTCTCTGTTCCCAAAATTCAGGGAAACATGGGGGTTCCAACCAAGATCAGCATTCTAGGTCGCGAAAGCATTGTCGCTGACTTTGGCATCTGGAGAAACTATGTGGCTAAGGATTTATTAAACAGCTGCTCTTCTTCAACCTACATCCTTATTTCAGACACCAACATAACGCCCCTCTATCTGGACGGCTTCCAAAAGTCCTTCGACGATGCCGCAGCAAATCTCTCTCCCAAACCCCGTCTCCTCACTTACGAGATACCTCCCGGCGAATCTTCAAAATCTCGTGAAACAAAGGCGGGCATTGAAGACTGGATGCTCACCCGTCAACCACCATGCGGTCGAGATACCGTGATCATTGCCTTGGGCGGTGGCGTGATTGGGGATTTAATTGGGTTTGTGGCAGCTACCTATATGCGTGGAGTGCGCTTTGTGCAGGTTCCTACAACTCTACTGGCAATGGTTGACTCCTCAATTGGCGGCAAGACGGCAATTGATACACCCAATGGCAAGAATTTGATCGGCGCCATCTGGCAACCGCAAAGGATCTATTTGGATATGGAGTTTTTGAATACCTTGCCTGAGAGAGAGTTTATAAATGGCATGGCCGAAGTGATCAAGGTTAGTGGGTTACTATACGCTCTTCTCGTACATTACATTTAGTATGATTTTTCTTTTGTTTTCTCTCTGCTAACTCGCATGATGGCCGTGTATAGACTGCCGCAATTTCCAGCGAAGAAAAGTTTGCCGCATTGGAAGATGATGCCGAGATCATCTTGGCAGCCGTCAAGTCGAAAAATACACCAGAACGACCACGATTCAGCGGCATCGAAGAGACACTGAAAAGAACCATTTTATCCTCCGCAGAGTTCAAGGCACAGGTTGTCTCAGCGGACGAAAGAGAAGGTGGACTACGCAATCTCCTAAACTTCGGTCATTCTATCGGCCACGCTATAGAAGCTATACTAGCCCCGCAAGTCCTTCACGGAGAGTGCGTCGCTATAGGAATGGTCAAGGAAGCCGAACTAGCTCGCCATCTTGGAATCTTGAATAACGTTTCCGTATCCCGCATTTCAAAATGCCTGGCCAGTTACGGATTGCCAACTTCTCTCAAGGATGAGCGGATAAGGAAACTGACCGCTGACAAGCATTGCAGCGTGGAGCAACTAATCACATATATGGGCGTCGATAAAAAGAACGATGGACCGAAGAAAAAGGTCGTCCTTCTGTCCGCGATTGGGCGCACTCATGAACCACGGGCAAGTACGGTGTCGAACGAAGAGATCCAAATCGTGCTTGCGCCAAGCATCGAAGTTTCTCCAGGTGTTCCGAAAAATCTTAACGTCACTTGCACACCCCCAGGATCGAAAAGTATCTCGAATCGGGCCCTCGTCCTTGCTGCACTTGGGTCAGGTACATGCCGCCTCAAGAATCTGCTCCATTCAGATGATACTGAGGTTATGCTTAATGCCCTCGAACGATTAGGTGCCGCTACATTCTCTTGGGAAAATGAGGGTGAGGTGCTTGTGGTAAATGGCAAGGGCGGCAAGATGAAGGCTAGCCCCGATGAATTGTACCTAGGAAATGCCGGGACTGCGTCACGGTTCCTAACGACTGTGGCTACGCTCGCCCAAAAAAGCAGCGTTGACTCAAGTGTTCTCACTGGGAATGCTCGAATGAAGCAAAGGCCCATAGGCGATCTGGTTGACGCTCTTGCAGCCAACGGCGCCGGTGTCGAGTACCTGGAAAACTCAGGAAGTCTTCCGCTCAAGATTGCTGCTTCTGGAGGGTTCGCCGGTGGGGAGATAAATCTTGCTGCAAAAGTATCCTCTCAATATGTGTCATCGTTGTTAATGTGCGCTCCGTATGCTAAAAAGCCAGTCACCCTGAGGCTTGTAGGCGGGAAGCCTATCTCACAAACTTATATCGACATGACCACTACAATGATGCGGTCGTTCGGTATCGACGTCAAAAAATCTGAGACAGAAGAGCACACTTACCATATTCCTCTTGGTTTCTATATCAGTCCCGCAGAATATATCGTTGAAAGCGATGCCAGCTCCTCCACATACCCGCTGGCGGTTGCTGCGATCACGGGAACCTCTTGTACTGTCCCGAATATTGGATCAAAGTCGCTTCAAGGAGATGCTCGATTCGCAGTTGAAGTCCTGCGGCCAATGGGTTGCACCGTCGATCAGAAGGATTTCTCGACTACAGTCACTGGCCCTGCTAACGGAATACTGAGACCGCTGCCCAATGTAGACATGGAGCCCATGACAGATGCATTCCTGACAGCGTCAGTTCTTGCTGCTGTTGCAAGAGGTGGGGGATCGAACCACACAACACGGATATTCGGTATCGCAAACCAAAGGGTCAAAGAATGTAACAGAATTAAGGCTATGAAGGATGAACTTGCCAAATTCGGGGTCACTTGCAGAGAACATGATGATGGCCTCGAAATCGATGGCATAGACCGCTCGACACTGCGTCACCCGTCAGACGGTGTGTACTGCTATGACGACCACCGTGTTGCGATGAGTTTCAGCGTCCTCTCCTTGGTGGCTCCTCAACCGACTCTGATCCTCGAAAAGGAATGTGTTGGCAAAACGTGGCCCGGCTGGTGGGACAGCCTAGCTCAGACTTTCAAGGTGAAATTGGATGGGAAGGAAGTGGAAAAGAAGACAGGAACGGGGGGTATTGTCCATCTAGACAAACCTGCTGCATCGATCTTCATCATCGGCATGCGAGGTGCTGGGAAGACAACAAGCGGTGTGTGGGTTTCCAAAGCTCTGCAGCGTCCGTTTATTGATTTGGACGACGAGCTCGAAAGAACTGAGGGTATGACCATTCCCGAAATAATCAAACAAAGGGGTTGGGAAGGATTCAGGGAAGCTGAACTCTCATTACTACGGAGGGTAATGACTGAAAAACCAACTGGGTACATTTTTGCCTGTGGTGGAGGTATTGTTGAAACGCCGGAGGCTCGCAAACTCTTGATACAGTATCATAAAACTAAAGGCAATGTCATACTTGTCATGCGAGACATCAAGGAAATCATGGATTTCTTGAAAATTGACAAGACACGCCCAGCATATGTTGAGGACATGATGAGTGTCTGGCTGCGCCGAAAGCCATGGTATCAGGAATGCAGCAATGTTCAATATTTCAGCCGCTTAACGGGTCTGGATGGGATGGCACAGGTTTTGGGAGGCTTCAATCGTTTCTTAAAAGTCATCACCGGACAGGTGGACAGCCTTGCACAGATGAGATCAAAAGAAAATACTTTCTTCGTTTCTCTAACGCTTCCTGATCTCGCGCCGGCTGCCCCTATCTTGAAAGAAGTCACGCTGGGCTCAGATGCTGTGGAGCTGCGGGTCGATTTGCTTAAGGATCCCCAGTCTGACAGTGAGATCCCATCTGTTGACTACGTCGCTGAGCAAATATCCGTGCTGCGTAGTCGTACCTCAGTACCTCTAGTGTTTACGATCCGCACAAAGGCCCAAGGTGGTCGATTCCCGGATGACGCATACGATGCTGCCTTACAACTCTACCGCCTTGCGATCCGAATGGGGTCCGAATTTGTGGACCTGGAAATATCGTTCCCAGAGCAGCTCCTGCGCACTGTGACTGAAATGAAAGGCTTTTCGAAAATCATTGCCTCTCACCACGATCCCAAAGGAGAGTTGTCATGGGCGAATGGCTCATGGATCCAGTTCTACAACAAGGCTCTTCAGTATGGGGATGTGATCAAACTTGTTGGTGTTGCAAGATCACTTGACGACAACGCTTCACTGAAGAAATTCAAAACCTGGGCAGAGGAGAAACACGACGTCCCAATAATCGCCATCAATATGGGTGACAAGGGACAGCTAAGCCGGATGCTAAATGGCTTCATGACACCAGTATCCCATCCTAGCCTACCCTTCAAAGCCGCCCCTGGTCAACTTTCCGCCAGGGAGATCCGAAAAGGCCTCTCTCTCATTGGCGAGATCAAGTCAAAGAAATTCGCAGTCATCGGCAACCCCGTCTCTGCCTCTAGATCGCCGGCAATGCACAACGCTCTTTTCAGACAAATGGGTCTCCCACATACCTACGGGACTCTAGAAACAGAAGATCCCGAGATCGTCAAAAAATTCATCCGCTCCCCAGATTTTGGCGGGGCCTCAATCACCATCCCCTTAAAACTAGACATCATGCCCCTCCTCGATGAAATAGCACCGGAAGCAGTGTCCATTGGTGCAGTAAACACCATTGTCTGCGCCCCGCCAGCACCAGACGACCAATCGCAAGCCCCGCGCCTTATCGGCCGCAACACAGATTGGCAAGGCATGGTCCGCTGCCTAAGCGACGCGGGTGCCTATCCCGCAGCCACGCCCACAACCACTTCCGCCGGCCTGGTTATCGGAGGCGGCGGAACGGCCCGTGCAGCGATATTCGCCCTTCAAAGCATGGGCTACTCCCCCATTTACGTGGTAGGCCGCTCCCCAGACAAACTTTCTAGCATGACGTCCACGTTTGCCCCGGACCACGACATCCGCATCCTGGAAGACGTGAAGGCGCTAGAATCTTTGCCCACGGTGGCAATTGGGACGATACCTGGCGATAAGCCGATCGAGCCGCACATGCGAGAGGTTCTCTGCGAGCTCTTCGATTTATGCGAAAAGGCGAATTCGGACGCTGAGCAGGCGCGGGGCATCAGCACAAAGCGGATCTTGCTGGAAATGGCGTATAAGCCGTCCGTCACGTCGTTGATGCAGTTGGCTAGTGATTCGGGATGGACGGTGTTGCCCGGCCTGGAGGCTTTGGTGGCACAGGGGGTCTATCAGGTAAGCAGGGATCAACTATCATTTGTTTTTCCCTCTTATCTTCTTTTTCCTTTTGTCGGATGAGACTAACCACGAATGTTCTTCCGGGAAATAGTGTGAATACTGGACCGACATTACGCCCGTCTATGAAGATGCCAGGGTATGTCTTGAGTCTCCCCTCCTTCCTATCGTTCATCCACTCCCACCAGGAAAACTAACCAGTCTTTTTTTCTTCCGTCTAGAATGCTGTAATGGGCGTACAACCGAAAGACGACGATATCTCAACGTAAGAGATGGTCTGCCATGCATACCGCAATACTTACTGAAAAAATGCCGTCCAAAACGTACCGGCTACTGAAGCTTTATTGAGGTGGAATTAATTATATAGTGAGGTAGACCGGGAGGGAAATGATTTGTTTGTTTCAACAAAGAACAAAGTGTGCATATATAAAAATTTTCGGATTTGGCTAAATGCTGGTGAACAGTTACGTAGTTTAACATTCAGGGGTTTTAAATAGAAAAAGCAATTTCATTATTTTAGCTTATGATTTTCTCAATATTCCAGTTTAGCTGTGTATTTTGATCCTCTTGAAACATTACGTACGTACTTTCTATAAATGCATGAAGAAGTTGGCAAAAAGGAAGGGTGAAAAAAAAAAAGAGAAAGGAATAAAGAGTAGAATGGAATCGGAATAATACAAACCGGAAACCGGAAACCAGAACACTCCCTTTGGCATATTAACGCTGAGAGTCCCAAAAACATCATGAGCATGGCATGTAATATATCTAAGTATCTGATGCAAAACAGAAAAATAAATAAGGCTAAATATATGCAGGAGACTTCCAAAAGTAAACCATTCCATATCCCGCTCCAAAAAAAAAAAAACAGCAAGAACCCTAAAAAAAAGGGGGAGGGAGATATTATACAATCCGTTAAACAAAACGTATAGTACATGGCATCAAGGGCATGGATAACCATAACCAAGGCAGGGCAGGTGGAACCGCAACTACCCCTCCCTATACGACACTCTGTCCAGACACATCCTCAACCCCTTCGTTCCCTACTTTCCTATTTCCATCAGCAGGTGCCATCGGCCCCTCCCCGTTCACCTCCCCGCCATTTCTTTTCCGCCTCTTACTAACCGCCAGCTTCCCCTCCATCTCCCGTCGCCACGTACACTCCTCGCGAAACTCGCATATTCGGCACTTCCACGCCTCCATGACCGGCACGCCACGCGGTTGCCTGTGTCCGCGCCACCAGTGCATTTCATCGGAGAGGTAGCTGTAGAGGGAAGAAGGGTTGAAGAGGAAGGAGCGGCTGCCGAGGTATTGCATGGATTCATCGGGGTTGGAGGGCGGGGTTAAATAGGTGGCTGTTAGGACGGGAGAGAGGAGAGTGGTAAGGGCCGGGGTGTCTTGTTGGAGGTCATCTTGGGGCGGAGGGCTGGTGGTGCTGGTGGTGGCGGTATTGGCGACTGGAGGGAGGAAAGTGAGGCGGTGTTGAGATTTCATGAGTGTCCAGAGACGGGAGAGGGAGTTATGTTCGAGGAGGATGGTCATTGAGTCTTGGCTGCTAGAAGGGAATTCTCCACCTTCTGAACCCGAAGGAGGGACATAGTCCGCATCTAGGTCTTGTGGCGCGTCGAAGAATTGTTCGTTTAGGCTGCCTACTTGTGCGATGAAGGAGTCTGAGAATGGCTTGTCGGCTTCGAGGCCATATCGTGCTGCGATGGCGTCAATGGTGACATCTTCAGAGGTAGAGAGGCGGGTGAGGAAATGATAGTATAGTTGTAGTTGGAGGTGGGTAGGGCGAAAGCCAACACTATTAACAGTTGGGATAGAACGGCTACTCTTCCCGCGCGTCTTGATATCCGTGATGTATATCTTCTTTGACGGTGGTTTCGACGTCGAAGACACCACATCCTTTTCAGGTTTCGCCACCCCAATATCAGACAGCCTCCTCCCACCACCAGCCGGAGAAAGGAAAAATTCAGTAATCGAAGTCTGATATTCCGGAAGCAAGGCTTTAGACGTCCTGAAGTCCGCGTAACTCGCTTCTGCGGATGCCTCCAGCTCCTCATCTGGACACTCATAGGACAGCTGGTCAATTATGCCTGTCACAATTTCTCCATCAACATTCCCCCAAACTTCCAACTCTCTAGTCATCCCCGAAACCCGCAGTGTACGCAACCCCTGTATAACATTCCATAGTCGCAGAGCCCACCCATCTTCTCTCGTCATAACCTCGACAGGGACAGTGATATGCACCTGATCTTCTAACTCCTTATGAACCACAGTTCCCTGCTTCATCGCCGGGGTAGCCCTCTTCCGCCCAAACTTTGTCAAGGTATACCAATACTGTAACTCGCACCAGGCAGGAGAAACTAGATCTGTAACCGACAAAGCTTTCCTAGGTGGTTTCCGGAAGCGCTCAAGGGGAGACCGCATATCCGGAACCGGCATGCCATCCCCATTCATGTTCCCATCTTGAGCACCCTGGTCCGCAGCTACCTGCTTTTGTTCCCGCTCAAGCTCTCTCTGTCTCTCTCGCTCCCGTCCCTCAGGCGAATTCGGGTGCTCAGCTAAACGCTTAAGTGTCAGAAGGGTTAGCAGATTTTGTAAGAATCGCCATGGGCGGGACCAACAACGTATACAAAGAAGAAGAAAAGAGGAATATTAATAAATAATAATGAACAAAATAAAACAAACAGATATCAAGGGGCAAACGCACCACCCCAACCGCCAATCCCCTGTTCCACCCATCCTCTACCCTTCCCGCTCCCCCACCCCGCCCTCTGCGAGATAGAATCCCACTTCTCCCTGCCCAGAACCCTAGAGACCCTATCCCTCGATATACCCGCATGATCCTCAATATCTGTCACCGGCGGCAGCGATAAGGACTGCAGGTGTAAATCCACAGACGCCTCGGAAACATTAATCGCAGCAACAGCACTCTCTATCCCTCCACCAGCAGGGTCAGAAGATACCGCAGGGGGTGAGAGTGCAGGTGTAGCAAATGCAGAAGGAGAACCGGAACCAGAGCCAGGGCCAGAAATTACACTCGTCCGCTCGTGGCGCTCGCCAATCCGCGCCAGCAGCAGATTCAACAGCTCCTCCTCGTCGGGGGAGAAGTCGGATCCGTAGTCGCTGCTGGCCGCGCTTTCGACTGTGTTGCTGAATGTATTCCCACCTATCAATGTGCTTTCTTGCGTCGATATTACGGGCGTTGGCGCTGTGGGGGTTTGTGGTAAGGATAGCGAGGTGGATTTCTCGAGCACAGCTGGTTGGCTCATTTGAGAGAACTGCTGTGGTGTTTTGTGTTTTGGAACGGTTTATTTTCGATTTTATGTTTAGAGTGGGCTTTTAGGGTACTTGGTTCATGGCGACGGATGCATATCATTATGATTCATTGTTTTTGTCCTCTGGTGGTGATCCCTGGCAGTTGAACTTCGTAAATGGGAATATTTAAACAGGTTTAGGCAGGCTTAGTAATTGGCAATGTCGCGTCGGGGAGAGGAGACGCGTTTAGGATATTCAACAATTCGCGCAACGTCATAAGAAGAGAAGGCAAGAAAGGCAGTTTATTTATCTTGTCGATTCAAAGATAACTCCATCCCCTCTTCATCTATAGGTATCAAATCTATATACATTTCTAACCATTCCCAACGTGCGTAAAGTACCCGATTGGGAGTAAAAAAATGCTATCTCATCAAACATCATATCCAACGCTACTATAAAGCCATTGAAAAGCGGGAAAAGACAAAAGAAAAAGTGAATCTAAAATGAAAGAATCCTTCAAAGGCATAGTAGCCTAGAATGGTAAAGCAGAAAAGTAGTCTTCAAAATTTCAAGCAGACACTGCCGCCACAGCAGCAGTTGCAGTCGCATCACCAACCCCTACCCCTCCCCCGATCTGCCTCTTCACAGCCAGAGTTTGCGCCTGCGCCTCCTCCGCGGCCTCAACGTCCCTCGCTGCCTTCTGATTCAGCCAGCTGAGGTACGTCTGCCACCCGACCGCAATAGCACCGGCAAAAATGCTCCGAAACTGCGGATCAACGTACATGAACATAAATGCCGTGACAGCCGGCCACAGCTTAGCGCTATTCATGATGCTAGTCGGTAATGCCAGTTTGAGGCGCTCCCATGTCTCCGTAAGCGAGGTGCCGGCAAGCAAGGATTGCATAGAGAAGAAGTATGTGTTGAAGATCGGGGTGAAGCAGGTTTGGTTGATGGCTACTTTTATGAAGATTGAGAAGATGCGGGGTTTGGAGGGGAAGTTGAAGTTGTTGTGAAGGAACATGAACCTATTTAAAGAGCAGTTAGGAGAATGTTAAGTGGGAAAACAATTTATTTTCCGAACGGATTTAGTAAATGGGGGGAGAGAATCAAAAAACATACCATTTATACCCTGGCACAGCGGCCAGACCACCAACTGTCAAATGTCTAACAGTCCTCAGCGGATCATATCGTGCCATCATCCCCTCCTCTCTCTCCACCTCATCATTAGCACCCCCTTTCCCCTCCTTCTCAACCTTCTCCTTGGTTTTATCTTTATCCTTTCCCCCACCATCTCCCACAAACAATTGCGCACTTAAATCCCCACATAAATATATAAGTAACGTACACCACAGCTGCGTCCAGTACGGTCTGCGACTTTGCATGCGGCTGTAGAAATCTGCAGCCCGCCCGATGGGGCTTGCTTGGATGATTTGCTTAAGGGATCTAGAGGTTGTAGACGAGGATGATGACGGTTGTGCTGTGGTGGTATTATTTGTTGCTGCTGCTGCTCCTGCTGCTGCTGCTGTGGCTGTGGCGGGTACGGCGGGATCGGATGCGCTGGGGGGTACTTGAGAGGACTCGCGGGTTGAAGCTGAGACTTGTTCTTGATCTTGTTCTTGCTGCTTTATGTCTTGCGATGGAGTGAGAGGAAGGTTACTATTTCTCAACTGCTGCGAAGATGCGGTCGTGGGCAGCGGCACGTCCACTCCGTCCAACTCTTTTGGAGCCCCGGGCACATATGAAGAAGACAACTGTGAGATTGGTGGTGGAGGTAGGGGTGGAGGTGCACCCTGGGCAAAGGACGTGTTGGGATCATGATGTTGGGGCGACGGGGACATGCAAACAGACGTCGTCGAGTACTCTCTTCCCACTGTCCTCCTCCTCCTCCTCACTTCATGGGTATGATATTGGCGCCGACATGACAGGTTATCCAGCTCCCTCGTTGCTGCTGGTCGGGTTGCTGTTACTATGCTAGCAGTTGCAGCTGCGACGAGGGTTCGTGAACCGCCCGCGATTATGAGGCGCATTTCGTCCCCGTCTATCCTCTCTTGTCTTCTTCCACCTTCTAGTATCGTCCGTTGTGCTTACCCCTTTACGCACTGCCCGGGTTTAGTTTTACACAGAAATAGATAGGCAAAATTGAAATGAATCTCTCGTCTCCTTTCGGACTTTTGCCGGAAACCGCTTCCCCCCACTCGGCTACACTTGGCAGATGCACACGAGGGGCAGTCTATCGACGGGACGGACGGGACTGAATATACCCGCTTGCTTTCGGAGATATGATCCTTTGCACTGACAGAATATGGGCGAGAGAGACGGAGAGAATAAAATAGGAACAGGATATACGAATAAAAAGATTGGGTATAGTTAACGTCAGAGGAGTCACAAGCCCTCGGCTCTCTCTGACGGCAGCCATCGGCCAAACAAATCCGCCGAAATCCCAGCCATGTTCCCGAAAGCTACCAAGAAGGGAAGAAGAACTCCACGCTGATGCGGGATAGACCGATAGCGGTGAGATTAGGATGATGTAGATTTAACTTTAACTACATACTGACAAAGAAAAATAAGTATCCCGCTCTTCTATCGCCGAAAATCCTCTATATAGACTATATTAATCAGGCCACCTTGGTTCGCCTGGTAACTACGCCGGTGTTGGCCGTTACAGCCGTTGCGGTTAGCGATCCCACTAGATCACATGACCCACCACTATATTATGTTCTTGTAGATAGATCTATCAATACAACCTTCAACTATTCTACAGATTATAGCCTGAATGACACATTTTTCTTTTTAGAACATTGCATCAACATTTTTGACACAGATAGTTCATCTTTTTTAAAAAGACTTTTACTCTTTATTAGAGATATTTCATTTTCTCTGAATCTGCTAATTAACAGATTTATATACTTTATATTTTTAAGAAAGTGTATTCTTCATTATAAAGAATATCATTTTTTTTTATATATATTTAGAAGAAGTAGAGTCATCTTAGTATGAGTAATACATCTATTACTTCAGAGTTCAGTTCAAGATTTAAAATTATATACTTCACTAAATAACTTATTAATAGAATAATTACTTATTATCAGAAGACTTCTGACTTATAAGATAAGACTAAGATTAGTTTTTATCAGAGTATGAAATTTAATGATAAGATAATAAAGAAACTTCAGAATAAAGAAAAACAGAGTTAATATTTATTTACAGAATTTATTTATTTTAACTTATTAAATTCTTTACTATCTCTTATTCTCAGAATACTGACTTTTAATAATAATCTGAATCAATCTATCTATTACACTGCAGATAATCTTATAAATCTTATATAAATAATACTATAGAATTAAATAACTGCAGCTAAAATTACTTAATATCTTATTATATCTATCTCTGTATAAAGAGATATTACAAGAGATAAGTTATAAGAATACTAGAAGAAAGTTAAATATACACTAGATATTAAATCAGTGATTATATTTAATAACTCTAATTATAAAATCTGATATATTAATATATTAATTAATATAGAAGTTATTAATGAAACTGATATTCTATTAAAAACTTAATAAGAATTCTCTTTTATATATTATATTAACTCTGAGAAGTGAAGAATCTGTTCTAAGTCTCTATATAAATATATGCTATTAAGTCTTATTAAAAATGTTTAAATCACTATTAAAATCTTGAAAGCTGATAATACTGCAGCTCTGTGAGATAAGATTAATATTAAATATATAATATCACTGACTGAAGAATAAGTTAATATCTTTAAGAAATTGATAAAATTATAAGTTAAGAAGAATAATTATCTTATTTTTCAGAGATATTTTCACTATCTTATTATCTATTATAAGAAGCTCTGTCAGAGTACTGAGAATATATATTATAATCTTTTTCTTAACAATCTATAAGATTATCAAAAACTGTTTATTAAGATATATTTAAATGAGTTTTTCTTCACTGATCAGAAATCTATTATTAATATTAATATTAATAATTTGATAAAGTAACTGATCAATTATATATTTAAAAAAAATTATTACTAAGTGAAAAAAGCAGTCTCAGACTGATTCTGTGACTGTGAAAAAGAATAAGAATAAAGATAAGAATAAAGATGAGAATAAAAGTATATCTGTATAAAAGTACACTCACTGTAGAAGATATAAATATACTGTTAACAGATATTTCATCTTACACTCTGATAAAAAGAAAAAGAAGAATGATAAGAAGAAAGAGAAGAAAAATGACTTAATAAGTTCTTAATTAGTAGTAAATACAGTAATTATAAAGATTGAGTTCTATTTCTCTTTCACAGTCACTGAAAAATCATTCTTTAGATCTTGATATTTGAATACATGTATAAGTCTGAATATAACAGATAAGCTTTATTCTTTCTTAAATATTAAATCTTTTAATGATAATATCTCTGTTAATTTTGTAACTGAGAGAACTAAGTTTGTTAAGAAAATTAAGACTGTTATCTTAAAGATTGAGAGTGATGATATTAATTTACAGAATATTTACTATATTTCTAATATTACAGTTAATCTGCTCTTATTTATAAAGCTTAAAGATCAGAGTTTCTGATTTATATTATCTTTTACTATTCTCTCATTTTTCATTTACAGAGCTCTGAATAGTGTTATTTTTCATACAGTTCAGACTGCTCAGAACAATATATATAAGATTAATAAATAAGAGTTCAATGAGAATCTCAATTATCTGAATAAGACAGTCAAGTATATTATAATATCATATAAGTATAATTTTAACTGAAAAGTTAATCTTTCTATAACTACTGTTACTACTGTTAATAACATTGATTCTACAGTTCTGAATACAGATCTTAAGAATACAAGAATATTAAAGACTTTTTTGAACTAGTACTGTAATCTCAGTCATATTCATACTAATACTATAATTACTATAGTCAAGAATTTTCATACTGAAGTCATAATTAAAGATTCTAAGACTAAGTTCTTTTGTAAGAAATGTATTAAGACAGGTATAATATAAGATTATTTAAAAACACTAATATCTAGATCTATTCAACTCATTGAGAAGGTTCATATTAATCTTATAGATAATAAATATATATTAAAAGATCTCTCTGATTGTCTCTTAGAGTTCTGTTAGAGAATTAAATACTGAATACTTATTATCTATAATATAACTCACTACTGTTGAGTATATTTTTTAAAGTTCAAGAATGAGACTGTTCAATACTTTGAGTTATGACTCAGATTTATAAGTAATCTCAGATATACAGTCTCTACTTTTCTACAGACTGATATTAATAATGTTTTTCAATTCACATATATATACACAGTTATGAATTCATATAGTATTAAATGAAAATCAACAGTATTACATTTACTACATCAGAATGATGTTTCTGAATGTGAAATCTACACTATTATAAAATGAGTTAGAGCTGCTCTTTTAAAAGATAATCTCTCTAAGAGATTCTGAGCAGATATTCTAGAGATAGTAATTATAATAATTAATAATACTCTTATATCTACAGTTCTTTACAACTTAAAATTTTGATTCTCTACTGTAGAGACTTCTGTGATTTCAAGTTTATATAAGATTTCTTAATGTGCACTTATAAATATCTCACTGAATATAAGGTATTTTCACTGATTAAGTGCAGAGATTTTTATTCACTTGTATGAATTTCAGAAGTCTGTGAATAAGCTTTCTTTATATATCAATTTCTATTATATCATTGAATTCAGTGATATATTAATATATTATCTATGATATTCTGAATCTGACAAGATTATTGCTAGTAGTAATGTGAGATTTTTAATTACTGAAAAATCAGTTATTACATCTATAAAACTTATTAATTATATCATTAAATCAGAATCTGATATTTATCTAATTAATAATAAAGATATCTCTGATATTGATAATCTGAATTCTATATAATTACAGTCTATGAAATTACTAGCTATATATACTTTAAGTCTTATTACAGATAATCTTCTAAAGTTCTATAAGAATATTACATCTCAGTCAGAGAGAGTAAAAGATTATTAAAAGAAGTTTATATAATATAAAATTACTAATCTGAAGAGATATAATATATAAAGTTTAATTTCTAAATCTGATATTCTGAGAGATAAATTGATTACTCTGAGCTATTAAGTATTTCTTAAGAAAGATAGATCTGTAGATCTGAATATTAATTCTGATAATATTTTTAAAAAATTGTATTAAGTGATTTGTAATAACTGACTTAAGAAGAGTTCTAGAGAAGAGATCTATACTTCTATTATTATTAATACTATTAATTATATTCTTTTTATAATAGCAGCACTACATAATTGAATACTTTGTTAAGTAAATATAGTGATAATATATCTGTATAAGCATCTCACTAAGAAGATCTATATAAGATAACTTACTGAATTTAAGATGGATTTGCTGAAAATACTTGTCTGCATAGTTAAGAATAGTTTATACAGTCTGAACTCTGCAGTAAAGATCTGATATAATTACTTAATAGCTCTATTAAGTAATCTTGAATTTACAGTCAGTATCTATAATTCAGTACTCTAATATTATATATTCAGATATCATCTCTATATAATAATCTATATTAATAATTTTAACATTATATTCAAGATTTCTGAGAATGCTGATTAACTAGTGAGTATACTTAGTAAGAAATTAAAAGTCAAGAATCTATATCAGCTAATTAAGTATTTGAGTATAAAAGTTAATTATTCAGACAAAGAAATTGATTTAATATATTATTAATATATTAAATATCTTATTAAAGATTTGTATCTTAATAATACAGTTATTATTAAAATATTAATAAAGAATAAATTCTATATTAATAATTTCTCTATATCTGAGAAAGAGACTGATTTTATTATTATTATTATTATTATTCTTTTATTATACTTATATACAAGCAGAGCTTATAATGAGTTCTTGTATAATGTTAAATACAGGTCAAGTGTTAATTATACAGAAGAAAATACAGATGTTGAAATCATGTCAAGATAATAAGAACATAGAAAAATACAAAGAAGTGACAATTAGATACATGTGATAATAACTTCTCAGCTCAGAAACATAAAGCAATTCATTGAAGCAATTTGTACACCTCTGTATTTATTAGAAACCTGAGGTGCTTGAGTTCCGGATTTAATATATTCTCTGTGAGTTTTGAACTCACGTGTCTTGGTTTCTCACGCCAAGGCACTACCGGGTGGCCGCATTAATCATTCGGCCACCGGGGCAGACTAGACTGGCCGCCAGGACTATAAATTTCATATTTGATCTCATTTAATCTGGTCTCATACATTTCTTGGCGTGAATCTCACTGAGACTGGCTATTAAAAAAACATGTAAAGTGACTATATATCAGATCTTAAAATGAAACCATGACTTGAAAAAAATAAGAAAGTGATCTCATTTAATCTCATTTAGTCTCATTCTTAGCATAAAGTTACTATTTTTAGACATTTTAAGGTTTTTTTTAAATTATTTTTAATTTTTTAAAAAGTAACACTTTTTGATAATACTTAAATAAGATTTAAAGTTATTTAAAGCAATAAAAATAATTTAAATTGAGAAGTGAAAATCATAATCTTATTTGAAAAATGTAATAAGAGTAGACAGTAAGTCTCACTGAGATAGTATAAGACTACTATTTAATGTTAAAACTATGTAATAAGATCAGTTAAATTAGTAATAAGACTATTAAAAAATCTGATTCTAGTCTCAGACACAGTCACACGGTCAGTTTAGAGTAGACTGATTTCATAATTCAGTGATATTAACATGATATGAGTTATTTATAATATCTTGCAGTTAAAACATATTCTGATATTACTTATACTATCTTACTACTCACTTAATGAAATATTGATTTAATATCTTAATATTGAAAGACTCTATTACATATTATATATTATTTAAAAGAGATTATAAATCTGAGTATTTTCTACAGATATAATCTGTATGAGAGATCTGTTTCTACTGATCTTTCTATCTCTATTAATCTTTTCATTTCTTCTGATTTCTCTGATGATTTCTATCTACTCTTCAGCTACTCAAATTCTGATTAAGTCAGTCTCTTGAATAGTAATAGAAAATCAATATTCAGCTATATTTTTAAACTCACAGACAGCTCAATTTTATAATATTCAGTAAAACAATCTTGTATATCTCTAAGTTTCAATGAGACTGAATATATAACTCTTAGTAAGATAGTTTATAAAGTAATATAAATTCAGAATCTTATAATTAAGCTTAACTTTATTACTATATCTCTGATACAGATTCTTACTAATAATAAGAGTATTATAGATCTTACAAAGATAACAGTTATTATAGTCTAAAGTAAGTATATTAACACATATTTTCATTTTTTATATTAACAGTTGAATCAGAGAATTATTGATTTAGAATATATTCTCATTACTTAGATGATAGTAAATGAACTTACTAAACTTTTAAATACTATGATATTTATATAATTCATGATTTTACTAGATCTTACAGATGTAAAAGTTGAGAATGTTTAATTTTACATTTGTATTTGGTTTTGACAGACTATCTTAGTGATTTGAGTGTTTTTGTATATGATTCTTGTTATCTTAAGAGAGAGTGTTAACTGTTACAGCTGTTGCGGTTAGCGATCCCACTAGATCACGTGACCCACCACTATATTATGTTCTTGTAGATAGATCTATCAATACTGTTGAGAGTCCCGCGGTTGATCGGCCCTTCTACCAGCAGTGCGCTGGTGGTGATTGAGCTCTTTGCCTCAGTAGCCTACAGGTTATGAGACTGTTGAGCGTGAGCCCCACTGTGGTCAACATGCATGAGTTCAATCTCAGAATGGACTTAAAAATTCCTAACAAATACTCTGAACATTTTAACAGTGCCAAGAGACATTCCAGGAGTGTGCCCTAGAAGTCCCGTGAGCCCTAGAACTGAGTGGTCCAGTCCATTATTAAAAAAGAAGCCATTGTGGGGAGGCCACTGAAGGGAGCCACTGAGGGAAAGTACTGTACTCTGTGGTAGCTGGTCCGAGGGGGGGTGTTGAGAGTCCCGCGGTTGATCGGCCCTTCTACCAGCAGTGCGCTGGTGGTGATTGAGCTCTTTGCCCCAGTAGCCTACAAATACAACCTTCAACTATCCTACAGCCGGATGGTTGGGCTGGTTCTCGATTTCTTAGTCAGCACCCTGATATGCCGCTCCAGATGCGCGTAGGAGGATATAGAATGAACGAGCGTTTTTTCTGCGTTCTATGAGAGTTGACAGGAGGAGGTGTGTGGATAACTAAATACCTATGGTAAAATCAAATGTTGTATATGAGGGAGAATGCATTTTAAACGGAATGTATGTAGAGGACTACTTTTGTGCAGTACGTGCGACGGAAATATACGCTGTATATATATATATTTATTTCTTGCACCTCTCCACATTTCGATATTCAAAGCAATCAAATGGCACCTACCGATTCAACCCATCGTATTATATAAATACCTTTTCTCTATAGATTTATAAACCCATACGAGAAAATACCCACGAAACTTAATTTACGTAGATGGAAAGGCGCCTGGAATACATGGCTACAATTTAGTCAAAATCGACGATTGTTCCACCAGCTAGCTAGCTTCTAAAAGGCCGCTGCGCAACATTTTATACACAACTTATTAATAGTTACCCAACTCGTTTATTAAAACCAAGTAAATTTTTAATTTACAAATTCAAGGGAATGAGACGGGTGATTTTGGAAAGTGTAAGTACGTGAAATGTGTGAAAGGTGTAAAGCTTGTGTGATTGAAAGGTTGCTAGCTTTGTGAGAAGTTATATGATGGAAGGATTAGTAAGCCAGATCATGTGACCTGACACCCCCACTCACCAGAGTAACTATACACAATGCTATATACAAAATTCGCCTTCAAATCAAGTACAAGTACTAAAAATGACTGGAAAATATGAAGTAATGAAAAACCAGTCATGATATACATCATTTTTTATTCCTCTATTCCTTCATCTTCATAATCTCCTTTCAATGTGTATATTTCAACATTTCAAGTGATTTAGTAAGCTCATTCACCGCATTCTCAGCAGATGAAATATATTGAATAGATATCTCATTCTTGCAGACAAGATCTCAAAGAATGTGAAAATGAACCTCTATATACTTCAAGCAGTGTGAAATTGCTTCAGAAGAGAATAGCTCTATAGTGAACTTATTATCAGTATGAATTGTATAAGTTAGATTATTAACTGTGATGAGAATGAGATAATCATCAGCATTCAGATTATTAAGATAAGATGAAATGAAGTCAGCATCTTCTAGAAGCTCTCAGAGACAGACAAGCTCATATACAGTCTTGAAGAATGCAATATATTCAGCCTCTGTTAATAACTTAAAGATCTCTGTTTACTGATAGCTTTATCATGTAACAGAGCTATCTGTCATGTAGATGATATAATCAGTGATTGAACAGAATTCTGAATCTCTATCAGCTTAATCAGTATCTGTGTATGCTATAGGTTCAATTTCAGTATCTCTGTGATAGATTATACTCTTATTGATTGAACTTTGTAGATATCAGAGTATACACTTATATATAACTCAGTTCTTTGATGTAGGCTGAGAGCTGAATTGTTCAAGAAATCCTGCAGTGAAGCTCATATCAGAATATGTATTAAATACAAGATATTACAGAAATCTGATACTAGATTGATAGAACTGTAGAGTAAATTCTGCTGTGTATATAATTAATTTCTTATTATTATTCATGAAATTAACATTCTTCTTCATAGAAGTGAATATAGAATGACAGTCATTTATTAAGAACTTCTTCAGAAGATTTCTTATAAAGAGAGATTAAGATAATATTAATAAAGTTAAATCTCTATTAATCTTCATTTCTAGATAGTAGTTGAAATTCTCTACATTTTTAATCTTATAATTAACAGCAATTTCAGCTTTAACTCAGTTCAGATCTTCAATTTTCAGACTGTAGAGATAAACATTATTCATGTAAATAATTATATAGATCTGTCTTTCATCATGAATAAATAGTTCAGTATTATAGAGACTGATACAGAAGTCTGAGTATAATAACATCTTTTACAGCTTCTCATATCATAAGAGTGCTGCCTGCTTAAGACTGTAGAGTCTCTGCATTAACTCATACATAAGATTATCACAGTCTTCATGAAATTCTGTGAGTTGATTCATATATATTCATTCATTAGCAGACAGTTGAGTGTTTAAAAATGTAATTATCATATCAATCTGCAGAACATATCATCTCCAGAATACTGAGATTGTCATGAGAGCTTATGAGATAAATACAGAGATAACAGATGCAAAGATTCTTAAGTAATTAACTTTTTTCTATTGAAGATTTTCACAGACAACTCAGCAGGTCTTATAGTGAATAACATCACTTATATTATTAAACTTTTTATCAAATACTCATTAATTATAAAGAACACTCATTTGTAGTATTTTCTTAATCAGTTATTAGATCTCTATCTGTTTCAAACAGTTGATCTCTTTAACACAGATCTTATAATAATACTTTCATTTCATGAAAGCTTTAATACATGTGAGATTTTTCAGGATCAGAAGTATAGTAATCTTGAAATTGATAAACAGATCTTTAAGACTATCTCTCACTGAAGATTTTCTCACTATAGTGATATTTCTTATAGATATCAGAGAATTATCTAATTTAACTGTAAGTTCTGAGAAGTTCAGTGTATTCTATACTAAAAAGATAGATATTCTCACAGAGATATCATAGTCAATTCATCAATTATTAGTAAGTATGAGAAAAAATAAACACTCAGATCAGATTTTCTCATCAATGAATAGATTATCTATTAATTGATTAAAAATTGCTGTAATCTCTTAATAAGCTGCAGTGAGTAGACCTGATATCACTGAAGAAATTACTGCAGTTACTTTACAGACTGTATTGAGTAGAATCTTCAGATTGTGTGTTATTAATATCAATGAATTGATAAGATAAAGATTCTTCTGAAAGATGATATCTTTTAATATGTATAAATGTCTGTTGAAGAGGTTCATCAATCTATAATTAATAAAATCATCATATTTCACAAAAATCAACTCTTTGAAACAGGAAGCCATCTTATTGATGAGCTTGAAGACTATTTTCAAGAATGCTTTGCAACCTCATCAGTGAATGCCATGTGCAGAGAGTAGAGCTTCAAGCCAGATCTTATACAGTGTAATTGACTTTGTATTTTCAGAGCTCTTATACAATATCATTGAGATTGACATAAGATTAAACAGCTCTGTGACTGTAATAACTATCTTATCTCACATCTTTTCTGAAGCTGAAGAGTCTATTAATAGTAATCAGAACTTCTTAATAATTAAACTGATTAATTATTCAGATACTTCATCTTACTGTGAAGTATAAGAAGAAGTCAGCTCTTATTTTATATCTTTATTAAGTATATATGCTGTGACTGTATTTGAATTCAATTCTTCACAATCTGAGTAAATAATTGCAATGTCATGTCTCAGCAGATTCTTGATGAATTGATTGAAGATTTATAGATATCTCAATATCTTATTCTTGCATTTCAATAGAAATATTCACCTTATATAGATGGCATTATCTGTTATCATTATTACAAGCTTCTTATCAGTGTAAGATAATATATTATTCTCAGTTTCAAGAGTCTCATCATTATCAAATATATTCACTCAAATCTTCAAGGCCTTGCAGATGATATGATGTGATGTGAAATTCTTGTAGAAAGTGTGTTTCTGTTTAGACTTAATATATATAACACAGAATGATAATTTCTTCAGATCAATAATAATAATATTAAATTACAGGTCTCTGATTATTTTTAATATACTATTTTCACTGATATAATTAAGTTGATAATATCACTTATCTATCAGAAGCTGTTTCAGAAGAACTGCAGATAATCAAGATAAAGATGAGATAATAAAGAAATCAGTATCTGAATTCTTAGAGTTAATTAACTGTTCAATCTTCTTGTGACTGAAAGATCTCAAAGACTCTGCATTTGAATCATAATCTGTTGAGATTGTCTTTGATTTCAAAACAGTCATATATGTCACTGCTTCATACATTGAGTCATTTATTATCTCATGAAATATCAGTGAGCTGTTGAATAGAATGTAAATATTATTATGAGACAGATTAACATAGAAGATATCACTGTTGATAGATAATAGAAACTCAAAGTAGTTCTCAGTATTAACTTATATATCACAGTAAATATAGCTCTGACATTTCATAAGCTCAGCAGAGATCAGATTTATGAATAGTTCTGACACATAGTATACATGATTGAATTCTATTAATCTTTCACTTACTGAGATGAATACAGTGCTGACACTCTGAATCTTTATAATAATCTTATTAATCACTTGAACTGTTAAATCATTGATTACTATAAGTTCTGAAAATCATGATCTATCACTCACTATGTAGCATTCAGTGCTACTATCTCATATAGTGAGAAGATTCTTGTGAGATTTCACAAAACAGACTGACACATTGATAATCTCTGTGAGATTTATTATCTGATAGATGTCTGATTCATCTGTAAAGAATAGTTAAGTTCTACTCTCACTATTATTCTTTTTCTTCTTTTTCTTGAATTTCTTTATTCTCACAGTATTGTTTATCTTTTAATTATTCAGAGCACTGTCTGAATTAATCAATCAATAGATATCAAAGTGAGATCTCTTACATTCAGAATAGATAGATGAATTTTCTAATTTCTGATAATTTTAGAAGCTCTCTTGAGTACTATTATAATCACATTCAGTACAGCCTTTACAGGTTAAATTTAATATATTATTGATAGTCATTATAACTATTGTAACTATTATAGCTATGTTAACTGTAGAATCTATATTCTGTAGATTCTTTTTATCTTTTGAAGAATTAAGCTATGAACAGATTTTCTTCATGAGAAGATTAATATTCAATATCATAGCTGTGAATTTAAAATTCTGTATCTTCTCTATTTTCTTCTGAATATAATTTCTTCAATTATTGAGTAGAACTGAGTAGAAGATATTAAATATTTATGCATCTGAGAGAGAAGTATTCAATATCTTCAATTTCATAATAATGAATCAGAACTTATTAAAGAATGTGTGTAGATTAATGATCTGTGTATTATTAAGAGATATGAATTTCAGAACTGTCTCACAGTATAACTGTATTTTAAGAACAGAGTATTTCTGTTCAATCACATTTCATAGAGTATAAGTAATTTAATTTTCATTATACTTGAAGAAATGTGATCTGACACCTGCACTCAAGAAGTTTGAGATAAATGTGTAAAGTCACTGATTTCTGACATCTTAGAATAATACTCATTTATTATCTTTTTATAGAGAGTTCTGAGTCTGTTATTTCTCTATCATATATTAACACTGTGCATCAACCAGTTTCAATTTCATGAAGATACTTTATATAATGTAATTGAATATATCAGTTAGACTGTTTAATCTCACAGTATTCTTAATATTTTTCTTAAATTGAGAGATTATCTTATCAACACAGCTATCTGATTTATAAAGATTGAATTTCAATCTTTCACTGAGATTAGAATTTCATATAACTGTACAGACTGTTAATGTAATGATAGAATGATTATTAACATTTTACAATTAATTTATAGAGAATGAGAATCTCTGTTAACAGAGTTTTTTCAGTTATAGTTCAAGTTCTAAGACTCTTTACTTCTTCTTATTCATCTCAAGTATTATCTTAAGATGCTTTATCTGTTAATCTGATATTATCTTATCTGAATAGTAGATATCTGAGTGTTCATTATTCTTATTAAGAGAATCAGTATTAAGCTATTAAGTAGATTAAGAGGCTGATCTGACTGTGTCAGAAGCTGTATTTAAATCAGCTTCAAATCAAGAGAGTGTTGTGAGATGTTCTTCAATGAAGCTTTCAAAGACTTCAGAAGAATGTTCACTGACAGAGTATAAGTATGAAGAATTATTATCATCATTAACTGCAACTGATTTAGTGAAAAGAATATGAGATTATGAACATGTATATGAGTAAGATTATATTAAATTCACTATCTTGATATTCATTTATTAAATTCTCAATATTCATTTATTGAATTCTTGTCAATATTATTCTCTTTTTCTTTCTTTTTTGCAAATATGATATGTTTTCTGCAAGTCTCTTTTTTAAGCAAGCAGTAGTATTATTAATCATCAAGATCTCAAACACATTAATACTGATAGAATAAGATGATTTTAACTTCTGAAGAGTGTATTGAATGAAGCAGTAGTTCAAATAATAAGTATATTGATAAGAAATTCTGAATTGGCAGTGATTTTGCACAAAACAGATCTCATAACCTGTGAAAGGTGTAAAGCTTGTGTGATTGAAAGGTTGCTAGCTTTGTGGGAAGTTATATGGTGAAAGGATTAGTAAGCCAGATCACGTGACCTGACAAAATGTGTGTGGCGACTTACGCAGCGTAAAATATGAAGGGGGAGATCTAAGAACTACTGTGCCACTGCTATTTATTATTGTAAAAGTGTGCCGGGAATTTAATGAGCACCTGGGCACAAGGCATGGTTGACGCCTACTAACAATGCGACCGTGCATAAACGATGAACGGAATCATCGATAATAACGCGTGGAATGGTAGGATCTACAGTACACACCGATCATGACAGATAGGGATACTACGAAGAGAAGGGAGAGATTTTTTTTTTAAAAAAAAAGTGTTGAACGACAAACGAATCCGTGTTGATTTTATTTGTCTCGGAAGAACGATGCGCACATAATGTACAACATTTAGAAGGAAAAAAACAGAATTAGTAACGAAGTGCGCCTTTGACCGAATTCCCAACCGCCATTGCCACTGTGATCGCAACGATCTCACACGTTTAATGTGCTAATAAATAAAAATTGAAACCGGCAAACTAGAAAACCCAGATGGAGAAAAAAAGAGAAGCAAGCCATCGCCTCACTAGTCATAAGAGATGACAGCTGTCAAAACACCTTGGTGCAAGAAACACACAAAAACCCATTCGTCATGAAACAAAAAAAAAAAACAGAAAGACAAAAACTATTCAAGACGACCGTTCACCACGCAGACGACGGGCGAGTTGGATGTCTTTCGACTGGATGGTAACACGCTTGGCGTGGATGGCGCACAGGTTGGTATCTTCGAAGAGGGAGACGAGGTAAGCCTCGACGGACTCTTGAAGGGCACCAATGGCGGAGGACTGGAAGCGCAGATCCGACTTGAAGTCTTGGGCGATTTCACGGACAAGGCGCTGGAATGGGAGCTTGCGGATGAGGAGCTCAGTAGACTTCTGGTAACGACGAATCTCACGGAGAGCGACGGTACCTGATTTGACGCGTTAGATGGTTGTTGTCATCGTAAGATGAGACGCGTTTAGATTGGATATGTTACTTACCAGGCTTATAGCGATGGGGCTTCTTGACACCACCAGTGGATGGGGCGGCTTTGCGAGCTGCCTTGGAGGCGAGCTGCTTGCGCGGGACCTTGCCTCCGGTAGATTTACCTGTAGGATATCAGGTTAGTGCTTGTTGGATGGCAGATGAATGGGGTGTGATGTGGTTGTGGATGGGACGTGGTAATGGAAGCGTGGTGTAGTGGTGGCACGACGCGACCGAGCGACCAACCAACAGCCACGATGATGAGGTGACAGTAAGGTGAAGGTGGTGAAGGCGAGGGTAATGACTTACGGGCAGTTTGCTTGGTTCTGGCCATCTTGAATGTCGTGAGAGTTATTTAGAGATGGATATTTTGATGAAATATGTGGTTGTTGATGAAAGTGGTGGATGGTGGTTGATGACGACGATGTAAGGAGCAGGTTGGGAGGTTGTAAGGAAGAGGGAGAAGAATGGGTGGGGGGAAGGTATTTGTAGTAGCGAGAGGGCCAAGTGGGTGATCTTTTTGAGTTTGCGCTGGGCGAGTTAATTGCCTGCGCAGTTTTTGATGGGGGGACGGGGAATCTGCCGTACTAGCGCGGTTTGGTTTTTGATCAGAAAAAGGTGCTGGAAAGCAGCACTTGGTAAGGGCTGATTTGGGCGGCTGTTTTCTGCGGGCAAAAAGAGACAAAGACTGATCTGATTTTCTTGGCGGCCGGGTCAAGGTTCAGCCTGCGCTAAGCGAGAATAAGTGCGTATCAGCCAATCAGCGTGCAGGATCAGTATTCTACATCCAGCTGCTGTCTGTTTCTGATCCCACCGCCAACCTTTTCAAATTGTAATTCAAGTGTTTACGTCCAAATTTGAGCAGTGAGTCGATTCGAAATCACTCATTTCTCAGTCCAGATCAACGTTGTGAAGAGTGTTGCCCGCAAGATCAGCTGCGGTGGCGGAATTGTCACCGAATCACTGGGCATTCACGGATCACGGGTTGGCTGAGTCATCGCGAGCTGTGATTGGCTGAATCAGCCCCTAGCGTCGTGATCACAGACATCGGCCTCCCCACCAGCCGCCAACCCTCGCCGCATTCAAATACAGCAGCTCTCCGACTTCTCTTCTGCTTCTTCTCTCTTCTCTTCCCCCCACACTCTCACATCAACAAGCTTCTCTCCACGCGTCTATTCCTGCGATACCACACCATCTTCAAACTACCCACTACCTTTTTTAACCAAAAACAAACCTCTACAACTCTATCAATATGACTGGACGTAAGTTAATATATCTGGCATCCCAAAGACGCGTCTCATCAAGGTGACTCGCTAACAATCACTCTCAACAACAGGCGGCAAAGGAGGCAAAGGTCTTGGAAAGGGCGGTGCCAAGCGCCATCGCAAGATTCTACGAGACAACATCCAGGGTATCACCAAGCCCGCTATCCGTCGTCTTGCCCGCCGTGGCGGTGTCAAGCGTATCTCCGCCATGATCTACGAAGAAACCCGTGGTGTCCTCAAGACCTTCCTCGAAGGTGTCATCCGCGATGCCGTCACATACACTGAGCACGCCAAGAGAAAGACAGTCACGTCGCTAGACGTTGTCTATGCTCTTAAGAGACAAGGACGTGAGTTTACTACCCTTTAGCATCATTTAGTTATATATCGTTTCGACGCGTCTCTAACATCTTTTCCCTTTTCGCAGGTACTCTCTACGGTTTCGGTGGTTAAACTTGCACAAAATATTCATATACCTCTTTTAACGATCCGGTTTTCCCTTCTACGATATTGGCTTCGTGGTGTTACATTTCTTTGTTGCGGCTATTCATGGGTTTATTCGCTGGGTTTCGTTTGTCTTAATTATTTTTTCATGTCTTTTTTCCCCTGGGTGGGCTGGTGGCCGTGGAGTCTTGCTTGTATCATACAAACCAAAGTGTTTTGTTCACATTTTATATTCGCTGTTTTCAGCCATCCATTAACGCTATCCTGGTGGCAATTCTTGAGATCAAGAATTTATCGAATGAAATTGCAGTCTGATCTGCCTTTCTTGTTTTAATCCTCTCAACTTCCATAGCAAATTCGATATCTAGTCTTATGGTTTATGTAAGCATCGGACGCGTATTGTTATGATGCCTATGCTCGACCTGTACCCGTATACCCGTGTATGATCCATTGGTTTCCGCCGTTTCCGTTTACTGGTTATGGGATCTTGTTGCAGTTCCATTTGTCCGTGACACAATGGGCGCGCACATCGCATTACTTATCATTACTTACTTTCTATACGTACTGTATCTCATTATTGCAAAACACAGGCGTACTGAGCTTTTGATGTTTGCTATCATGTTTACGACAAAATCTCTAGAAATCAACGCAGGACTAGATATATATGTCACGTGATCTTTATGTTTTATCTACGGGAAGTAGGCGTAGACTGTTAAATTCCGTTGGAAATATTGTTTTATTCTTTTTGGTTTGTATTTCGATCTTGTGTTTCATGTTTTTAATAGTAAGAAGTAGTTTTTCTCATGTTGTGGTGGTTGTAGTTGGGTATTTTTTTATGTTGCCGCTGGAATATATATATAACTTCGCCCTTGAGGGATATATAGATTCTCCAGAGACGTTTCGGAGCCAATATTTTGACAACCTAGAATACCAGATGAAGCTCAGTAATTAGACACGTAGAATTTCTTAATTCACTTTCATTTATCTTCCTTAGAACAATTATCTCTGCTAATCCAGCTCCATCCATCTCCAACCAGCAGCATTATCCCAGACGAAACGCATCTGCAAACTGTACTCTTATTTCCTAATTTTCTACTACATACTACGCGTAATCAATAACCAACAGGGAGCAAGCTGATGCAAGGGCCAAGGATGACAAAACAGCTATACCGCTCATTGTTGTTATGATATATGACCGGACCAGATATCTATAGATGAGCCATCGTCACGTCTTAAGGTTCTACACGTAAGGGAGCCCGAGCCCGAGCCCGAGCCCGAGCCCGAGCCCGAGCCTACTCCTACGGCTCGAAAGAGAGGACCAACCTCTGTGGAGTGTCGTAGGTGCCATTTCACCTTGTCAGAGCACTGATATATACCTCCAATCCAAAATACACGCCCCGGTGTGTCAATCATACATATATCCAAGTGTCCACGCCACCCGCCTGTATTGATATTTTGTCAGCATGGGGAATGTCCATCCGTTGGGAGGTTCAAATATATGAGTCATTGGTTTTACTCCACTGGGTTGTATTTTCGTTGGGAGGGATAGGGAGGCCGAGGGTCGCAGTAAGTGTCCAGACGGCAACAACGAAATCGACCACAGCGGCGGTTGGGATGGCGAGTTTCCGACTCTCGTGGGTGCCTAAATAGCAGGTAAGGCTGGCTCATTGCACTGGAGGAAAAGAGTTTATGTGTTTTAGGCTGCTGCCATGTCTGTTTCTGCTGTGAGAGTCTGGTGATAGACCAGTGCGAAGCGTTTTAATGTTGGTTGAATCTGACTTCGGCCTTTGGAGTGAAGCGGTGGCGCGACTGAGGCTTGGCAAACTCCAGGGGGGGGCGCGTTTCTCTTTCCCCGCTTGAGATTCTCTGACACTGCATTTTGTAACTATAATACTCGAAGATAAGATGGAAATACTCAGTCAACTACAGAATAAATCGTTGATTATACGGTAAGGTTAAATCCGATTGGTTTCTGGTGCATGGCAAGCGACGAAACGAAAACCCGATACCAACCCCGGCTCCTACTAAAAGATTGAAGTAAACAACTCGTCCCTGAAAATACTGTGAAATGGGGTCATTTTAATGAATCATCCTTCGCTCCTCCAACGCCGTCAGCGGATTTTTGCTTCAGTTTTTTTTAAATATACCTCAGCAAGCTGCTGGCACGGTCGCCAAATGCATCGTCGATTTCCAAGACTCATGAATTCGGCGTCCATGGCGTAGGTTGGGGTCGTCTTTTCGTATAGGTAGAGATAGAGTCGTTTCAGACTCAGGTCGTCGGGAATTCCACTTCCCTTGCCACCGCTATCCTCGTTGTCATCGTTATCTGCCTCGCCATCGCTGTCTTCCCCGCCGTCGTCATCAAGAATATCGTTCATTTCCCAAAGCCACTCCATTTCCCGGGCAAGGAGCTGCTTCCAGGAGCCTTATAACACGTGGCACTGGTGACTGCCCATGATGCCTTTGAAAGGGCACAGATTGAGCTTCCAGAAAGCCAAGACGGGATGTTGTATAGAATCTCAAACGGAATTTTGTCGAATGGATCCTTAACGACATGCTTCTGAATATCATGATTGAGGGGAGTGTGTTTGAAAGTATCATGCGTGATTAATTCACGGAGCAAATCTGTCGCATCGATGAGGGGGTTTTGTTATGATATACTGGAACGAAGTGTCGTCCACCTGGCCACATAAATACAGAAACCTGCGGATTGAAATGGTGTTATTTGTGTATTCTCTACCTACATCTTCCCCAGGCACAGAGTACCAGTCCTGTTTCCGGGCCCTCAAGTTGTCCATAATCCAACTCCAAGAAGGCATAGACCTGAGAGAATTCCTTCATCACTTCGTATAGTACTGTCCTATCAAGGTTTGTTGGATTCTGTCTCATAATTGAGTGCCCATGCTAGGCGGCAAAAACATTCCCAGTGGAATGGGAACATGGGATCTGGGCTTCCAAGATATCTTTGAAGGCCCATGGTAAGTATTTTATTATTACAAGGTCAGAATGAATGGAAATTCTGAATACAGGTTGAGTAAGTAGTTCTATCGGGCGGCTGGTCGGGATCTAGTATCATTTTCTCTGTTACTCCTGGAGCTGATAAGTTACTAGATGAATGATTTAAAAAGACAAAATGTAGTTACCATCGCCAATTTCAACTTGTATTTCCAGCTACCAACCGACTTTCTCAGCAAAATCAATCCATTTTGATACTGAATCAAAAACAGCTGGGTGAACGTGACTTACCAGATAATCCAAGGCCTTCCCTGGGCCAGAAATGAACCCCCTAAATCACAACAATACATCCAGATACAGAGAGGTTAACCAAACCGCTACTGTCCCACCTACTCAAAAGAGCTATTGAAAAAGAAAGGGGTCGTTCTACATGGATTTCTTCAGTGACATAAAATACTTTCTATCAATGCATCCCACACAGTGTACAGTCCATAACCACTGCAGACTCTCTTCACTAACGAGCTCCGGGTCATAAGCATAGTTCTCCTCATGCTTAGTCCACCCGCCTTCATTCACATTGTATTCACCCCTTAATTCCTCTGCATCCCAGCCATCAGGAGTCCCGTATCTGGATGGATACCGTCCGGTTTCCATGAACAGCTTGCGCTTTCTCGCAACTCTCCTGTGCCGCCACTCGAGAGCTTCTGATGTAGCTGAACCTATGCTACATGTTTCAGCGGTCCCGCTGCAGAGGGTGCAATAGCAAGCTGTTCCGCCCATGGTCAAGGATTGATTGTGTATAATTAATTAATTGTATTGAGTGTCGATGGAGTAGACGGGGGTTGACAATTGGCAATTCCCCAAAGCAAAAGAGATCATCTTTGGAGAGAGGGAGAAATAATATACTGTTTCGCGCATCTGCCTGGAAGAGACGAATACGGGCTTTGTGGTGGGGGGGGGGTCGATGCCTTTGGTTTGGCAAATCAGCATTTGAAGCTCTTGTTCTTTTCCCGCGCCCGTCTCTCTCGGACTCTCTCCACACCGCGCACGGACAATGAGGGGGCTTCTGGCGATCATGGGCTATGACACTTTGTAAAACGTGTTAGCAAGCGCTGAACATCATCGGAGAGTTCTCATTTTCGTGGTATGATTGAGCTTGGAGTGCATTTATGATTAATTAGCTTCGAGTACCGTTTTTCGAGAAACATCAGTAGAATGTAGGGGGTATTTAAACGCGGTCCCACTTGGGAAGAAGCCAAACGCATCGCGTAGTAGGTTGAGACAAATTTTGAGAAGGTTAACCTATTCAAATAAGGCCATCTTTGGGGTAGCAGGATTGTTTCCGTTGGCCTGTAACGTCGTTAATTCTTTGCATACAACAGTTGGAGGGCGCTACTTTTTTTATACTCCATGAGTCCACGTCGCGTGGTTCAGGCACAACAATGGCGGCTGTTATTTATTTATCTGGGTAACTAAGGTACTTTCCAACCCACTTTGCTTAGAAGGCTCGATGAAGAAAGAAATAGAACAATTTCGATTTCCCCGACGATATTTCTGACCCTGCAAGGATGCCCTCAGATCTGAACCATTTCAGGGTAATTAGGTCCATTCATTTTGGCCGTTCTCACTCATTTTCGCGGCGAATCTTGGTGACTCTCTGACATTTGCTTGCTTCCAAGGTTGCTGCTATTTTGGGTTCTCAAAGGAGGTAGTTATTTAAGTAATGGCCAACAGATATTACGGTGAACATCCGGGAACCACGCATAGTAAGAGAAACTGAAAAAAGTAACCAACAGTGTTGTCGAATAAAAAAGAAATCCCACCTTTTCATTTTTTTAGAGGTGCTGCTCTCGATACTTTACCTGGTAGCAACCCCAAGTTTGGACCAAAGCGAGCTGAATGCCACTCACTCGCTCTCCAGCTAACTAAATAATCCCCACCAAACTGCTCCCGCTCTTCCTCCATTTTGAGATTCATGGGATGTTTATTTCTGCTGAGAGGAACTAAGCAAAAATGCTGGCTCCCAGGGTGAACACAAGCCAGGTTCTCTAAAAGTGGAAAACCTTTCCCAGTTCATGTCAGCGAAGAATGGTCTGTCCCGCACGTCGTCCAGGGGAATTTATTATTGTTTGGGAAATCGAACTGCGCAGTGCTCACTTCTCACCCAATCTTCAAGCAGGGGTTGTCGAGTGTTGCACTACGACGCAGCGTACTCTCCATGGCTTGTATGGGTTTTTGTGATGGTGTTGAGAGGGTCGTGCCTAATATAGGCCCTAATCCCCGCCCTGCGGCGAGGTGACGAAAGGAGAACGCCGCAAGCCAGAGGTTATTTGTTTCCTACGTACGGAGTAAATAACTGTACTTCCTTTCAAGTTGTCCTTCCACATATTTACGGAAGGGTCGAATGCTTTCTTTTTCTTTTTCTTTTTCTTTTTTTTTTTCGGGCTTTGTTTCCCCTCTCCTTTGTCCTCTATTGGACCAAGCTCCCTTCCAACTCCGATTGACCATGATCCGACTGAAATCGGTATATAACCCTTTTTTGGGGGTTTTCCATTGGCTGGAAGATCCCTGTTATTGGACAATAGCAGATCGGAAGCGCGAAATAAGACGGTTAGACGGGCGAGAGAATAGTATAAAAACTCTACGCATACTCATCCGGAGAGCGCGGGGAAAACTCTTGGAAAACCAACTGGGCGGAATAAGTCGAATTCATTCCCTGATTTGAGAAATTCGGCCGACAAGAGCTGGGTATGGGAGGAGGAGATGTAAGAGTTCCAGGTTTGGGAAGACATAAATATTGAGGAGAAACTTGCATCGAGCCATATTCCGGAGAATACCTTCGCATTTCAATTTCACAACTGATCACCCCGCAACGCTCAGCAACCCCCCCAAATTACAGAGAAGATTACCTGCTGCAGAGAAACAGTAGTAGATCCTTCATACCGTTACCTCACCTCAGCCTACCCTAGCTCATCCCGGTCTGGTCTTCCATAATACAATCGGGGAAGCTTCACCCAGCGCGTACTTGCTGCCCTTTGCATAATCTGCTCAGAATAATTTAGAACCTTTAATTAACAACAAGGAATAGGGAAAAGCGACGAAGAAAAAGGGTATTCATGGCAGCATTGTACGGTGACGACGACTTTACATTTCGATCGCATGACATCATCCAAGAGCAATCATGTCTGCCACCAGATGTTCACGCCAAAATGATTCTGACGCAGTCATCGCCTGACTGGAGCAATCAGCTTCAGCAACAACCGCAGCTGCAAGAAGGGGCCCCTATCTATTCGCTTCATAACCACCATCAGCAACATCAAGAGGAATATCATCTGGGGAATCAACTTTACTACTACCAAAGGTTCCAAATCGAGCAGCAACGGCAGCAGCAACACCAACAGGAGCTGCAGTTCCAATACCAATCGTACCCATACCAACGCCAGCATCAGCAACCTTGCAACCATCGAAACAAATCCAACGACCAAAGTGAGCGAAGGCCCCAACGCCTGGCCTTACCTCGTCTCGACACTTCTTTCCCCGCCGTCCGACCGCCCAACCAACCCATCAAGAGGCCGAGATACTATGCTAACTTCCCAATAAGCACTCCCGCCAGCTCCACCACATCCACCCCACTATCTCTCAAAGCGAAATGTCAAACCCTTCCCGAGGGTGCCCAACACCAAGCATATTCCTCGGTATTCACAGACCCTGACAGTGCAAGCTCATTCCATTCAGATCCCAGACAACCCGCCTCAGCAGCTGCAATTATTCCCACACAAACCCCAGGTTCATCGGAGCCCGTGCTTCCCGAACAGATGAATCAAATCGATAGCGTCCCAAGACGTCCCGCCAAGGCCACGAAATCCCGAACTCTGTTTGGAGTTATGGCATCTATCGTATCCTCGTCACGCAAGGAGCGGAGCGTGGCCGAGAACCAGAAGTCAGTAGTAGTACCTCAGCTCTCGGATGCCAGTGCTGTGGCTCATGTTAAGAAAAAGCCGGAGCGAATTCAGGCCCTGTTTGCGTTGTTGGAGGGGTTGGTCAGCAAGGACAAATAAATTGAGCTCCGGCCGTTGGATTCGATCAATTGATCCTTTTCACTTTTGATGACCTCCGGTGTTTGGGGTTGGTGATGGTAGTGGTGTTTTTGAAAGAGGCCATTCTTTGCTCTTTCGATTCTGTGACGAGGAAGATCAACTACAGCAGGGCGGTGAATCCAGGCGAACCATCTCAAGCATTTTGCTTTGTATGTCTTCTTTATTTCCTTTTCAGAATCATTCATCATCTCTGTATATCTGTCGTGCTGGAGTTAACCGGTCGTTCCATTCTCAGTTTTTCATTTCTTTATCAGTTTACTTCCTTGTCTTCCACCTGTTTTTTCTAAGTTAGGGGCACGAGGCGATTCTCCAGGTTGTCTTTCCAAGATAGGAAACATATACTGTCGGGGATCTTTTCCATACGTGTTTCACTGTCGAAGACTCGACGTCAACTTAATTAAATTGCGTCTCTGATATACATACCTTAGCACTTCTATCATTTGAAGAGGCTGTATATGATCGTGAATTATACGCCGTGATGCTATCCTCGACGAATATAACGCGATCTAGAGGCGATGTACGAATTCATGATGGAGGAGGGTTATTACATCTTGCGAGTAGCTTCAGAGGCGATTCCTCTATGGCCCGTAGACATGGCTTCTGTCCTGGCGTGGCCGATGCAATATAAACGAACCGCTGCCCATCGCACCGAGACATTTGGAGAAGCCGTGATATCCCAAGAAATCCTCTCTCTTTGTCGAAAGAAATTCGGCATCCGAAAGACCGTAGGAGTTTAAACTTCAAAAATGTCGGAATGAATTCTAGCCATGGTAGTTTCCGTCACGCCGGACAATAAGCGAAATAGATGCATTGAGTGTCCACGGAGCCGGCATCCTTCTGCAGAGGCGGGCATTTTAGATCTGGAGTCCGTAACCCGAAATTCCGGACACCGTAGGGGGTATCTTTCTTGTGTTTGTAAATTTTCAGACATTTATCTGGCCCTAAGGTTGAGGCAGTAGCTGCCTGAATTAACAACAAGATTGAATGGAATGAAAGCTGGATAGTCTATTAGACCGACGGGGATAGGGAGTCAAAAAAAAAAAAAAAAAAAAAAAAAAAAACCGTTTCTCGAAGCCCGAAGCGTGGCCCATCATAACGCGGAAACATTTTCGTGAACCCCGGAGCAAAACCGAGCCGTGCCTTCATCTTTGAGACAAGATATCCACTCCGAACTTTTAGACATTGCGTTGTTTGCTCCGGCACGGTGTTCTTGTATTCCCTCCTTTTGATCCCCGTTCGTTCGGAACGAACGATGATTAGAAAGGGAGCGGGATTCAGAGAAATATCGACACGGAAGTAAGTCATCGGCAAGGCCAATATCATTCCGGACATATCAAGCATGTCAGTAATTCGTAGAGCAGTCAGTAAACAGGGGGTCGAGGCTGACACTGGTCCCATAGCCCGCACAAACGGGTTTAAAAATGTATTTCTCAGTCCGTGCTTCATGCTTCCACGGCTGCTGCCGCTGTGAGTGCGGAGGTACGGACAACACGTTTGTGGGCGGCCATCCGGAGTCCGGCCGGTTTATTGTCATAGATAGGATTGTATCACGGTTGCGGGAAATGGAGTATGCGGGATGGACCGGTGTAAATCCCACCCGGATATAAAGGTGCGATGGAGTGTATCGATTTAATAACTCCGAAATCGCGGGACAACGCTGGACTCCGCTGGACTCCGCGGGACCGCGCTATGTTTTCAGCAAAGGGTTTATTTATTCAAACTGCTAAACTCCGTTAGGAGCTGTTTTTGGGAGGGACGGATATAGGCATTTAGAAGCGCGATGGATTTTTCATAATGATATCGATATCGATATTATTCCCACCTTGGCCCCCCTGAGGCGATAATTCGTGCGTCGGGGTTAACAGACGGACAGACGGCTTTCCCGTGAACTATGATATGAGTAAGGGTCACAAGAGCACGGAGGCTGAGTATATCCGCCTTCATTATTCCTGGTACGGGGCCGTTGAAATCCCCAGCTTGAGAAGCGGCAACTACACAGTGAAAGAAAGACATTATTGTAGTGGGAGGACTCAGAGGAAGCGAACAGGCAACCCACCACAATGCCAAGCTGGCATGACTTGGCGGAATTCCACCTGCTTGACCGCGCGGGTCTGGAAACCTTTCCGTGCCTTCCGCTGCTATCTTTGTATGGATATAGGAGGAGTGATCGACTCACGGGTGCCTGGGATACATCGTTTGTCGTACTATTTAGCTAAATACTGCTATTATCATTTTGTTGCAAGCGACATATCTAGAACATCTGAGCCGAACCCCCTCCCCCTTCATACTACGAGCGGATAAAGCTGCGGCGGCTTTCGTCTTAACAGCGGACTTTCAAGCACATTTCTACGAAAAGTGAATTCGAGGATAACCACTTTCGTATCATTAAATAGTCCCTCCTTGGGGGTGACCTACACGAAATGTCCGCCCGTTGGGTGGCTCATAGTGAGACATTAACTTTGAGCAGTTATTCGAGGAATGAGTTACAGAGATGGATAGAGCTTCCTTACAAACAAGTTTAAAGAGTCACGTCAATCTAAAAGCCAGCAGAGTGAGTGATCTATGTCCATGTCAACAAAGCCTGATGCTCACAAGTGCTGCTTCATACGGAGTCAGAAATGTTCATCCCAGAGCACATGGTAAGTAAGTGTTCCCATAGAGGTTAAAAAAACCCACGGCTTCATACTACTACAGCACCGATGTATAAATAAAAATTAAACCCTTCAATCGCCCGCGGGACGTGAGACCATGGCTTCCCCCTGCGAACTGAAAATGTTATTCTCCAGTTTTACAAACATCTCTTACAGGAAGAAGTTTTGGTGGCTGCTACATAGCATTGCACGGGATGGATGATACACATGCTATTATTATCATACTTTCCACTTCCCTGGTTCATCATCTACCGGCCCTGGTTCATGGCTCTACGACATAGGCATAATATACTACATAGTATAGTATAGTACACAGGAAAAATTTGTCACTCTCCGCTGAATTTCACATGCATATTATACCCCAATTAACATTTAAACGTTGATATTAGTCTAGGCGTGTAGAAAAAGAGGATGAAATCGGTCGGCAATGTAACTTCATTTAATGATCGGCATATTCCTGCATAAATTTTATTTTATTTTATTTTTATTTTATTTTTTTTTTGTTTGCCGAGACATGCAAGTCTAGAAGCCAGTCGGCAGGGGCAGGTCCCAGCAAGGCAACCTTGGGACTGGGATCGGTCGAGAACCATGTTTCTTGTCGGAAGGCGCTAGAAACAACATTGGAAGAACCTTCGCCCATCAGCGACAGCCGCAATATTTAGAAGGTATTAGCAGTCGCAGGAAAGGTGTGCAGAGTTCCGGTGAACTTGTGTGTTTTTTTATAGAAGACAGCAGACAATTCAATTCTCTCTATCGTTGATATAATGGCTCCTGCGTTTAAATCGGGCAAGAAATGCGAGGATATATGTATTCCGTAGAGTGGGGGTTGTTGATGCCACCCTCCTTTGTGCCTGCAATGAATAGTAATAAAATTCCTTCACTATTTTTCAACGTAACCATCCGTTCAGTAAAAAGGACAAGGATAAAGGGAGTATGTAGATTATTGTGATCCAGGTGGTTAAACGGGTTATATTTTCATTTCATATTTCAATCAGTTCCGCAAGTCGCAATTTTGCAGTGTCTTTTTTTCCCGCCAACTTCTTTCTTTTGTTTGGCGAATTGAGGATGACTTTATATTTGCAGCGTATTCAACGGTGCATGTGCAGGGGAGGGGGAAAATGCAAATTTATAGACCATGGGGAGGGAAGGAAGACAAGTGAGTAAAGAATGCCAAACATATCAATAATCCGTTGTTTAAAGGGGGACTTAGTAGATGGGCCATTCGATGATTCAGGGGCTAAAAGAAGAGCGCGCTGCTGGGTTCTCCCATGCCCTTTATTGTTGGTACCGCCATGATCGTTTCCCCCAGCTCCCCTTCCAAGGTATGCCTTAGGGATTAGAATTGTACATGTACCCTGTAGATGAAATCGAAAAACAGATATATTCACATTTTCTGGCGCCTCTTATCCACTTCTGACACAGCTGAACCGCTTTCGATGCGTTCAAAAGGAGAGTATGAAATTCACGTTGTCTGGAACGGTTCATGTCATACTTGTAAGTGAAGGAAATAGCTTCTACCACAGTCACTAGAGAGAGACACCCCATTGATAGAGAATGGAGGCCCACCGTATCCGGCGTGCAAGGCCCGGGTTTCGTGCAATGTAGGAGAGGACAGTAGGAAAGAGCAATTCTGAAAGTAGAATTGGTCAACATAACATCTCCGAAAGAGTAAACTGAAGTTCAGGAACGTTAAATGCTGGATGCTGGATCTTATCCTACCTGGGGAGCACCTGTAAATGCTTTAGCAATATCAACGTCTCGTGACAAGAATGTGAAAGGAGCTCCCGTTTCTGAACCAGAATGATTTCAGGGGCAAGTAACTTCTGGATGAAGAGTGTTTCGACGCTGATGTGGATGTAAAATGGAGCGCCTCGTCAGTCAAAAGCAAGCAACGCATGATGGGTACTGCCTCGAACGTGACTTTATGTGAAGGAGGCTTCCTCACCCGCAGAAGCGGGATATGAGACAGGTATATCTGAAGTCAAGTCCAACCTCTACGCATTTTGCAGCAAGGAACTCTTGCCACAACTTCGGCCTCCAATCAAAAATGTCTAGACAATTTTCGTAACTGATATCCCCAAGAAGTTGACCCCTCCCTGGCTCTAGTCTCGAGCTATCTCATCCTAACGGTCTGAGGAGTCAAGATATGATTGATGCGGTGAGGCCATTTATCGCCATGGGACCGGCAGCATATCAGAACCTACTCTTCACCTGGGGCGAGTGAATTGATTGGAACATCCCCAGAAACATATCTTGGACTCCTGCACATATTTTTGCCAGCAACACCAGCAGAGAGATGCATGGCGATGCCTTCATTTTTCGCTCCCTGTAGAGCGGTATAGGGATACGAAGCCCTTAGTTCAAACGTCTCATCGATATCCTATGAACAACTCCCAACTACACCGCCACTTGCCGTGGCTCCCATAAGTTAGGGGAATCGCTCTGGCATCCCCCATTCGGTGCCCCTTTTTTAAAGGAGTGGATAGAAGGACAAGGAAAAAGGTAATGTGCAGAAAACTAATGGGTAGCTTTGCACCCGCCAAATCACGAACAAGAGATTTCGAAAGGAAGAAAAAGAGGCTGGCTGAAGGGTTTAATATTTCCAAGATATCCATCGTTCCTCCCATCACTGTGCATCTAGGTGAACGGCTCGCCACCTATCCATCCCTGGAACGGGCCCTGATTTTCTTTCCCCAGTCGCATTCCCAGTGGCGCGGATCGGCCTGTCACCGGGGATGAGAGGAAACCTCGAGATCCGCATCTCCTTTGGCCCGGTTGGTTCGTGCGACGCCTAGGGGACTTAGCTACTCCAGCATCATCATCAAGATTTTGAACTAAGCTTATGGTTAGGGGGACTTTGTCCCCGGGCATGGCTTTTTCATGTGATATATCCAGTATTTCTCCGGCTCATGGCCAATGAGTGATGGGACTGAAGTCTAAGGAGACGTGTCAAGTGGCGCGTCTGCAGAGTTACCTTGCAGAGTACATATGTACGTCTGTAGAAGCGTCTTTTGTTGGGGACAAGGGGGGTGCCTCGAATCGAGAGAGATAAACATGACAGACAAAACTCTTCCCCTCCCCACACAGACATGCCCTTCCCCGGCCAATTGACTGGCACGGAAAGCCAACACGGCAGAGTAAAACACTAACCCAAGACGTGGGAAAGATAGCTGTGGCAAAGGAGAACCGAGTTGACGAATCCTGGCTAGTCAGGATGGCGATCAGTGCGCGTCTCCCTCCCGCCTGCCCACTCCTCTCCTGTCAGACTGTCACTGACTGTCAGGGAATGAGGCTCACGGTATCGAATTAGATTAGCAGAGTAGCAGTTCGGGGAGCAGGATAGAATTCCAAGTATCGGATCCGAGTAAGACAAGGAAGCGAGCTGCTCCCAGCTAACCTCAAATATGTATTGTCACTGAATATCGATCCCCGCCACCCCTTCTCTTCTATGTTGCCTCCCAACTGGGAGGTTAGAGATAAAGAGGGAGCTATGATAAACCAAGGTGCCGGAATGTAGTGCGGACCCTGCACGTTCCACCCAATAGCTGGACAAGGGCGGGAAAACGGCGTAGTGAACCTGAACAGGGGAGAAGCATCCTGCTTTTCGAAGGAGAAAAGCCAAAAAAAAAAAAATTAAAAAAAAAAAAAATCTCTATTTGGTGTTGAATTAATCCATGTCCACCTGAAAACGAAACAGTCATTACATGGTATGGCATGTACGGAGGGATAACAACCCTCCTCCTTCCATTTCTTCCCCTGTTCGGCGCATGAGACACCGAGACACAGAGTTGGTCGTTGAGAATACGGTAAAATATCGGGAGGTTTCTCACGGTCCACCTACCTTATAATCATTATCTGAATGGAAATAACTAGGGTAGAAGAGTGCGAGTGGTATTCTTTGCCCCCCTGTGGTAGTAGCCTGTTGCCGGCGGCGATGTCGAGTTCAGTCAGGGGGACAAGGGGAAGGCCAAAGAGGCGCAAGTTAAAAGCGTTATGACAGATGATGCAGGTCTCAGCCAGCATCATTACCGTTCGAATACGAAGATATTCCGGCGAGATGATTTGAGGGATAGTATGTTCCATGTTGAAGAAAATTTTTTTGAACTGGTTGTTGATGTTGAGGAAACGCCAAGCAAGCAACCAGCTGCAAGCGTTGTCAAATTTACTAAAAAGAATGCATAACTAGCCTGGCGTCGAGAAAAAAAAAAAAAGAATCAATAAATAACACGGCCGATTAGAGTTACCGAGGTATCCACCGGGGATCGGGTTTAAAAATAGGTTCAAGTGCCCCACTCTGGCCGAAAGCCAATCGAGACCCGGCCCTGAGAAAAGTCTATTATTCAATTTCCAGGCAAAGAAAATTCCCCACGCCCATTCACGAACAGACCATCATGGTGGACCCTAAAAGCGCCCTTGCAGCTTCTTCTCTCCTTCTAGAAGAACCCAAAATGCCGAATGTCACGCTACGATCCCTGTGCTTTGCAAGGGTGCAGGGATTGTTATGCAGAACAGAAAACCTTTTCACCCGCTAGTCCATGCAGATTGCGTACGGTGTTTTTGGCCCAGTTCATTTGTCGCTGCACGGGCTTGTATTGTAATGTAAAATGAAAAATTCGTGCATCGGGCCACCTGTTTTGGCCAGGGTGATACACCAAAAAAAAAAAAAAGAAGGCCAAGTGCAACACTAGCACCCTGGTGGTTCCATCATAATACCACCCCACAGTGGATATGCGCATAGGGCGGGCGCTTGAAGAAAAATCTCAGAAGGGAATTGTTCTAGAAGGATATGGATAATTCTGGGTCAGGTTGTTGTCGCTTAATTTTCAAATCACTGACTCATTATTTTATATTATTTGCAACTATTGTGTTGCATAACTGCATAAAGCGCGATTTTCTGATAAATAATAAAAATCAAGAAAGCGATGGTAGCTGTAACTACACATGCTCATAATATTTCTCCGAGTGGATGGGAGAGTACGCCCTGTATTGGGCCGAATGTATTCTTTGATCTCCATATTCAAATCCCTCTGCTCCAGTCAGCACATCACCGAGGTTTGTGAAAATTGATTCCAAATTCAACATCACGAGAGGCTTTTCCAAAAATTAATAATAATAATAATAACAGTAACAAGCTGATCTATGCATGTTGATATGCACGATCTCAAGCTTTCACAGGGCCAAAATCTTGGAACAAATAGTAGGGGATATAGTATGGGGTACATTGGCACTCAGCCACAGATCGGGCGCCACATTCGATGCTAGATGAGGTGAGGCCTGGGCCAGCTGTCACTGCCGCCCAGCGATTTCCTGGCTCCATTGTGAAAGTCACCGTATGGGCCTAATACTGCAATTTCGAAGCTAAATGTATTGGGGTAACACAACATCCGCCAGGTTTTCTTTCTTCTTTCTTCTTTTCTCTCTTTCTTTTTTTTCTTTTTCTTCGTGCTTGCCCACTAGCCACGTAACTTGGAAATGGGGAAAGTGTGGCGGTGAAGCAGCCACAGTTACAGCACCAAATAGGAAATGGACATCTCACCTACCTTTGCCCAAACTAGCATTCCCCACAGTTTTCCAGCTTCAACCGCACTATTGATGCCCTTTGATCTGCTCAGATGTGGCGGTGCAGAGTACACCGTGCATTAGCACATGGACAAAGTCCCAGCTGACACCTTCCCTGATCTGCCAGCAAAAAAACCAGTTTCTTCAGACTTTTTCGTTATGTAGGAACCCGCATTTTTTGACTTTGTGAGCATATGTTGGCACAGCAGGCAAGGATGATGATCCATGCCTGCCATGCTAACAACAGCCTGTAGCTACAACATAATGCTGATGCTACTTCACTCCCCCCACCTCAATACACTATTAGCCATCTTTGAATCGGCGAGGATCTTGCATGATGATCTGCTGAACTCTTAGTGTGAAATTCCAGCAAAGCTCTCTCTACAGGACAGAACTTGTTTTAACCTTTTTTTTTTTTTTTTTCCTTCCCAGAGTGTGAAAGCGGGGTCTTTAGCTTATGAGGGCTAGCTATTATTATGCAAGCCATCTAAATTCTTTTAGCTTGATTGATGTTGAAGAGGCCTTTGTTTGTATAGGCAACACTTGCAATAATTGCTTTACTACTCCGTAGAGTGTTTCACATTGGAAAGAATAGGCTTTGTGATAGTGTCTAACAAAGCAATCATTGACTTTGATCCTTTCAAACAGCCCTGCACACACTAATCTACTTCAGATGGTTTCGTGCTTTGCTTTGAATTAAATCAAGTTTTCATTTCCTCTATTATGACTGGTATTAAAGTGATCATCATTTTATTAGACTTATTCCTTTTCTTTTCAAAGAAGGGAGAAGTTTCAAGATATCATTCCAGATTAAAAATGAATTGTTTTAATTTGCTTTGTAATTATTAAAGTACCTAATTACTTGAGATGAAACAAGTGTGTTTATTACTTTCATCTCATCTTACAATGCATTGTTAAAGCTCTATCATAGAGATTTCAGTAGAAGGAGAATTTTATACTTTTTTTTTCCGTCTCATATTTTTGACAGTTGATACCAATCAGTACCTATGTGAAGTGACGATTTTGAAGTTCCAAGTATTTGAATTACAGATGACAGTAGTTCAAAGAGCATGCTACCTGTGTTCATACTCTCTTGATTTGGGGAAAACATGACAACAACCTCTTATGTTTGAGAAGTTGGCAGGTAAATAAAATCAAGGAAAAAAGTGCAGAGTTATTCTACATACATACATGAGGTATGCACATGGTGTCGAATATATCAGCTCCTTAAAAAAGAGTGACTTTATCTCAAAGAGCTTGCGATGGAATTGCAGAGTAACTACGTTCTAGATTCAACGAATAAAAGCGGGTATATATAATATTGCGGTTTAATTTTTCTTGGAAGGGAAGGCTTTTTTAGTGATTCTTTATGTCTTTAATAACAAAGTTAAGAGATATCTGCAAGGTTTTCAATTGGGAAGCAATTCCTTGCTGGCATCTCTTGAGGCTCGGGTGAGAAGAGCGAACTGCATATGCATTATGCTAATGATCATTTGGTGTGAACTGTAGTGGTGCACCTGAATGGCTCAATTGAAGTTACAGCTAATAGCTTTTGCTTAAGAGAATAGTAATCTTTTTTTCTTCAGGAAACCGTAATAAAAACCAATGAGACTTGAAGAATTCTTTCTGATAGAGAGAATTGCGCTTCGGCGAAATTTTAACGCAAAGGCCCTCTGTTGGTTGGGCCTCTGTAACTCAAATGCGGCGGCACTGCAGATCTACCTTAACTCATTGATGATTTCTCTCATTCGAGTATCAACTCTGTCGAACTAGCCGCATATCAATGCATGCTCCTTGTTAATAAATTTGCCGACGTGGTAGTCTGCTATTCATTGATAGTATGCACAATCGACCCCGCAATTCGCCTCATTTTCAGCTGCCTTCGTGGATACCTAGGCACCATGAATAGATAGATACTCAGCTGTCAATAACTGCCGAGGGAATCATCAGAATGGGAGCTTCATCGTTGGATCCTGTGGGTCTGTTCGCTACAAGGAGGCGAAAGGGAATAAGTTCAAATATTTTTACGAAGCCCAGGTAGATAAACTAGTTCAAAGTGCATTCATTATTGATGGAGGGCATTATTATTACTCTTTTATTTATTTATTCTTTTTTTTTTTTTTTTTTTTTTTTTTTTTTTTTTTTTTTTTTCCCGCAGATTATTTTTGCTCGCAAGAAGTTACCATGCCTTGTTTCCTTAATTTTTTTTTTTTCATTTAAATATATCCATTTTGTAAAACATATACACTTTTTGCGAAATCAATGAATAATTAACTTTTTAACCCAGTGCCCTCTCTCTCTTTGATGTTGGTATAACATATTAATATTATTATTCATGTCTCCGGGGCGGAACCTCTGGGGCAATAATGGGTCTCGATCTTGGTGGACATACCCATAGGGCTGACGTGACAGGCCATCGCTTAGAAGTTAGCACGTAAAAGCCCTTAGCCGAGCCTAAGAGCTTGGTCCGGACCCTCAGGAGTTTCAGGGTATTTTTTATTTTTATTTTATTTTTCAGGTTACATGACTCGTTCATCTGTCGGAACTAGTTGCGAGATGTGACTCTACTCTACCTTTTCAATGCAACTTGATTTCTCTCGGAGTCACTCCATAGATGACTGGCTTACTAGTGAATGCTGTTGTTCCAAAAAAGTTTTCAGCTGCCTTATGATTGTTCTATCCGCTCCCGACTGAAAATGTCGGGATACAGACGACCGCCCAGTGCTTATAGAAATGAAAAGGTGGGAATGATAGTCCTTCGCGAATCTAGTCCACCAGCACCAGGCCTAGGGAGCTGTGATAGATGACATGCGATGTGGGTGAGGTTGAGAAATCTCTCTACCTAGATGTTGTGTACATGCGAAACAGTCCTCACTAGTTCTATCGTACCCTATATGTGGTTCTACAGGTTTGCAAAACTCACTGTCTTCTACTTTTATGTTGTAAAAAATTTAGTATTTGTTTTTCCTCCAAGGATTAATTTTATATGGATGGGAAGGTATCAGATAAGGAAGCACTGAAGATCAAATCATGTTATCAACTCACTCTGTTCTTGTATACCCTCTCAAAGAAAAGTATCAAGCGGAACTATGTGGCTCTCAAAAACAGATTTTCAAGACCAGGATCACATCACCATGGTTAAATTCAAAAGAAAAATGGCTCAAGGAATTCAGTGCTTCAGACTCTTTTGACATTGGAATTCCTTTCAGGCGCACAATTCTATCTATGATCCATTGCCACGTTGTCCTCCCGAGGAATAAAGAGGACAGGAAGAAGGCTCAAAAAGAAGGATATTTGTGTTCCCAGAATTCTTGGAAATGATGAAATGGCGTGACATAACTCTAAGCTGACGTGATGTGTGTTTTCCGTTGAACTGTCTTGATCATGATGAGTAGATATACGTATGCTGTACGGAGTAGAGCTTTCTCTATGACAGTTGCCACCTGCTTCCCCATTCACAAAAAAACTCCGAGGGCTCCGACACGGGCACATCGTGAGAGCCGCGGCCGATTATTCTGTTCATATCAAACTGGTAATTTCTTTGTAAGTGTTATTTTCATTTCTTACACACCTTTTTGGCGCCTTGGTAGTCAGTTATACGTCCGTAGGGCTGAGTCCCGTTTTCACAAGCCGAGAGCTACGGACTTTCCCTAGCCCGTGCCCGCCCGACAACTTACAAGGTGAGGAAGTGTCAAACAACCAGAGCGCTTGTTGAGTTTCAGTTTCGCTGGCTTACTAGCCGAGATTGATAAGCGAAAGGTTGTATGTAGTAGTTCCAACTTCCCCCGGCGGACCGGACTGGAAGCTCGCCCAGTACCATTGCATGGGTGCCTTTGATAATACCTTAGTTGTCCTAACCGACATCGACCTTGAAGTTTCTGGTCTCGGGTAAGTCAGTTATGACTCGTGGAAGTTTAAACTTTGAACCAAAACAAAAACAAAAACAAAAAACCGAAAAGAAATAAATCGCTAAGTTACTCAAACCGATGAAAAAATATAAATAAATTTGAATTTTCTGGTCTAGTTGTGATAGGCAGTAAAACCAGGGCCTCGGTGAACGGATTCATCGGGAGCTGCATATTCAGGAACCGCGAAGCATAGAAGGCAGTCGGGTGTTGCAACGGTAACGTAACGCTGTGCACGAAAAAGCGATCAGCCAAGCATAGGAGAAATGCGATTGGTTTGAAGAAGTGGCTGTGCTACGCTAAAAGAAAAATTCAAATACCAAAAAGTTGAATTCTTCAAACACTAGTAAATTTGACCATTCGGGGTTCGCCGACTTGAGAGGGAATGCAGTTAGACTGGGTATTTTTAAGCCACACTACGCTACTCTGCATGCGGGCTAGTTGTGCCAAAGGTCTCGGCGATGACGCTTAAGGGACAGCTTAGTACCTGCATAAGCTGTGGCTTGACTGATGAAAAGCATGTTCTTAATATGAAGCTAATAACTAGTCAATGCGTCGTTGTCTTTGTAAATTTTTTTTTTTTTTCCGCAATAATTGATCAGGAAAACAGCCGGTGGGTCAATAATGAATAATGGTCCCGCCAGTCTCTTCACTCAGAGCTGTTCCCCAGTCGGGAATATTTGTACGAAGAGCCCTGGAGAGTTACATGGTGAGCGCCACACAGACAATTTAGATCGGGCAACAATATGCGCGCCGCGTTATGCACCAGCCACAACCACAGCAATACCTAGGCAATAAAATGGGCAGAAGGTGCGAGACTGGTCTCGATTTGGCGTAGGGGAGTTCCTCGGGAAAACATGCCGATGCTACAATTATTTGGCAACGAGTCATAGAAATCAAGCTAGCCAAGGGAAAAAATAAAAAACGTGGATCCGTGGATATGTGTCTTACCTACGCAGTAGGCAACCTCTAATCAGATTCTTTCTCGTTATTATTCATTCTGATAATCCGGGTCACTTGACCACGGATTCGAGTATAAACCTTATGAATTCCTCAACCTTTACTATTATTGTTATGTCATTTCCAATTTTGGTCAGATCACAGGGTAGGTAGTTGTCCATATGAAATCATAGCCCTTATTATTAACCCATGGATCTTGGGGAGAGTGTAGCGATGTACAGTACATACATACCTAGCAGAGTTTACAGTCTAGTTTTTCTCAATCTCAATGCAAGATATTTGAAACTGATCATTTATAACTACGCGGGTACTATTCTATCGTACATAGTCAGGAAAAGCAGTGCATAACAAGGTGACAAGGCCGGCGAATAATCCGCTTAATGATCGACATGATTTGATGGTGCTTATTATTATTATTATTAATTTTTCGTAAAAAAGAGTTAAGCGACTTTTTCCACATTATGCGAAATATTAACCGGGGAGGAAAGCTAATAATGATATGCACAGACCACAGACCGACCGCAGCAATTAGTCTAAAGAGCATGTCGATTAAAGTCGATTAAAGTCGATTAGGTTTTTTATTTTTTATTTTTTTATTTTTATTTATTTTTTTATTTTATTTTTCTCGATCAGCTGGTTGGTTGCGCGTGCGTAGCGTAGGGCGTTAGCGTGCACATGCACAAGCACAGCTCTGTATGGGGGGGGGTTAGCTTGTAAACTGTGAAAGCTGTAATCTGTAATCTATCTGTAATCTATCTGTAAGCAAAAAAACCTGCCTATGGGTGCGTGCCGAGGGTCAGACACATGTTACATACTCCGTACAGATAGTTGCGCAGTCGGCTCGGCCAAGAGCTGTCCGACGTCATTCCAGGAAGGTTTGGCTGCCAAGACTTTGACATTGCGGAATACCGAGAATTCGGCGAGCAAAGAGCGCTAGTACCGGAGCGGGTTTCGCGGGGGGGGTTGGGGATGAATTTCTTTACTACTACCTACCTACTACTACCTAACTTGGCGATTTGCTTGGACGATATTCCAGGCACGGATTTGGAGACGAGATGGTTCTGCTTAGCTGTCATGGTCGGTCCGGGTTCCCCAGGGAGTTTTAAGGGCGTTTAGGTGGTCGCTTAGTGGGGGTTAGGAGTTTCGCTAGGATATCTAGGACTTGACGGGCGGTGGAGATTTCCCCAGCCCTACCCGAGCGAGTGAGCGAGTGAGCGGAGTTCTCGGGTACACTTAAAGTAGTAGACTGGCTCTTTTCATAATAGGCATGAACATGACATGGCCTAGATTGACCATGGAGCGGGGAGCGGGGAGCGAGAGGTGTCATACGTCTCGGGCCCGGAGCGGCATCCTGCTTTTTGCTTCCCTTTCGATACTTCCTCTGTTTCAAGTCGGCATAGTCCGGTAGTTTGAAGCGATTTTCGATGATGTTATTATTATCGGATTATTATTTCATCAGACGAGAACTTGGATTGAGGAGCATAGGAAAATGTTAGGTCTATTTGAGCGGCGGTTACGTTCTTACCCCGGAACTCCATTGAATTGAGTGAGTGTCAAAATCCAGTTCTAAACAACTAGTTACGCACCACTAAGATTATTTACAATATCATGAGACCAATTGAATCATTGTGATTAGCCCTTGGTTAATAATTCCTGAATTCGAGTGCATTCTTTTTACTCGCAATTATTGCTGACGATATTCTGCTGTCATCGGCAAAACCTGATTGCCGAACTTTTCCAAGGTTCCTCCCTTGCTGACAACATGATTAACTAACCACACCACACACATGAGTCATCCTGGGGACAAGCGAAGTAACGGCCTGATTTTTGTTGTTCTCCTTCGCCGAACCAAGAGCCTTACTCCTCTTGTATTCGACTCGACAATATTTCCATTGCATTTTCCTTCGGTATTATTATTATTATTATTATTATTATTATTATTGATTATGATTATTATGGGGCTAGTCGAACGGACCACGCCGAAACAAACCCTTGCACAGCCGCACTGTAACTCATAAAATTTTCTCTTCAAAGGGGGGTTATTTTGTAGGGATCTCAATCCGGTTAGACTCAGATCGTCATATTTCTGCAAAAAAAAAAAAAAAAAAAAAGAAGCCGAAGGATTTTCAAAAGCAAAGAAAGGGAAAAAACAAAAAGAAAAAAAACGAACCGTGGTAACGCTGAGGCAGGGAAAATTACAAAAAATACCCCAAAAGAAAGGAATCGCGTAACACCGGGGAGTCAAAAGAGCGGAAACCGGAAACCAGGGAACAATACGCCAAGACACAACTCATAGTACAAATACAATAAGCCATCCCGCCGGAGCAAGCAAGAAGAGGACAAGACATCGATCTATTATCTATATATAACGAAACAGACTCGCTACGAACTCATAAAAAGAATAAGAGGAAAACCATTTCAGACGGTTTCACCTTGACTGTCTGATAACAACAATCTCTTTCTTCGCAATCTCCCTTTCTCATTCTATTATTGTTTTGTTTCGACTAACTCTCCTGCTGCCCTCTTCCATCCATCCAGGCCTTGAGCTCACCTTTTTTTTTTTTTTTTTTTTTTTTTTTTTTTTTTTTTTACCTTTTTTGCCACTTCTTCATGACTTGAAAAAAGCCTAATTGTTCTCTGGTCCACCCCCCCTTACAAGCTTATTTTCCTGCCCATATTTACCCTATTATTCTTACCTATTATTACGGTTTACTTTATATATCATAAGCGGGCCCTCCCCCGTCGTCGTTCTCGACATGCTCGCCCACTATTCTGTTCCGACTCCTCCACATCTCCAACCATATCCACAGTCACAATCGCCCCTCTTCCCACCACAACAACAACAGCAGCAACAGCAGCAGCTGCTCGAATCTTCACATCCAAGTTCTTCCAACTTCCACAACGACGGCGACTGCGTTGCCCAATACGAGTCAATCCGCCACCGCCTACCTACTCCTTCTTCGTCGTCCCAAGACTCGTTCGCCCTCCTGCCTGAAGACCAACAGCTGCAGCAACTAGAGCAGGCGCAACAGCTGCCATACTACTGTGCAACTCCTCTCACTCCCGCGCCCTCGCAGTCACATTCGCAGCCTCCTTCATTCTCCTCGTCGTCGCCGCCACCTGGTTCAGCTGCTGCCTCTCCCACATACTCGTCTGCCGCTTTTTCCGCCCAGAACTCTCCTTCCACAGACTTCTGCTCCTCTTTCTACAAAGACGCCGGCGTTATTTCTATGCCGGAAAGCACCTTCTCTTCTCCGGCTGGCTTGTCGCGCACTCCTCCGGTCAGAATCATACATAACTCGACTCGTCCCTTTGGGGAGTCCACCTATGATCCGGATAACCTATCGTCCATGCTTTTGCACAACAGTCTTCCTCTGGACAGCAACGCTTGGAACAACCTTGTAACCCCAGTCAAGTACGAACCTTCGCGCACTGCTCAAAGAACACGCCAACGTGCTCTCTACAATCAGTACCAGCACCATAGAGCCGCGTCCGACTCTTCGGCTCTCCCAACAACTACCGTGTCGCGATCCAACCCCCTCGTCTCGTCATACCCTCCTTCTTCCTTCGCCGGCACAGATCAGTCTCCTCGTGACTATCAACAGTCAGAGGGGGTGGATCTGGCAATGAGAAGGGCCATTTTGGAGCAACAGCAGCAGCAGCAACAGCAACAGCAACAGCAACAGCAGCAGCAGCAGCAGCAGCAGCAGCAGCAACAACATCAACAAACTGCGGAAGATGACAAATCTTTCTCCCTATCTGTACCTCCTTCAGTGTCCACATTGAGTCATAACTCCCCGGTTACTCCGCACGCTACCTTCTCCGAAGAGTTCGAAGATGGTTCTAAGCCCATGTCAAATGGTGAGGGCACATATCCTGACGTTGATAAGTGGATGGATGATTACTTACGTTTTGATGACCGTGTAGATTTCAATGACCAGAGCACTGCTCCGATGGGCGTTCCCAAGCTGACTAGAACCATCTCTGACGTCTACCAAGACGAACTATACAACCCGAACGCTCCCAATACACCAAAGCAATCCATCACATCCTCTTCTCAAAGCACGAAGATGTATTCGAATTACCACCGCAATATCATCACAGACCGGATACAGGCTGCTCACCAAGGCCATATCTCTGAGCAATCACAATCCCGCTCAGCCTCAGCAGCCCGTCACCGGTCTCCATGGAGGGATAACTCCCCATTCATCCATGAGCAAGCTGGGTTTAACGATGCGCAGATCTCGCAGTCTCAACCGTTTTCAAATCAGCTGAATCTTACTGCTCAACAGCAATCAAATATGCTGATGGGACCAGAACAGGTAGAACCAAAGACCATCTCGCCAAAGGATGCGTTGCTTGATTACAATGAGTCTCCGGACGATGCGAACATGTCATTATTCCCATCGCAGCCGGAAGCTCAGCGGTATCGTGTGCCGGCACTAGACACCTCTACCACTTTCCAGATACCACATATGGAGCAGTTCGCAAACCAATATGAGCAACACAAAAATAATATGGCTCAACAATTTGGCTACATTCAGCAGCAGATCCCTCTTCAACTATCGGGCCAGCAGCAGCAGCAGCAACAGCAGGCCCATCGGGTTCAGCCGTCTCAAGGTCAACGGGAAAACAACCTTGTCCACCACACTCCTGAATTCCCACGTCAACTGCCTTCTATGGAATCTACGTCCAGTGACACGAACACTTCTGCGAGCAATAGATCTCCTTTAGGATCAGCGCCGACTTCGAATCCTGCTAAACCCGCCAAGCGACCAGATGATACTTCGGCTGATGGGGGTACCTATAGCTGCACTTATCACGGATGTATCCTACGGTTTGAAACACCTGCCAAACTACAGAAGCACAAGCGGGAAGCTCATCGCCAGACAACCCCTGGGTCACATGCAATGGCACGCGATTCATCAGCAGGTTCTCTGGCAATGCGCAATTCTCAAGCAGGGCCCCACCGCTGCGAACGCATCAATCCCTCTACGGGAAAGCCTTGCAACTCTGTCTTCTCCCGTCCTTACGATCTTACAAGGCACGAAGATACAATCCACAACGCCCGCAAACAAAAGGTGCGGTGCCATCTATGTACAGAGGAAAAGACCTTTTCTCGCAACGATGCCCTAACGCGACACATGCGGGTTGTGCACCCGGAAGTCGACTGGCCAGGCAAGCAGAAACGCAAGGCAAGGGATTGAAGGGGGAGAATCAACAAAACAAGTTTTCTCGCCACCTTCAATCGTCCTTCCTCCATTGAGTTTCTTTGGATACACTCTATTTGCGAAAAGAAAAAGCATAAAAAAATACGGGGCAATTCCTCGCTCACTCCTTGATTCAACCTACCTTGTCCTCTAAGCTTGCCCGGTCGAATAATTACTGGTCTTGTTTCGTCCCAAGGAAAACATACATCATGCATCTTGTATCCTGCATTGTGTGTTGCGCGCCCCGTGTCTGGGAGAGCCGGGTCGCCTTACAGTTTTCTCACCCAGAGACCAAGCAGACTGACCCACGGAAGGCAGAGCATCCTGGTCGCGGAATTAAGGCACGATGACGACAGCCGCCAAGCCAAGTATGACAAACGCCAAGACATCCAACCCACTCAGGGAGCTAGTATCAAAATCTGCGCTAGTCCTAACCAAGACGTTGGCTGCCCTTTTGGGACAGAACAGCCCAATTAGATTGCAGCAATTGCAGCGATCGGCAGTATCGTTTTCCTATTCCAGGCTGCTGCTGACGAAAAACTTGGTGCCTTTTTTTAAGCGCAACTCAACAAGGAAATGTTTCCCCCAAGTCTCGGTCAGAGTGACGTCATTTTACCTCTGTTCTTGCTTGTGTTCTGTGCATAGACATTGCTTAGCAATGTGTAATAATGACACCACCATGCAGTGGGCTAACTGCTCAGCAAGGCCTGGGTTTTTTTTTTGGTTTTATTTTTACTTTGTTTTTTCTATTATTTCTTTTTTGCATTTTCATTTTTCATCACAATTCAGCCGATGGCCTTGCAAACTGTTTAGTCATAGAGTTCACTTTTTTTGGATGCTTTTATTTTCTGTGTTGACTTTACCAGAAAACACTTTTTTTTTTTTTTTTTGAAACAACCTTTCAATCTCTGAATGATTGAGGGAATTATTTGATTTTTAATATATGCATACTTTCTTTGGTGTTTTTTTCTCTCGTTGCATTGGATTGGATTGAATTGGATTGGCATTGATTGGCATTGATAGGCTCTGGTCAAAAAACGGGATTTTTCTCTTTTTTTTGCGACGAGCGTTTTGGTTTTCTGCAGCCTTTTTTCTTTTTATATTTTGTTGTTGTGTAAAGCAAAGAAAAGCAAAGCAAAGCAAAGCATGATGAAGCATGAAGTGTGATGAAAGCATGAAATGAAGCATTAAGCATACATGGTGTTTTGCATCTGATCTGATGAGAATAATTGGTTTTGTTTTTTTTAATTCTTCTTTAAATCTCTCTTCTCTTGTTGATCCATCCGTGCTTTGTTTTTTCTATAAGCATGTTTTTGAATTGATAGTTGTGATTTTAGCGTGTTGTTTGCTTTCATTCCCCCCCAACCCTTCTTCTCTATACTGTTTTTTGAATTTGTGTATGCGCTGCATGGTTTCTTTTTCTCTCATTTTCTGACCTTTGTATCTGTATTTGTATCTGTACTATTATTTCTGCTGTTTATTGTTGTGTGCATGGCGTGAATATGAGGTATGAGCGTGGCATCAATTGAAGAAGTCTTTATTTTTTAACTAATTTATTATACACGCGCGTTTTTGATGTATAGTATATATGTATGTATGCCTAGTCTCTAGGAAATAATGTTCTATGTGATGAAACTAGATCTCACCTCCCCTCTCCTTTCCCGCCCTTTATACCTCGCCACATCATCGCCCCAGCTCCTTACCGCCGACGCCAACCTCCCCGGAACCCCAGGCTCCTGCGCGATCTCCATCACCGGCATAAAATACGTGCGGATCGTAAACACCACAGCGCCGGACCTGGGCTACCTGCGCAGCGACTGCCTCTCAGACCGAAACCAATGGTGCTCAACCGCCTTATCTTTCTCCGCCGTGGCCCAGCTAACGTGCGCATCGTCCTCCTCGCCAATGCTGCGCGACCACGCGATGTCCTCGTCGACCTGGAGGAAATAATTGTTGCGCAGGACGGGGTTGGAGGGCTTGAGGCGGCGGAAGAAGTTCACCATGCCCCTTTCGAGCTTGGTTTGGAATTGCGGGACGGAGCCTGAGGTGTGGATTTCGGAGAGCGCCTGGCCGAATTTGTCGCTTAGACGTCAGAAGCCGGCGAGGAGGTAGTATTGTCCGTCTGCCTTCTCGTACATGAGCGCGATGTCGTCTTGGATTAGGCGGGAGCAGGTTACTAGGGGGTCCTGAGGGAGAGGGAGGGTGGTTGTGTCGAAGGTTTCGCCGGTTAGGAGGTTTGAGATGCCTGTGGTTGTACGTTTGAAGAGGGTTGGGTAGCGTTGAGGGAGATAGGAGACCCTGATTAAGTGGTATTTTGTGAGTGTGGGGAATTGTTGGTTTCGTGGATCAAGGGATTATCAGAGAAGTGTCGAGGAATATATGTATTTATACACGTACAGCTCGTCCAATAACTCAAGCACACCGTCAGCGGCTTCAGGGGCCGTCATGCAGCATTTGTCTCCGCGTTCGAGGATCCGTCGCGCTTTGTCGGCATGGAAGCGGAGATATTGGTTATCCAGCTCTGATGTGAAGATTATTTGGTATTCCTTTTGTCAGGGAGCGATTTCATTTACGTTATATTATATCCTGGTTCTGTGCGAAGCTGCGGTATATGAGATTAAAAACCAAGTGAGTTCATGCATACCAATCCACTCATCCCATATCATCGACCTCAGCCCCATCGTGACAAAGTAGTTGCCTTCGATGAATGAGTAGCTTTTTGTGTGTGATTTCCATGCTTTAGCCACTCCTTTTCATTATTATCGAAAGTACGACTTACGGGCCGTATCTACAAGGTCTATATGGAATAGGCTTTGTGGTGTGTACGTCCCAGTTGGGATAAGGGACTGCGTCAGGGCGTTTGAAGTCTGTGGGCTGCCATTCTTCCAGCCGAGCAGAAGCGTCAATTGACCTAAGTCCAGCCATAATAACTTAAAACATTTGATCTGGGGAAGAGGTGGTCTCAAATAGGTACCTCCTGGTCGTCTATCTGCTGTTTTGGTGTTTAGGGCTGGATTTTCTCGATTTGGTGTCACTGGTCGGGAAGACGGACGGGCAGTGAATCTTTGACAGAGGGAGGCAATTGCCCATGAGGAGATGAAAAGGAGAAGAAGTACAGGGAGGAGGTCGTTCAGTGGATATTTATCCAGGACGAACGTTAACCAATTTGTAGGTTTTTGGCTGGATCACACATCGTGGTGATATTTTGTCAGGCATTTGATATCGTTTCTCCCGAGATCAAAAAAGCCAGAGAGATTGTTGGGGTCGTATATTATATATTTCATCTGATATCAAAGCGAGCATTTCTCCCCGTAGCACACCCCCCTTAGTTTTTCATTTTATCTGTATTCTCTCACCCTTCCCACCGCTGCTCCTATACATAGCTTAACCAGTGCCTAATATCTCTCGATCACTGGTTGCTTCCGGGGGTAAAGCGTTGCGTTTTAACCGAAGACCGATTCGGGAAAGAAATGCAGTTTCTTGGCATTCATCACCGTGTCCGTATCACGGCCGGAGGCAACATCCTTTCAAGTGACATATCACGTTATGTAGAGTGTGTCGCGAAAATCACTTAGGGACTGATATCAGCTTTTCGTCGTCCAAGAAGACAGTATCGACCCCATTTGCGCTGGAGCTTTTCTGGGATGAAGGGGAGGTTCGGAATCCAAATTATTCGTCCCAGAAAACTCGTCCTTTTGGTGTCAAGGAATCGCTTGCATGAAAGTTCTTCCCATGTAGATCTGTCGAGGAGATAGTGGGGTTCTAGGGCAGAGCCACCATCGCCTGGAAAGTACGAATCGACCAGAAAATTACACTGGGAGATATCCGTCTGCTTCTGGATTAGCGGATGTGTCATAATGGTGAATAGTACCTGATGAATACTTACATATTTTCCTAGGTCTTCTAGATTCTGATCGTTCATCCCAGAGGGCACTATCCACGTCCCTGGGCGTAGATCTAGGGCCTCCGATTCGGGAGCAAATTCACCAGGAAGTAGCCCATCAAATTCACTTTTGATGAACTTGGCTCTTTTATCATCAGGCAAGAAGAATGATGATGGAAAGCGGTACCACTCCTTTCCAAGACACACATAATCTCCACGGGCTGCTATCTCTGGATTTTCCAACGGCTGGAAAATCTGCAGGGGTGCGTTGTATGCAGTAACAACTCCGAAAATTCTTAGGAGACTTATATTCGTGGCGAGGAGTACGGGAATGAGAGCGATGACGAGCTTTATCCCGGGCGAAATACGACCAATCAAATTTTTGTGATTATTCGAACCCATATAGGCGAGAACTATGTGGAACGCAATCGCTGCGTTTAAAGCTAAGAAAGGATATGCTGGATACATGAAACGCTCCTCCTTATGAGGCTGGGTGGTAAATATACTTAACCACATGTAAAGGGGGAGAATAAACGATATCGATCGCAATAGTGTTTGCTTTGTCGTATTGCGTGGTCGGAAGACCGTTTGGAAAACAAGGAGAGGAGCCGCGGAGAGCGCGAATATAAACCATATGTTGAAGTTGAGCAGTAAGTTTCGAAAATAAAAGGTCCAAGGCTCGGTTCCAAAAATACTGGGACCCTTGCCGCTCCCAGCAAACATGTTATATGATATGATATTCCACGGAACGACGACGAATTTTCGGTAAAACAAGCTATCAATAGCCATCTCGAGAGCCTAGGTTTATTAGCGTGGACATGTATGTCAGAGGCGCAAAAGCAACTTACCAAAATTATCAGACACCTCATAGTACCCTCAGTGAATCGAATCAAGGTTCGGTATAGAGATTTAGAAAAGTATCCAACGGCAATCTCTTCCAACAAAAAGGGTACCACCATAGCGCCGGCAAAAGGCCATCCAAGTATAGCTCCAATACCGAACCACATTATGCCGCGACCTGTTTTAAGGCCTCCGCGCGAGTCCATGAACGCACACATGCCAAGCATCGAGGTGTACATCGTAAAGCTCGAGGGTAGCATTGCAGTGGATGCATGGAACATCCCAGGACTAAATACCATGATCATGATAAATATGACTCCGATGCGCGGATTGAGTGTTCGTGAGATGGCAGAGTATATCCTTGTCTCGCAAGCGGTGCATATGAATGCAAGCGCCATTCTGATGAAATAAAACTGCGCGCTTTTCGATCTCGCAATAAAAGTAGATATCTTGCCTACGCCAGCATGAAGGGAGACATAGAGCCAGCTACGAATGGAGTACTCTGGCGAGTACTCCCACGTCTGGAGACCATACCCATGAACGAGGTAGTGTGTGGGCTCCCAGTAATTGAATACTTCGTCGCAGTCCTGTATGGGTGCAAGGGAGGCCGCAAGAGTATTTGAGAGAAGGCAAACGTAGAAGACCACATTTAAGGGAATAAAGAACTGATTCGGGACTGGCCTTTACCGCCGTATGATTAGTTATGGTATGCGAAACGGAAACGAAGTTACATACTTGGGATTTCTCTCTGATGCTACTTTGACAGAACCATGAGAACCAGCCTGGTTTTGTTTGGGAGGCATTTTTACCGAATGGGCATTGGAGAGCATGCCCAGGTTGTACTTTGGGCGGAAGGGAAAACTGCAATTCCTCCCGCGCACCCCGTGTTTGTCGCAGTCTGAAAGCGGGACGAATCAAAATATCGCAGAGGTTTGACATCCGCGGCGAACTTTAAAACCTTGAGGAGTAGTTAAGTTAGCTCCTACGGTTGCCCAGATTAGCTAGATGTGCAAATATTAATTTTAAGTCGAAAAAATATTCGGCGTTCACTTCGGGACAGAAACGAAAAATGGACGATGCTGAAATATCTCGCAACGAAATATTACCACGATTTCTATCCGTGACTTTTTTACAAGCTCAGGGATGGTGGAAATGCCGTCAACGGATCAGCTAATGTCTGGAGATATTAAAGACCCTCCTGCGAAACGTCCCTGTCTTGATATGGCGTCGAACGGACCGGAGCTTGGAGGAGAGCCAGCAGCGGATGAAGGAAGCGATTTCTACAACACGCCTCTAAACGCTGGCACCCCGGTTTACACTGCGCAGACCTGTCGCGCCGAAGACAATACCAGCGTCGTTCCACCTACACCACCGAAACCTGCGCCCGCAATACCTGGACTGAGCTTTCTGTATAAGAACGAATCAGCTACTGAGTCGCAGGCAGCTGGAAGCGCCGTTCAACAAATAAGCTCCCTGGATAAACCTAGTGAGCCGGATACACCGCAGGAATTGGATAACCGAGTGCCAAATTCTGAAGATGTAGAAATGGGATCCCCAACCCCAGTCGTTCAGCAACGCGAGGAAGAACAGCAGGGCCAGAACCATACAGTTACGGAGGAATCTAAGAATGATGCCCCTACTGTCTCGGAGGCTAACCATGACCCTGTACCACCGACACAGAATGGAGCTTCTGGAGAGTCTCCGGGACGCGCGAATCACACCGGAGGCGCTGAAATTGGCCCCGACAACTCTGAAAACCCGGAGTGGGAAATGGACTCCTCACCATATGAGTCGTCTTCCTCAGATTCTTCCTCTGACGACAGCGATGATGATGATGATGATGATAGCAGCGGCGATTATGACTTATTAGACCCTGAAGAACAAGCCCGGATATTAATGGCTGCGGAGGGCGGTTCCGACGACGAGGGAGATGGAAAGAATAAAGGGGGACATGTTAGGACAGCAAACGAAAAGCCCGAAGAGATAGTACCGAAGCCCGACATTACCGTCACACCTGATATGAAGGTAGAAGTACTGGGTAATGTGGAGACGATCGTTGAAAACGTTGTCTTAATCAAGGCAAATATATCCGGGGAATATCAAGTGCTGGAGAGCGGTTCCGTCCTCTGCCTTGCCGATCTAAGTGTCATTGGCATGGTATCGGAAACCCTTGGAAGAGTGGAACAGCCGCTATACACGGTACGGTTCCCGAACGAGGAATCGATAAAAGAAGCCAAATTAGAGAAAGGCACGCCCGTTTTCTATGTTGTGGACCACTCTACCTTCGTGTTCACACAACCCTTGAAGGGGCTCAAGGGTAGTGATGCATCTAATTTCCACGACGAAGAGGTTGGAGAGGAAGAAATCGAGTTCTCTGACGACGAAGCGGAGGCTGAATACAAGCGTCAGCTCAAACAGAAGCGTCAACAAAAGAAGGATGGGCGGCGTGATGCTCATGGACCTGGGAAATCGAGGAGAGATCGACCGGGCCCTTCTGGGCTTGGGAACTATCAGGTAAACTACGACGATATTAGTACAGAAGATGGTTACACCCCGTTGTCTCGACCGAAAAATTTCCATGAAATGATCGGTAATAGAGAAGCGCCCATAGAAGAATCTCAGCCACGCAACCAGTTTGCAGAAAGACATTCTAGAGGAGGAAGGGGCAGGGGTAGAGGCAGAGGCAGTGATCGGGGAGGGCGAGGACGCGGGAGAGGTGGCAGCTACCAGAAGCAGGGAGATGATCGCCAACCCCCTCAGCAGCAGCAACATCAACCTGAGCAGCCGCAAAGAGGGCAACAAGAAACGCCACAGTATGCCCACCCCCCACAATCTTCCGAATTCCGACCTCCGCAGACGTTCTACCAAGCCCAGAACCCTTACCAACAACAGCCCTCGCCTTACAACCCGCCCTCATATCCCCCTTATCAATCCCCACAACAAAATCAGCCTGCTCAGATGTACAACACCAACCAGGCTTTCTTCCCCTCCGGTTTCCCCCCAGCCCAGCAGCAGTTTCCTTTTCAACTTCTCCATCAACCTCAATCTGTGTCTCCCTACCCACCACCCGGCTCCCATATCAACCCAGCCTTCTTCCGCAATCTCCAGCAGCAGCAGCATTCTTCACAATCTCAACCACCCGAACAAGCCCAGCAGAGCCTACAAGGCGCACACTCAGCCGAAGCGTCTGCAACACAGTCATCGGTTGATACCTTCGCTGCCGCCCAGGCCCAGCTGGATCTGCTAAGGAGGCTAAGTCGGGGCGGTTCCTGAACCGTAAGCGTTATCGGAATTCAAACGCACACGTTTCTTTCCCACTGTGCTTGCAACGGCCTTGTTTCATTTGTCTAAAATCATGGCAACTCACGTTCAATTATCAAAAATTGTTCTCTCTGTACGATACTGTTGCTCTACTTGTATACTTGTATGACTTTTATGCTCTTACTCTTTCATTATTGAAATTAGAGATATGACTCATAAGAGAGAAAGAGCCAAAGACACTGGAAGGTTGTTGTTTTTTTTTCTGAGCCATGGTTGTGCTTGTCCTTTATTTCAATTTTTATGGAGTTCTCTACTACGGAGTGCATTTTACTCTATGGGATTTGTCGGTATTCAAAACTTGGGATTAAGGAAAGGAAGCGAAAAGTCATTTTTGTTCTTGCTACTCATAGTTAAGTCTAGTTCCCAGATAGCATTTTCATTGATCTTGTTTACGGCCTATGTATGTACAATGTGGCTTAAATTTTCAAAATATTGCATTTGGGAAATTTCTCAAATAGTGTGGATATTTAGAATGGGCCTCGAATGCGCATATCTAGACCTAGGCCTCAAAAGTGCTAGATATCAGAGAATATAATGATACAAAACTGCTCAACGACATAATACGCTGAAATACAACATCGAAGAAAATATCATATAGCACTTACGTTGCCTCAGTCTTCAAGCTCTTCGCCAAAGTCCAAAAGTTCTCCAGCTTAGCCCGCGACAACGCATCCTTTGCGGCAGCATCCGTCTCGCACACCCGCGCACCCAGCCACTTTCTAAACGCTCTAGTCTTTCCCTCTCCTTCCCAAACTAATGTGCATGTGTTTTGGCTCAAATCCTTCAGCTCTCCCGTCTTCTCATCCTCGGCAGTAAGCCATGATGCGAGCGCTTCGCGATCGTTGTTTGGATGAGTATTTTCCGTCCAGTCAATGCGATTGAGCATGAGCTTCCGGTACGCGGAGATGGAATGATGGCCACCCTCGACGATCACGAGGTTGAACTTCGGATGCATAATGCACATTCCAGACAGGTTGTGCTGTTCTGCGTTTTTGCTGATTTTGAAACGATGCCGGCCGTTTGAGAGGTTGTCTATTTTGTATACAGACATGTATATGCCCTTGGCCGCATCCTGTTCTTGTTGAATGGTGAGCTTCTCAAGCCGTTGCTCCTTGGTCAGCTTGCGGGATTCATTCGTTGCCACATGTTTGTTAAATCGTTCGGCAATTTCCCGGTTGACGCGAGCTTCAACAGCGGTCGGATCCTTGACGGCTTCTTCACCTAAAACGCGCATGAGGTTGGATTTCTTGACTTTTGGAGGTGGGACAGGCTCGAGCCCTAGTCTAATCTTCGCCTGTTGCTCTTTAAGATCGGCCATCCGCCGTTGACGTCGGATTTTGGCTTGCTCTTTTGGTGTAAGGAACATTGGTTTTGGTGCCGGAATGTTTTTATCTTGTGGAGGGTCAAGGAGAACTGGATGTTGAATATAAATAGAGATTACAGTATCTGCAGTGTCAATTTTGAGACTTTGAGGGTCATCAATGGCAGAATAGTCCGAACCGTTGACTAAACCCTCATCCCACCACTCGATTGCAGGTGGAGCCGGTACGATGAACGCTTTTTCAACATCCAAATCTTCATCCACGCCTGCTTGGCGGGCACGCTCCGCGATCTTCTTCTTCATAGCCTCTAGCTGAGCTAGTCGGCGAAGTGCCGCTGCCTGCTGGATATATTTCCCTTTCTGATTAAAGACTAACTGACGTGATTGACGAGGCCGCGCTAGCGCTGTTTTTGCGCCAAGGTTGGGATCAAAGTATGGATTGCTCTTCGTTTCTTCGATGGAGGGACCGGATAGATCTAGCTGCATTTTGGATTTACCGGGCTTAATGGAAGGAACTGGCGACTCTGTTCGTCGATTCGCCATTGTAGTAGCAAATTTAGGTTGCATCGTTTGTTTGCCTTTCGGAGATTTTGAATCTTGAGTAGAATCGCCTAGCAAGGCTGGATGCAAGCCGACGTCTAATCCTCCCCTTGCTCTAAATAAGCCATCATCGACAACCGGAGGCATGAACGTAGACGGCATAGGTGCCCGTTGCTGGATTGTAGTGTTTACTTTTCCTGTGGCTGCGGCAACTCTCGCCTTAATTTGTTCAAGTCTCGAGAGTGCCGGGCTAGCTGCGGTGGTTGAAGCTGGGGTTTGGGTACCTGACCCCAAAGTTGGCGTAGCAGTGCCTCCTCTCGCTGCTTCAATTCTCGCTCGAGCAGCCTCAGCCTTTGCACGCGCCTCAGCTACCATCCTTTCGATTTCCTCCTTGCTGATCCCCCCCTTGTTGCTGCTACTCGCTGGCATAGGGGATCCATTATTGGAGCGGGATCGCTTCTGTAGCTTGCTCTCGTCATCTTCCGGATGGGGTCTCTTCAGCATATTGCTAGCGTCCGCCATGGCTAGAATGTTGGGTGAATACACTCACCCGAAGGGTATTATCGACGCGTCGGAAAATAGTAAACACTTGTTGAGTTTGTAGCTATGTGGGAGTTTGTCGAGATGCTTGTTTAGGTTGAAGGTTTGGTTGCGAAGTTGGCACAAACAAGATTCAGAGCTACAAAGGCGGTGCGCCATGGCAGAAAAGTTTCACCAAAAAAATACACCATCTCGAGCTACTCTTCTTCCTCGACTCTTGTCACCAGTCGACGGCCAAAGCAATTCCAGCGGAACAAGCCTAGGCATTTCTGAGAAGATGGCTAGCTTCACACGGCCGATTTCATCCTCGATTGGGGAGGTCGATTTTGGAGTGCTTTCCAATGACGAGATCAAATCGATCTCCGTCAAGCGTATTTACAACACCCCTACGCTTGATACATTGAATAACCCTGTACCAGGAGGATTGTACGATCCTGCTCTCGGAGCATGGGGTGATCATGTGTATGCGACTATTTTGTCCCTTTTATGCCGTCCTTTGATGAGCGTTTTGCTGACTGAAACCGTCCCAGATGTACTACATGCCGTCTGAATTCCTGGTCCTGCAATGGCCATGCCGGACATATAGAGCTGCCTGTCCATGTGTACAATGTCACTTTCTTCGACCAGCTATTTCGCCTCCTAAGAGCTCAATGTGCCTATTGCCATCGCTTTAGAATGTCTCGGGCCGATATCAAGTCCTACACGTGCAAATTGAGACTGTTACAGTACGGTTTGGTTGAGGAAGCTGCGGCGATTGATAATATGGAAGCTCGAAGAGGCACAAATAATGATGCTGGTTCAGAATCAGGAGAAAGTGAGGATGAAGACGAGGAAGACTTTGTCAGGCGCCGGGATGCGTACGTCAAAAGGTGTATTCAACAAGTACTGGCGAGAAGTAAGCATCAGGAATTTTTACATGGCGCAAAGAATTCCGCAGCTGTAGAACAACGGAGGAATATTGTACGAGGATTTCTTAAGGATATCACAGCTGTTAAAAAATGTGCCTCTTGTAGTGGGTGAGAATATTCCGTCGAACACAAGGTAGTGTACCTGGCCACTAACTACTTTATAGTATTTCCCCTCCGTTCCGTAGAGACAAATACTCGAAAATATTCAAGAAGCCGTTACCGCAAAAGGCTAAGATCGCAATGGCGGAGGCTGGATTTCATGTCCCTAACCCATTGTTGTTGATAAAAGAAGCGATCGACCTGTCGAAGAAACATGGCCATCCGTCGCAGGGTTCTAATATGAATGGCTACCCAGATGACGACAATGCTAGTGTTTCGACGGATTCTCATGGTGCAGAACAGCAGATCACCATGGGAAATGCAGTATTGGCACAAGTCGAGGTAAAGGGATCTCGGAACAAACCTAGTGAACAGGATGCGCAGCAATTCATGCCGTCACCAGAAGTTTACGCAGCACTGCGACTCCTTTTCGAAAAGGAACAAGAAGTTTTAGATCTAGTATACGACTCACGGCCGAGATCAAAACACCGCCCACGCGTCACTCCAGACATGTTTTTTATCAAGAATATTCTCGTACCGCCAAACAAATATCGCCCGATAGCTGCCAATGGCTCGAATGATATCATAGAAGCGCAACAAAACACCTCGTTCACCAGAATCATAAAACTTTGCGACCAAATAAACCAAATTAGTAGAGAAAGGCAAGGTGATAGCACCGAGTCTGTTACTAGGTTACGAGATTACCGGGACCTCCTTCAGACAATTGTACAGCTACAAGATGCGGTCAATAGCCTTATCGATCGCGATCGTAACCCCAGCCAGGGAATTTCAGGAATGCAAAATGAAGATGGTATCAAACAGAGGCTGGAAAAGAAGGATGGTCTATTTCGGAAAAATATGATGGGAAAACGGGTCAACTTTGCCGCAAGAAGCGTCATATCACCGGACCCTAATATTGAAACCAATGAAATTGGAGTTCCTCTCGTTTTCGCGAAGAAGCTCACCTACCCGGAGCCGGTCACCAATCATAACTACTGGGAACTTAAACAAGCTGTGATAAATGGGCCTGATATTTATCCTGGTGCCGCTGCCGTTGAGAACGAGGTTGGTCAAGTGGTGAGCCTTAAATTCAAAAGCCACGACGAACGAATGGCCATCGCCAATATGCTCCTTTCCCCGTCAAACTTCAAGATGAAACGATCGAGAAACAAGAAAGTTTACCGGCATCTAACCACCGGCGATGTCGTGCTGATGAATCGACAACCCACGCTCCACAAGCCGTCTATAATGGGTCATCGTGCCCGAGTACTTACTGGGGAAAGAACAATCAGGATGCACTACGCAAATTGTAATACGTACAATGCGGATTTCGATGGTGACGAGATGAATTTGCATTTCCCGCAGAACGAACTCGCAAGAGCGGAGGCCATGCAGTTGGCCGATACCGACCATCAATACCTATCAGCCACAGCAGGAAAACCACTGAGAGGTTTGATCCAGGACCATATTTCAATGGGAACATGGTTCACCAGTCGCGATACATTTTTTGATAAAGATGACTATTATCAGTTACTGTACAGCTGCTTGCGACCAGAAAATTCCCACACTGTTACCGACAAGATTTTACTTATGGAGCCGACGATCTTACGGCCCCAGAAACTTTGGACTGGGAAACAAGTAATCTCCACCATTATGATGAATATTACACCAGAGAGGCTCCATGGTTTGAACCTTACAGGGAAATCAAGCACTCGAGGTGATCGTTGGGGTGAAGGCTCCGAGGAAGGACAGGTCATTTTTCGGGATGGCGAACTTCTTTGTGGTATTTTGGACAAAGCCCAACTGGGTCCAAGCCCCCGCGGCCTCGTCCATTCAGTTCATGAGATTTATGGGCATGTTGTTGCTGGAAAATTGTTAGGTGTTCTAGGTCGTTTGCTGACGAAATTCTTGCACATGCGAGCTTTTACTTGCGGCATGGATGATCTTCGCCTGACGAAAAAAGGAAACGAGGCTCGGAAACGAAAACTAGAAGAAGCCGAAGATATAGGCCGCAAAATAGCACTCAAATATGTGACTTTGGATCAAACTAAAGTGGAGGATGAAGAAGCTGAGCTTAAACGACGCCTGGAAGACGCGCTCCGTGATGACGCGAAGCAGGCTGGATTAGATGCGGTTTTTAACTCGCAAACCGGCAAATTATCATCTGAGATTACATCCGCCTGTCTTCCAACCGGGCTCGAAAAGCCATTCCCATGGAACCAAATGCAGGCGATGACCTCGTCTGGGGCTAAGGGGTCTGTTGTCAACGCGAATCTCATTTCTTGCAACTTAGGCCAGCAGGTTCTTGAAGGTCGTCGAGTCCCCGTGATGATTAGCGGGAAAACTTTGCCATCCTTTAGGCCTTTTGAGACCAGCCTCATGGCCGGTGGTTTTATCTCTGGACGCTTTCTTACGGGAATAAAGCCACAAGAGTACTATTTTCACGCTATGGCTGGTAGAGAAGGCCTTATTGACACTGCTGTTAAGACCTCAAGATCTGGGTATCTCCAGCGATGCTTAATTAAGGGAATGGAGGGATTAAAGGCAGAATATGACAACACTGTTCGCGAGACCGCTGACGGATCGGTCATGCAGTTCCTCTACGGTGAAGATGGGCTCGAGATTATCAAGCAGAACCATCTACAAGACTTCACCTTTTTGGCCCAGAATTTCTGGTCTGTCGTTGAAGAGCTTAATGGGTCTGACGAGTTAAATAAGGTTAAGGACGACAAGGCGGGAGAGTGGAATCAAAATGCAATCAAAAAACTGAGAAAGACGGGCAAATTGGACTGTGTGGACCCTGCACTTTCCCTTTTTCCTCCAGGGTCCTGCTATGGAAGTACTTCAGAATCTTTCGCAATGGCTTTAAGAAAGGTGTGTGTGCATGATTACGGAATGTTATAACTTTTGCACATTTCATACTGACTTATACCTCTACTAGTATCAAAAAGAAAATCCCGATAAATTGCTAAAAGAAAAGGGCAAGACCGAGAGCAGAATTTCCAAAAAGGATTTCACTAGGGTGATGAATATGAAATATATGAGATCGGTTGTGGAGCCTGGTGAATCCGTGGGGATTGTTGCTGGGCAGTCGATTGGCGAGCCGTCCACCCAGATGACTCTCAACACGTTCCATTTGGCTGGACATTCAGCGAAGAACGTAACGCTTGGTATTCCTCGCCTGCGCGAAATTGTTATGACAGCCAGTGATAAAATACTTACGCCAACTATGACGGGTGTCTTGAACAAGCAGCTTACCGAAAAGGATGGAAGGGTTTTTGCTAAAGCGATTAGCAAGCTTACCCTCGCGGAGGTCGTGGACACTCTTAGAGTCCATGAGCGCATTTCATCCGGATCTAGCCGTGGGAAGGCAAAAATATACGACATAGAAATAGACTTTTTCCCCCCAGATGAGTACACCGAAGAATATGCCATCCAGATTGAAGATATTCTCAAAACACTCCAGCACAAGTTTGTACCACGGCTTGTCAAATTAACACGCGCAGAGTTGAAGAAACGAATAGATGAGAAATCATTATCTACTTTCTCCTCTGCCCAGCCTGACATCGGTACTTCCGCGGGAGTGATAGAGGAGTCTACGAGGCGTTTTGGGCGTGAAGCCAGAGACGGCGATGATGATAATGACGACGACGAGGAGGAAGACCAAGACGATGCGAAACGGGCAATGGCAAACATGAATCGCTCCAATCAAGTCTCCTACGAAGATCCTGATGAAGGAGAGGAAGCAATTATACGCGAACAAGATTCCGAAGAGCCAGACTCCGATGACAATGAAGAGGCTGAGGGCAACCGCCATGGCGACGGGACTGCGACTGAAGATGTCGACATGCCAGACGCAGACGCCGATTCTGACTCGGAAAAAATACAAAAGAGTAAAGAGAGCGAAGACACCATCATTGGGAAACATGCTGAAATCACAAAGTTCAAGTTCAACCTTAAAAAAGGCAAATCTTGTCATATTCAGCTACGATATGATATCTCGACGCCCAAGCTTCTGCTCCTCCCTCTCGTCGAAGATGCTGTTCGGACCTCCGTGATCCAATTCGTCAAGGGGCTGGGAACCTGTACTTACATTGAGGCCGACGATAAAGAGCCAGCACATATCGTCACTGACGGTGTCAACTTGTTAGCCATGCGAGATTACCAGGATTACGTCTACCCTCATTCGTTATACACCAATTCAATTGCCGACATGCTCCTGATGTACGGAGTTGAGGCTGCCCGTGCATCTATAATTCGTGAAATGGCTGCCGTTTTCGATAGTCACAGCATTTCGGTTGATAATCGTCATCTTAATCTCATTGGTGATGTTATGACCCATGCTGGTGGTTTCCGCGCGTTTAACCGCATGGGCCTGGTGAAGGATAGCACTTCGCCGTTTATGAAGATGAGCTTCGAGACCACCGTTGGGTTCTTGAGAGACGCTGTGCTGGAGAGGGACTGGGACAACCTGGACAGCCCTAGTAGTAGGATTGTCATGGGACGCGTTGGAACGATCGGCACTGGTGCTTTTGATGTACTTGCTCCTGTTGGCTGAAAATTTTCTCTATTCAGCTATTACTTGATCATGTTTACTTGTCATTTGAGTGATGAGCAATCCTTTTCCCTTTGTTCGTTTACACGTTCGTATTTCCGTTTTCGAATTTTGGAATCGCGTTATATTTAGTGACGAAAAGTTGAGGACGAGATTCATCCTATGTACTTGATATCGCTTAGCATGGTCAAAGATTTCTTTAATATTCGTTCAAATACACAGTTCAAATGTAGTACTCTCAAACCTTTCTAGTTTCCAAATAGAACGCCATGTAACGCCAACCGCAGCCCAATAACATTTCCTATTAATGGGTAAGAAGCAGAAACGAACGCTGTGGCATTGAAATCCACTATGCACCTTGAAACTTATTACAACAAACGTGGGAAAAGAGGTATCAAATTTGCATTAGGCGTCAAGCATCATAAGTTCCTGGTCAATATTTTCGTCGAATTCATCAACGGCAGTCATTGTTCCGTTTCGATTTCCATTGACCACATCCGGTGGGATTTGGTTATTGACCATCGCCTCCCTCTGTCGCTTGCCTTCTTCCTCCTTTTGCTTTTTCACATGAAGTTCAAGATCGGCTAAACTCCAAGTGGAAATTCCTTCTTGATCTCTCGACTTGAATGGCTGCGCCATAGTCCTGAGGAAGCTTTTGGCTGTCGCCACTGCCATATCGGTACTTAAGTTCGTTTCACTCTCGAGCATGGCCTGGCTGATCCACTTGGGAAGTTGTGAGCGTCTCTTCTGAAAACGACGATCAGCAAGGACCATGACTCCGTAGTCGTCCTTGCCACGGATGACACGCCCAAGACACTGCGCAGCATGACGCATCGCGTCGAAAGAAAGAAAGTCGTTTTCGCGAATTCGATAATTCTCGCGCAAAAACTCCAACCTAGCTTTAAGTATGCGTGATTCGGTATACTGGAAAGGTACTCCGATGCAGATAACGGCCCGACCATAGTGGTGATCAAAGTCGATGCCTTCCGAGACTTTACCACGGGCGACACAAAGCAAGACAGCGCCTCGACCATTGCAACACGCAGTTCGGTAAGTTTCGAGGGCAAGCGATGATTCCTGAGAGTCGGGCGTTTCCACCAAGATTAATTTATAATTCCAGACCAAATCTAGTATGCCCATTCCCTGCCACATGCTAATTATGGATTCCATATAAAGATATGACGGGAAGAAGACAACGATCCCGTCTGGTGTGATACGGGAGAATTCGAGCAAAAGATTTCCGTAATTCCGGACTACACCTGGATCATTCCTGATTTGAAATGAGGATGAAATCTGGGCTTGATCAGAGCCGCGTGTAACGACCATGGGAAGAAAAGACCGACGTGCAAGGGTCATAGTATATGACTCCTGTAGCACCGTTGTAAACTTGAGCATTTTGGGATACATCTCCAGCGGAGAAAGGGTTCCAGAAGTGACAATGACAGAACTAAACCTGTCAAAAACAGGTTTGATAGCAATAGCAGCATCCAAGCAGGTGAAATGAAGTATTGGGTTGGGAACGGTCGCTGTTTCTGATTCGAAAGGCTCAAGTATAAGGAGAAAACCCTTCTCGTATGTAGCTGCGAGGGTAGCAAACGCAGCGACTTGCTGAAGAGGTTGGTAGTCTTCGAGGTTCATAAGCTCCAAAGTCCGGACGAGTGATGCTAGCCGTTCCGCACAAAACCGCAGAGGCTTTCGTTCAATGAAGGTTAAATCTTTCAGATGAGCCAAGAAAGAAAGGGGTGTTTCGGATATAGTGTGTGTGATTTTCATTCGAGTTTTTAGATACTCGATAAATCGTTTTAAAAAAGCTACGAAGTGTTCCGCTCTACGGATATTCCCTGGAACGGCTTCTTTTAGCAGGTCATCAGGAAGCGCGGGATTTGCCATTAATTGTTCCTCTTGTCGAGCTTCGTCAGCTCCTCTCAAACCCTCAACCAACTTCTGGTATTCGTTTTGTAACTTTTCTGCATCTGAGCTCTTCATTTCCTCAATTTTACGTTCAAGATTTGTCGCCCCACGGCTTGCCTTTCGTAACGAATCTTCAGTCAAGTCGATGCTTAGAGACTCAATACAAACGTTGTCAATGTTATGGGCCTCATCGAAGACGACGATGCTGTCTTTGGACAGTTCTTGTGAAACTCTTTCCGCAATCTTTGGGTCGAGAAGATAGTGATATGAGTAGATTATGACGTTACAGAAGGGCATCTGGTGATAGTTAGCACAGAGAATAAACTCCAAATAAAGGGTCAGATTAATCCTACCATACGACGAATGGAGAAATAAGGGCATTGTTTATGTTGTTCTCCATATTTGATTATATCATCAAGTGTAAAAACGCCCGGCGGGACAAGATTACTTGGTTCAAGGAGGTCAAGATTCTATACATGTGAGCGTAGTCAAAAATCTGGTGGGAAGATACAAACCTCATGATATATACACAACTCAACATCCTCTCCCCTCTCTTTCTTCTCTTTTACAAAGCCTGCTGTCAAACTTCGGCATCGAGCGTCTACAACGGCCCCGCTCTTCTCTCTTTTCACAGATGGATGAAGACATAAGTTCTTTCGACTTGTAAGACCAAGACCGCGGAAGTCTTCCGCATACCCTAATTGTCGAGTGCGGTACTTCATGAGAGCTTTTAACTCTGCCAAAGCCTTTTCGATTTCAGACATTGTGCGGGAGCAATATATGAGCTTTCGTTGCTCAGGTCTATGCTGTTGATATGCGATAATCAACGAAAGAAGTGACACAGTTTTCCCAGTTCCTGATGGCATCTCTAGAACGCAATGCCCGCCAGCATCCAACGTCTTTTTCAGATCGCACATGTAGGCATATTGCTCCGGATAGATGCGTGGGTATGGAAAAAGCACAGGGAGGTCACTAGGTTTCTATCAGTAAATCGAGACTAAATAGCTATCCAGAGGAAGATTGGAAAATCGTACTCGATGAAGAATTGCATATTGGGCGCAAGAGGAAGCTCTCTCCTCAAAGTCAGTCACTGGCGCCCTGCCGTAGAGAATAGTATCGTAGTAGTTGGATAGGCTGGCAGGCCTCACACGCGTTAACGTTAACCCGCTAGTGCGGACGCCAGGTCACGAGATCGGTGATTTCAGGGCCTAAATTAATTTTTCGGGGGCAAGACGCAGGGAACAAACGTACGTTGATACTCACCAATAAGAGAGCATCTTGTTTCATATAGGATTTCTTGCTTATTGGATTGACGCATTTCTTTTAATTCCAATATTTCTTTCTTATTTTGTTAGGCGGGCTGTGAGATTGATTTCATCTGGCTCAGCCATGTGTATGCCTGTTTGTTGTCTGATTTGCCTTCAAAAGCCATGAGTAAAAAATTTAAGTCTCAAGCATCTAGCAGCAGAGCTGCCTTTGGAGGGTTTGGGAACTCTGCAGGTGCATTTGGAAAATTTTCAACGGATTCTATGACTCAAGGAGGCGCTTCTTCCTCTCTGTCATACATCGCGGAACCGCCAGATCTCTCCAGAATTTCCCAGCCTCAGCTGGTTGTCTCATTCAAAAATCTCCTGAAAAAGGATACTACCACAAAAACGAAGGCGTTAGAAGATCTGCAAGATTTCTTATGTGCGCAGGATACCCGAAGTGAGAGCTTGGAAGATGGTCTCATTGAAGCTTGGGTATGTGTTGGTTTATATACTGGAAGTCGTTGACAAAATAACAATCTTTGCTTACCTTACCCTCCGGCTAGATAAAAATATATCCACGTATGTCAATAGATATTTCTCGCCGTGTTCGACAACTTGCCCATGTCCTCCAAGGCCGTTTTGTATCATTATCCGGGAGGCGAATAGCCCCCTATATTTCAAGGGTAGTTGGGGCATGGCTCGCTGGCCTCTACGATAGTGACAAACTGGTGTTCCGAGCTGCGCAAGAATCGGTTGTCAGAGCTTTCCCAACCGAAGAGAAAAGGCAAAGCCTGTGGAAAATCTACCGATTATCAATTTTCGAATTTGTTATCGATGCTGTACTAGAGCAAACTCCACAGACGTTAAGTGATAAGCGTACTGTTAGGCCAGATGAAGCCGAAGCAAAACATGCCCGCGTTGCCGGAACTGCTCTACAGCTGTTAAAACAACTGCTCGGTAAGTAACACGTTTCATGCGGTAGGTGGCCTTCTTAGCTGGACGACGGAACTAATTGTAACAGCAAAATCATCAACTACCCAACTGGACAAAGATTCCGACTTTATATCAACTCTTATTACCAGCAAGTCGCTTTGGTCGTTTTCGTGCCACGAAGACCCATTTGTTCGCCGATCTACGTATGATTTACTTCGGACTTTGCTTTCTATAAAAAGCAACCTGATAGAATGGAAAACCATCAGCACTTGTTTTCTATCGAAAGCTCTTCCAACAAGCCAACTAGGTTCTGCTCTTGATTTCTCTAATGTTCTATTAACCTTGACTAAAGAACGCCCCCAATTATGGACATCTGACTATTCTGGGAAAGTCTCTGCTACAAAGCGACTTTATCAGTATATTAGAAAGGGTTCGGAAGGGGCTGATGCCGCTTATTGGGAGAACCTACAACTACTGCTAAAATCCATCCCTTTTGGAATTTTGATTACCCAACCGGTCAGTGACGACAGCACCGTACAAGATGCAAACCGGTTAATGGACACGATCCACGATTCAGTTCTAAGTCGGGAAGAGCAGGGAGCCAATCTCGGCGCTGCCTGGTCATGCTTTGTCGATACCGGATTTTGGATATCTTCTTTTATTTCAGACAAGGTCGCTCGCCATAAATTCCTTCAAAACCAGATTTCGCCCATCTTAGAACAGTACATCCTGGGTCACCCTGATAACGGGCGGTGGTCCCTCAATGGAAAATTTGCGCCGGAGTTGTGCGCGAAAACGTTTGTTGTCATGGCGGAGCATACCGGCGCGGAGGCTGTCCAGAGCCTCTGGACGAGCCTTTCCGATAGCCTGATCGAAACAATCAGATTGTCATCCCCAGAAAAGGCTATTGGGTTTAAGGAGTCCCAAGATTCAATATGTGCTCAAGCGAAGCGCTTCTTTGAGTTAGAGGGGCAAGTTTTGGCCCAAGTAGCTCAAAATAGTGGTCTGGCATTTGTTTCGAACATTTTCCAGGTGGCTGGCACTCCGTTGCTTCAAGCTTCGGTGGAGCTTCTGAGGTCTCGCAATGGAAAGCCGTATGGCGCTGCTTCAATGATTGATGAAGCTATCGCCAGAACCCCTGGTATTGCTGCCCAGGTCGAGGGACTAGAAATGTTTCTCAGCGAAGATATCGCGCAGCTTCTGTTTTCGCCTTCAGCGGATCGCCTTATTTCTATCCTATTTGGATCTCGCGGCAAAAAAGGCTTTCAATGTGGCCTTAAAAGCTCCATTGATACTTTCCTCGAGACGGATCTTGGAAGTTCAGCATTACCTGGACTCCAAAAGCTGTTTTCATGTGTCACTCTCTCTGATGCTGAAGCACACCCAAAGTTGGAACTTTTAATCATGAAAGATTTAGACAGGGCATTGCATAATACCCGCGAAGCCTGGATTGAAATCATAACTCTGATCAAAAATGGAGCCCTACGAAATGGGATCATTCATCGAATTCTAAATTCATTAGTTGATAATCTATCATCTGAGAAGAATATCCGGGAGGTACTGTATGGTCTTTTCCAGATAGCCTTAGGATGCCCGGAGATTATCCGAGGGTTTGTGAATAGTCCAGATGGCTCGCGGATGCTCTCTAAAATACTGTATATCTCTGAGACTTCAACCGATGAAGTTTCTCAACTTGCCGATTCCTTGCAAATCCATATTAGAGATATAATAAAAGGGGAAAGTGGGACCCGGTCGTCCATTGAAATCATCCAGCAGAACTTCAGCAATGTTGGAATAGAGTCATTATCGTAAGTTGCCATAAGTGGGTCGCTCATAAATACCCTTTGCTAATGTTCAATTAGCATTGATGCTCTGGTTGGTATTGCAGAGGAGGTCCTTGCGAAAACGTCCGTGGAAGACAAGCCTCGAATATTATCTCGTTTACTGCCTACTCAAGATCACTGGGGGCAAGCGTTGGGCCCATTTCTTCGGAAGCCACTGAAGGCGTCCGCTGCCATAACTGAAACCCTTGCTGGAGCAGTATTTCTTGCAGATAGATCTTCCCCCGAAGGCCTTTCCCGAGAGCTCGATTCCGTTAACCGTGACCCTTACCATTTCTCTTCAGCATTCCGACTGACATTCTATGCTACGAAAGTGCTCTCGTCAATCAGCCTGGAATTCATCGAACAAGATGCCCGTGAAATACTGTTCTTCTACCTACCCTTGGCGACCCAGCTAGTTAATGATGATGTAAGTCAGGAAGGCTCAAAGGGTTTACTTGACCTTGATATTCCAGACATTCGAGATGAATGCGCAGAGCTGGTTTCAGAAGCTCGCCTTATCATTAAGGACTGGCTCCAATCTGCATCGCCGATAACAGATCAGGAAAAATCGGCCCCAAATATTTTCGATTTTTGGGAAGAGCAATTCGAGTCGCTGCAAGGAACGTCTCCAAGCTCATACAATGTAGCAGAAACTTTCGCCAAGGTTATCGGCGAGCGTGATTCGCCAGGGACGGCGCGATCTGGCGAATCCTGCTTGAAGAGGGCAAAGCAGCTAGACGGACCCTCGAACCCGTTCGTTTTACCTTCAGTTGTCGCAGCGTTCAGGGATTTTATCGCGGCCAGTCCATCTGGCGTTCGGTTGTGCAATGAACTGATTTCCGATTGTAGTGTGTTTAAAGTTGAGAATGGCTCTGAAGGTGAGATTTTTATTTATATACACTAAATTTACAGTTCTAATGTTATTTAGGCCTTCGCAAGATCGTGACTCTCAACCTTCTCATCTGCGGAGAGAGTAATATTACACAGAACGTTCCAAAGCCTAGGCTTGTGTTTCTAGTGAAGCACTTGGTCGATTGTTTACAGTCGCAATCACCACCACAGGGCTTGGTTTCGGAAATCCTGAAGTTGCTTGTCAATATTTTACCCTTGATCAGAGAAATATACGGATCTCACTGGTCGAACATATTTGAGTTTCTCCATAATTTATGGGGCGACATGGCGATCTCTGATGAATCCCTTCCTGCCCTACACTCCTCGTTACGACTTTTCGCTTGCTTAAAATCTCTTGCGACAAGCGACAGCAACGATGACTTGGTGGATATATGGACTACTTCCCAGAAGACACATTCACCAGCGTTGATAGGGTTACTTGCAGAATTTGGTAAAGCTACTTCCCTTTTGTTTCGTGGGTTATTCATATTAACACTGAACTATAGACTCCTCGTTAAGCTATGACCAGCCTCTCCAGATCACGGCAAACATCCTTTCTCGTCAAATAGTAGGACTACCTATTGACCATGTCGAGGATATCAATGACCTTTTCTCCATTCTCTCGGCGCCTTCTAGAGACATCCAACGTGCTACATACGACATCCTGCACCGGGCGATCCCTAAATTGCAAGAGGCAGTGACCCTGGATGTTGCGTTATCGGATGCTGTAGCCAGACTCCCGGATGAATTAATTTCTCTTCTTTTGGAAGTCCCTACCATCAATATCATAAGTCAGGCTAAATTTGATGATCATGTATGGATCGGGCTTCGATGTTACCTATTAAGCTGGAAAACTGTCTTCGATCACTTTAATAATGCTGTAAGCTCGGCCCACCTCCCAAAACAGAAAACCTTTCCTAGGTCGCTGGGAATAACTTATGCGTTTCTTTAGTCACTTCCTGTCCAAGAAAGCTATGTGTCAAATATCAAAGAAAACGACTGCTTGAATCCACTTCTCGAGTTTATGTTTGACTTCCTACAACATCAACATGGAAAGTTGGTTGACGCGTCAAAATTTGATATCCGGTCTTTCAACCTTGATGAGTCTGATCCACCTCAGAAAGAAACACAGTGCATGCTTGTGCATTTATATTATTTATGTTTGAAGTATCTACCTAATTTGATAAAAGTTTGGTGGATTGATAGCAAGAAGCGTGTGAAAGGGCAGGTAGAAGCATGGACGGAAAAATATGTAAGCTCAAGATGTTTGAACATGTATCGCCACATCCGGCTAACCCTAGTTTAGATATCACCACTTATTATTGAGGATTCGCTTCAGAGCGTTAACGAGTGGTTCTCGGCCCAGAATTTTGCTGGTGAGGATCAGCCGCTGCAGATAAAAGTTTCTCACAGAACTGCTGAAATAATCGCGAGCGTTGATGTGGATGAAGATTCGCCACCGACTTCAGTTGCCATCTCTCTGCCATCAACATATCCGTTACAGCAAGCTAGTGTTGAAGGTCGTGCCCGCGTTGCGGTGGACGAAAAGAAATGGAGGAGCTGGCTTCTGACCATCCAAGGGGTTATTATGTTCTCTAATGGCAACCTTGTTGATGGTCTGCTTGCATTCCGCAGGAATGTCCAAGGCGCGTTGAAGGGGCAGAGTGAATGTGCCATTTGCTATTCCGTCATCTCAGCAAACATGCAAACGCCCAACAAGAGATGCGCGACGTGCAAGAATACGTTCCATTCCGATTGCCTCTTCCGTTGGTTTAAGAGCAGCAACGCTAGTAGCTGTCCACTTTGCCGGAACAACTTCCCATATTCATAAATTTTCAGCCATATTTCCTGTTTCCAATACCCTTGCCTTGATATTAGCATGTAAGCAGAAAATTTGCGAATATTGCATTCTTGACATTGTACGGCGGAATTGCGGGGTTTTGGCGAAGACTCTTTCCTCTCTGTGAATAGAAAAACTCATTTTACTTAATTCATTTATTAAAGTGTTTCCATTCATCTTATCCCGTATTTCTCAAAGTAAAGGCTGTAATGACGATCAAGCAGATCTAGCGTGCTTGGGTTGTGGTCGTGGAGGGATGATATCAGCAAGCAACAAGACAACCCCCACCAAATCCAAACTGCAAAACCATCACACAATCTCAATGCCAGCACCTCAGATCCCCAACCTAAACACTCTTCGACGAGGGGCTGGAAGAGGCCGCTTGAGGGGGCGTGGAATCAATGAACCGACTACTAGCGATGCGGAGGGCACAGTAGCAAAGGATAAGATCATTCAGCAAACAGACAACGACGCCAGTGTTTCCAGGCTCAGCGCCGTGGACCTAGGATATCTCCATGACCCGTTTGTACAGGTCCTAGTAAATGGCGGGGGAATAGGTTCAAGAAGGTATCCGATAATTAATAGAGGTATTCCTCCCATTCTTCATTTAAATCTTTGTCTGAACTTCTCTACACATTTCTGGGCTCTCTCGAACTGGCTGCGCAATACGTTGCTGACACTGCTCTTTGTAGGAACGTATGTGCGAACAACCGCCTTGGATTCCCTCGTATACCGTTTCCTAAACACAAACAAGACCTCGCCTCGAAAGAGACAGATCATATCACTCGGCGCAGGATCAGATACGCGAGTTTTCCAATTACTCTCAAAACATCCGTCCCTTGACCTGGTATACCACGAGCTAGATTTCCCAACCAACACAGCAACCAAAATAAAAGCCATTCGCTCCTCGCCTCTCCTGCGCAAATCCTTAGGAATACACGAGCCAGAGGATGCGAATATATCAGCGGATGGATATGCTCTGCATTCGAAATACCTTCACATCCATCCAATTGATCTGCGGACGTTATCGGCTTCCAGCTCACCCACCTTACTGCAGGGCGTGGACAGGACGGTTCCAACGTTACTTATATCTGAATGCTGTTTGATCTATCTCTCCCCCACAGATGCGGTCAATGTACTCTCCTATTTTACGCAGGCTGTCTTCCCGCCTTCTTCAACGTCATCGACCGCCCCATCTACACCGGAACTCACATCTATACCAGCAGCGTCTGCCTCCTCAGTACCCCTAGCTCTGATACTGTACGAGCCAATACGGCCTGACGACCCGTTTGGGAGAACTATGGTGGCTAATCTCGCAACGAGGGGCATCCATCTGCAAACGCTGCATCGCTACGCGTCATTATCAGCTCAGCGGGAAAGGTTGCAAGGACATGGATTTGTGAGTGGCCAGGGGGCGGCAGATGTAGATTTCATATGGGAACGATGGATCAGTGAGGAGGAAAAAGAGAGAGTGGCTAGGCTGGAGATGCTCGATGAGATTGAGGAGTGGAAATTGTTAGCCAGTCACTACTGCGTGGCATGGGGCTGGAGAGAAGAGAAGGGAGATAACCCGGAAGGAGGGGTATTTGAGGAGTGGAAGGAAATGGAGGGACAGTAATTTGGCGTGAGAGAAGGAAGAAAGCTCTGGACGAAGGCCTCGAGCGCCATTGGTATATATAACTGTATGTGGATTGGGAATCTCGTGGGCTGCTTTGCAGAGCATACAGACCCGACGGCAATTTTCGCGTTTCCGCCCACTTTGTCTTCAGTGCAGACTCTGTTTTTTTGAAAATCGGGAGATCGTGATTAAGGCTGTACCTTTTTCACCACCTTCTGTTTTCGGATGGCTCAGCTTGTTGAATAATGCGTATATCCGGTGCTGGGATCTATTTTCGGTTACTACCATGGGAAAATCAATATGATCAGCAGAATCATTTGAATGAAGCTATGCCAACAGTCAATATGAGATTATGAAGGGTTCTAACACTATTTTGCGTACGTGTTCCATCCAAATATGTTCACTCGCGTTTCCAGTTTCCAGTTTAGCTCTTTTCATCTCCATACCTTTTCATTTATTTGGGATGATACTTGCCTGGACTCTAACAATAAATATTCAGTTTCACAGATGCCCGACGCTCAATACCGAACCTTTTAACATCTCCTATATTCCACATACTGCATCAGCCAACCGGGAACTGTGTTCAGAATTTCTCAACTACTGGGTTCGTATATATATTGCTTTCTCGAGCGAGCTCGGAGTTATTACTTAGGAGGAAAATATAAACCGCCCGATAGCAACCACGAAGTACGAACGGAAGTGGCTACCTAAACAAGACGTAAATATGAAACTGGAAGCCGGAGGGGTTGTTCAGCAGAGATTTCCCTCGAGCCTAAGTGGATCTAACCGACTCATTAAGGTTAGTCGCAAATATTCCCTCGAGTGCTTCGTGCGTTGGTATTTGGGTTGGATACACAGCGATGATCATGCGCGACTATAATCCCTTGTCAAACTGAATTCCGTGCTCTCTCCTTAACTTTTTCCCACCTTTTTCGGGCTGCCTACATACAGTCCCCCTTTTATGAATTATTTGGCTGTGCCCATTTGTGTCTCATTTTCAAGGCAGGAATGAGGAAATGAAGATGTAGGCTGATGCCGTGGCATGTGGTCATCTCGCTGGAGGCTGGCTGCTGGCGATCAGACGGATCAGATTGCACCCACCACCACTCGTCAGTATCAATGCATACAGCGTAGTAGCATGGTCCATTTCCGTCCTAGGTGTATTCATTTTGACTAGTGACTGCCATGCGGATAGCTAATCCGACGCTTACACTGTGGCGGTTTGGATAATAAAGATTTTTCTACTTCAAGAGATGACCCGGCCCGGACCGCCGCAGAAGGTTTTCAGGTATCCGCAACAATATGTGGGCGCGTTTAAAGGTTTGATACAGTCTCATTTCTACCCGGCATTCATCTCTTCCCGTTCTCGGCGATCAGCTACGCGGAGAATCAAATTTCTAATGTACTTGCTATGTCCCGAAAATTCCCTCCAGTTGCTGGTGACGTCAAGTACAGGAATGATTCCCGGAAAATAACAGCACAAATATAGTGATAGGGCGGGTAGGGCTGCGGTTCTCATTGTTTCTTTGTTCGTGACCCCTTAAATAGCCATGGCAGTACATCTACTGTACAAATAATTTACCAACCTCGAAAAACGGAAAGCTATACGGGTCTAACGCAGGTCTATCGGTGGGATTGATAATTGAAGGTTTTATTCTCGGCATATTGCTCTATGCCCTTGTGTTGCATGCGCTGCTTCGGGTAACATCAGAGTTCTACCCTGCCCAAGGTAGCCAACTCAACAATTCTTCCACATTCTCACGCCGTGGATGCTTAGAACGTTTTCCATGCACACTAGGCGATAAACCGGCAGTGCAGACGGAGAATTTCCAGTGCGCCTCTTTCACTCTAAAATATCTTACAAGCACTTCCATGGGTCATTCGTTACATTAAATGTTATTGCAGCTTGACCCCCGACGGCGATCAAAAGTGGCTTGAGTAATTCTAACATATCGCACACAGGTCGAGGTATATAAGGAGAAACAACAGCCTCGCGGAAAGACATTCTTTTTGAACCCTTCTCTACATAAGCTACAATTTTCCAGCGTTGATATTGCAGGATACAGAACAAACTTCCTCGAAATCGCAAACTATCAACCTCTATAATACACACGAAGTTATCCCATATATTTCCCAATATGAAGTTTATTGACCTATTTTTCATTGCCCTGTTCGGCCTTGCGCTCGCAGCCCCAGCCGAAAATGACATTCTTAAACGAGTGAGAGAGCTATTTCCCCTCTTCTACTTCCCTTTCCCATAGTCCTCATCCCCCTTCCCAATCATAAATTGTCAAGCCCGCCAAGCAACCAGTAATTGACCCAACAATCCCTGCCTTGGGAGGAAATGCGGATAGGACGGTGTCTGTGGAGCCAGGGAGGGAAAAGAGTGTGCTAATGACGCCGAATGCGGGAATATCCGCGGATGTAACTGTAATGTAAGTTCCTCCCCAAGAGATACCATATTGCCTTTCAAGAGGGCGAGGAACGATGGCCTTGTCTGCAGTTTTACACAGCTTCCTTATCCCTCCCCCCCCCAAGCGTTCATCGGCATTTCCTTCTGGGTATACTGGCGAATTCATACGAAATAACAATTGTAACAAAAACAGCGGCCCCTAGGAGAAATAGCGAAGCCCAAGGGCAACTGTGGACCAGCACGAAATCTCTAATGATATCTCCCCTCTTCTCGCATAAATTCGAAGAGGCTGCAGAAAAGAGCAGCAGGCGCTCGGACTCGGGCCAAGAACCCATCTGTGCTTCTTATCGTTCGTTGATGCATAATGGATTGAGCGTGGATGGACGAGCGGATGGATGGAATGCAACGCAATCATTTGAATTATTTAGCTAGCTAGTAGTTTTGCATGAGATCCAATCAAGCCGTTCGTTTATTTATATATCTCTCAATGGGAAAAATGATCGAGGGAAACTGCGGAAGACACGATTGTATCACGCTTCTCAGGATGGCACTTATCCTTCACCTGTTAGGCCTGAATGAGACAGTATCCGCAAATATCAAAAGAGAATGGATATACATCAAGCGCCGCTATGCTATGGAGCTGGATTTGGACGACGGCAAGGCACATTTGGTGCTATTCTTTCCCCAAGGGCCTTGCAGCCTATATTTGGCCAACTGAGCTAGACGGCAACAGTAGAAAAAGTATGTTAAATACCTCTCACGAAATGGTTGCTGACCGTGAGGCCTGTCTATAACTACTACATAGAGAGTATCGAGTAGGTTGTATCGTTTACAGGTTGATGGACAAGTGACGTAATCCGTAACTAGTCAATGCGAGAGAGAGAGAGTAACCAGCCACAAGTACTTAGTTAACTAACTAGTTAGTTACCGCTGGTGTGCCACAAATCACCAGCCACTTTAGTTACCTAACCCAGCCAAACCATGCGCTGCTTTTACGTCTAAGAGGAACAGGAGGAACACACCTCTTCCCCCTTTTAATTAACATCCTTGTTGAGATCGCTCGAGTAGCCGCGTCTCCGTGTTCAATATGGAGACTGATTCGCAAACAACTCCTGGGCCACGTGCCCGCCTTCCCGCAAGTCAGGTCGACTGTAAGTGGTGGAAGAGGGGCCATTGTTTCCGTGGTCGTGAATGCTATTTCCGCCATGATGATGCTCTGGCCGGCGTGGACAAGCCCGCAAGGCGCCCCGCAGCCGGTGCAACCGCAGTAAATACCCGCGCTGAAGCAGCTGTAGCTGGTAGGTGTTTGATCCTCGCAGCTAATTCAACTCCTCTAAACCCGCTTTTGTTAGAATGAGTCTCAATAAGCTAACATGCAACCGTAATTAATACGAAAGGCCCTTCGGTTTCTTCTGAGTCCACCTCAAACCAGACTCCTCCCACGACAGCTAACTCTCCTAAGTCAGAGACCCCTGAGGAACCGTGTGGAATTTGCATGGAAACTCCTACTGTCTTCGGCCTGCTTGTCAATTGTGATCACGTCTTTTGTCTAAGTACGTATTCCACTCATCCACCTTGTTTCTTGACCTTCACTCAAGCAATATCAGGTGATTAACTTGGATAGGCTGTATACGGAGCTGGCGCTCCTCTGTGGGCACTTCTGCTGAAGATATGATCAATACTCCCGATTCTCGTGTCCCAAGACAGACGACTAAGACGTGCCCGCTCTGCCGGACTAAAAGCGAATTTGTCGTGCCCAGCTCAGTATTTCCAACCCCGCCACAACCTACCGCTGCAACCACTGGGCTTGCCAGGAGCGAAACTGCTTCTACGAATGACTCCACCGGAATCGCTGAGCCTAGTAGTTCGACTGGAGCAGACAACCCGGCCAAGGCTAAAATCATTGATAGATACCTCGCCCGCCTAAAGGTAATCCCCTGCCGCTATTTTGCAGAGAGCATTCAACGATGGCGTGATCTACCTATTATCGAGAACCCAGACACAGAAGTCGGCGGTCTCCTTCATCCGGAATTCTCGGGGGAATGTCTCTTTGGAAACGAATGCCACTTCGCTCACATCCACCCCATTACGAAAGTTCCCTATATCTTCACCAAGAAGGAGATATCCTCTATGAAGCGCGCAAACCATGCGAGAAGAGCAAGGGCTCTTCGCAGAGCAATTAGGCGATTTGGACAAGCGCCACGCGGGTTCGTTACGAGCGAGGATCGCAGAGAATTGCAAAGGAGGTTTGGGACTCTTCGCGTCGAGGATGACAACGAAAGTAATGCCGCGTCTGATTCCCCACTCATTTCGGAAGGTCCTAGTCTCGATACCATTCTTAGCCTTGGGCTCGTTTTCTACGATGTGGTTGATGAGGATATCCCGTGGCTTGCGGGTGACGATGATGTTGACGATGAGATTTTCCGTTTCTTCTGAACGCCAAAACTCCAAGGGCTGGTTTTTTGAGGGGGCAGGTTAACAGGCGGTTGGCTCTTCTTTCCTTCCTTCTTTCTTCTTTTTTTGCTCCCATTTTTTTCCGTGGCGGCAGTACATGACCCGGTGTTGTTTTTGCATTTTACACTCACGTTCAGCATGGCGTTGATTCCAGGGAACGATACAAGCCTCCATATGGCAGGTGTTTGGTGGCGCTCGTGGTTAGCCACTTGTGTTTCTCATTTTATCTAATTTTAATTGCCAGATCTTTTGATACACGATTGCTGGATGCCCGATACCCAAGGGATAATTAAGGATCCAAAAGTAATGATGTGCCCAAGAAGAGCGTAGTTTAATGAAAATTAATATCACAATTAAGGTCCCATCTGAAATAAAGTATTGAAGTGCAGTCTGATCTTTTGCGATTTTGATCTTGTTACGTCAGTTTTGCTCTCCAGTTAATGTACGAGTACTAGGATGATGTAGTTTATGGGCCGTGGCTGTTGATCGTTAACTATCGATAGGCGTGACGCTGGCGCTAATCCCCGGCCTGACCAACCCCACACTTTCACAATAGGTAACCTCACCTCCCTAACGTCGACCATCAAAATTGCAGTTTCGGCGCATTGCGGAGATAATAGGATCTTGGAGAGATGTATTTATGAAACCTTTTCTTGAGAAGCGCTTTATTCTCTCCTACAGAGATATGAACTCACGGTAGACATGCCCGTGCCAAAGCAGACTGTACGCCCCCTCCATCCCATCCCCTCACCAACGCAAATTCCCCTTCATCTCATCTAAACCATAACCCCCCGCGTGGCAGGCAAGCTGACAAAATGTAAACCTTAGACCGAACTTATCTTCTCCCTCCGCGCTCTCATCTACCGAATCCGCCAGCTGAAAAAGGAACGCCACGGCTACTCCAAAGCCAAGCACCGTGAGCTCGCGAAGCTGCTCAAGGAAGGCCGTGACGATCTCGCCCGCATAAAAACCGAAGATGTCATTGGAAATGATAATGTGATTGCTGCGCTGGAGATTTTGGAGTTATACTGTGAGCAGCTTCATGTGCGTGCGAATATAGTGGACCATATCGCGCTAGGACAGAAGCGGGCTGGGCCAAAGAAGAATCAACAGGGTGCGCATGCGAAAGGCGCGACTCATTCTAAGCCTTCCGCTGGCGGAGGTGGATGGGGAATATGGAAGGCTTTGGGATTCGGGCCCTCGCAACCTCCACAATCACCACCGTCGACAACACAACGACCGGATGACCTCGAACAGCGGGCTGGACGTGGCGAAACGTCTACAGCTCAGAATGAAACGGCGACAACGACGGAGGCACAAGCTAAAGATGAACAACAGCAGCGGCAAGAATTTCCATCTACCCCCCCGACAGAAAAAGACGTTTATCTCGACCCAGACCTAGATAAGGCCGCTGCAGTCATATTCTACTGCTACATGCGCTTGCCGCGTGATATACCAGGCCTACCAGAGCTGCGCGCAAAACTTATACAGAGATGGGGCAGTGACTTTGCGAATAAAGCCCAGGGAGCTGACCCCTCCATCCCGCTCCCGGACGAATTGATTGATCGGTTGAGAATTCAAAATCCGCCTGAATTGCTGGTGGAGAATTATTTGAAGGAGATTGCGAAGGCACATGGGATCTCGTGGCATCAGGAAGATGATGAGGAGGCAGATGGTGGAGCTAAAGGGGAAGAGGAGGGGGTGGGGAAGGGGGAGACGGTTAAAGGGGAAGGCGAACAACAAGACGATCCGCCTGCTTATGAAAATGATGTGTCACAGACGAAACATGTTGACGGTAGTAGAGCTGATGGTTTGAATGGGAGTAAAAAGGATTCCACTCCACAGGATGCACATATGCCTGGACCTGCACAATCAGGTCCACGGGAAAAGTCATCATCTGGAAGTACTGTGATTCCTAATCACAAATCTAATGAGTCTGCTACGAACGGCACATCCTCATCTAAGTCTCAGGCGCCGACACAGGCCCCTGCTGCTACTGCTGCGGCGGAGAGCAAAAAAAGCGACATTCCCGACGTCGATGAGTTAGCTAGGAGATTTGCTGCGTTGAAGAAGTGAGAGGGTCAGTACTGTCAAACTGTCAAACTGTCAAACAATGAACCTGTGCATGTTAAATCTGAACAGGATGATAGTGACATTTGCTCAACTCTCTTTTGGATATCACATTTGTTACTGATTGAGTTTGTCTTGCAAGCAAGCTTGTGCATTATTATTCTTTTTTGGACATGTTAGGTTCCTATATCTATCCTGCTCAGTTGTTCTTCGGGAGGACTATTATATATATATTCCAACTCAGTATTTAATCAAGAACATTTTGTATGTTGCTAGAGTGGGATAACCTGTATTCATAGTTAAATGAAGAGAGGAGCCATGTTTCTGCTGCATTTCGTATAAAGCAGTCTTATTTTGATCACTATTAAGATCACGCTTACAACAAGAAGAATAAAAATTGAAACTTGATTCCGTATATATACATCTATCTACATAGGTAGCAAGCTACTGGAAGATTTGGATGTTTCTCCTCCGGATTAGTCCCAGCGAGTGTATCCTCACGTCTGCCTCAACTCTTTCTCTCCTTCTCACCATATCCCCACCATGTTTCTGGAGACCCATCAGCCAACCGCTAAAAGGACGCATAGCACACAATACCAACAACTTTGCCAAGTTCACGCGATGGAGCAATTTCAGCTGGGCGGCAGACCTGCAATCCCCTGCCAGATCATAGAAGAAATGGAGTCGCCCTTTTTCACTAGATTTTGGCTTGTTACTATAATCCACACCATCTTGTAGCCTCCTTCCTTTGCCTAAATATTAACTACCATTTAAATAACAGTGATACTGTTTCTTATCTAGTTACTTAATTGTTGAGCCTGCCAAGTTGCAACCATGGACACAGAGCTCACTCATGAAATGCGCTTAGCAGAGGGCCGAAAATGCTGGCTTCAACTCAGACAAATTTCTCCTCCCCAAGGAACAAGTTGAAAAAGAGAGAGTTTCTGATTAGAGGCTGTGAGGAATACCAGAAGGGGGTGGCAATGAAGTGGCTAAAGATGGAGGCGACTATGCATGGTATGGTATATTCGACCGTTTGGCTCTGTCGGGATTTGCAGTAAGTAAAGTTATCTAATTTGAAAATAATTAAGAAAATAAAAATCGAGAAAGGAGATGAGTTATATTTCACAGCTTAACATTCTATCTCTAGGGGTCACCAGCATGTTGCTATGAAGGTTTACGAGCGAGACTTCACTCAAGCCCAAAGAGAGCTGCATGTATACAACCAGTTGAACCCGATCGTGACTGAACATATCGGATCTACCCTTGTGCGCACTGCGGTGGATAATTTGGACATCAGCTTACCAAAAGGCAACCATTTATGCCTTGTCCATAAACCCCTTGCCATGAGCCTGGCAGAACTTAGGGCTAGAGCACCCTCAAGGAAGTTCCCGGAGGACCTGTTGAAGCCTACCTTAATCCACATCTTCTATGCTCTCGACTTCCTCCATAATGAAGCTCAAGTCATTCATACTGGTTCGGACCTCAACACAATCCCCCAAAAAACTCGTTTATTTTTCAGTGACATGTCACATTAGATCCAAGAGAAGAACATTACGTTGGCCATAGAAGATGAAACCATACTGTCTACTTTTGAATAGAATGAGCTCGAGAGTCCTAGGCCTCGAAAAAATTGACGGCGATAGAATAATCTACCAGTTCCGAAAATCCATGGCCGCCCTGTGTGATATGTGACTTTGGGGAGGCTCTTACTAGTTCAACGACGTGCCATGAAGATATTCAGCCTTACTTGTATCGGGCTCCTAAAGTTTTGCTGCGGATGAGGTGGGACAACAAGGTGGATATCTGGAATGTCGGCGTTCTAGTAAGTTTCTAGCATTGGACTGCATTATGCGTTACTGACTACGGAGTAGTCAATTAGATTTGGGATCTCTTTGAAAATATGCACTTGTTCGACGCTCGTGACGAAAATAGGCAGAATTTGAACTTGCATCACTTGGCTGAAATGGTTGCGTTGCTTGGGACTCCACCGGTTGGATTTCTAAGACGTAACTAGTGAATACGCACCAGAATTTTTTGATTATCAAGGTGCGTCTCCACAACTATGTGCTTGCTGTTGGAAATGAGAACTGATAGCTGGGGGATTTATAGGAGCCTGGAAAGGTGCAATTGACATTCCAGCCATTTCACTAGAAATGTTGGAAAGAAACCTCTCCGACAGTAATAAAGATATGTTAATTCAATTCGTACGGAAAATGCTACAGTGGAATCCGGAAGCGAGGCAATCAGCAAAAGAACTCCTTGATGACCCCTGGTTACGATCCGAGTAATCCTAGGTTGTATCTTCTATCCTTCAAATTTTGAGCTTGGTATCTGTTGCTTTTGTCCAACCTCTGCGCATTACTTGCCAGGTTCTGGAATGACCATTGCACGGGAAAACCTGGCGCAATGGGAAATAAATGGCAGTCGAAGTCTCATCGCGCAAATAGCCTACAGGGGGCTCCAGGCAATGGAATTTTGAACGCCACTTACCCAACAGCCATTGCAGGATGCGAGAAGTCAATCATTTGTGCTATAATCAACTGGAAAAGCCAAGTGAACAAGACCTCATTAGTTTCAAGTCAGAAATGCTATTTCGCGTTGTTCTGGACCGGACTTGAAGCTTCTTCTGGAAAAGGTGTACCTGGACCTGGGGATCTACTAGGGATAACCGGGAGACTTTGCTTTACGAAGTTATGGCAAGGAACGATGCCCTTAGTTGTCTAAGAAGTTGGTACGCTATGATTTCGGCAATTTAATTAACGCGGCGTGCTTCAAGTTTTCGCATTATGTGAATCGGACGCTTTTTGGGAATATTTAAACTTGTTGACCTACTTATATATGTATTTTCCAAATTTCATGAAAGAAATAATAGGGTGGATTCTGCGGTGAGTATTATCTATTTTGACGGCCCGAGTTCCGTTCAGTCGTAGAACTTAATAGACGTTTTAAAAATATTGAGAAGAGGGACTGGGCATGCTAAGATAACATTAACTATAGTAGATATCTTATTTAGTTAATCAAAAGCTCTTTCATATCTGACTCTGTGCAATGTCTTCAATTTCCCTCCAAATCATTTCAAGAATGTGTATTTTGTTCGCCATTCTGCCCTATTCAACACTCTACAAGGGCAGAATACCCTGTGCCACCCTGTTAGGCCGATAGGTAGAATTGGAATGGGCCTATATAATTAATTTGTAGGGAATTTCTAACGTCTACTAGATCGCTCGCAGTTGACATGTAGCCAAATGGTTCCCATCCCATTCCATATTCAATACTATTTTTCAGTAAAACGTAATTTTTTAAACCAAAATCAATAAGCATAACAAGGGCCGCCGCCCTCGCTAACTTGTTTAATTTTCTTATTTTGCCTCAGGAGGATAAATCGCATCCCCCATGCCGCCACTGCAGTTGCAATTGATAGCCCAATGCTCGAAGACATGGCGATTAAATACCGTGGTCCGTCGGAACTGGGCCAGAGATACTATCACGGGATTAACAAAAAATCGAAAGAGTATTCATATAGCTAATTAAGGCAATCTTGGAAAGCTCCAACGGGGAACTCCACTTACAGGAGTCCATATAAATGACACATTAGCAATGGTATTGACTATTGCGAGAGACGCGGATTTTTTCTCCTTCGTCTGTCCACAAGTGGACCCTACCCAGCCCAGGATAATCGAATTGACAGCATATGTGCCAATGGTAAATATTACCATTCCAGCATATCGCGCCCCTGTGTTCAGCGTAGCGCACGCGATTGCGAATCCGACTACCGCGATAGCCTTTGCGGCTGTTATATGCCATGTTCGCTCGTTGAATCTACCGGAGCTCATGGACCAGGGGACGGATATCAGTCCCGCGATTAAATATGGTGGACATGTTAAAATTAATGTTATAAGTCTGTTGAAACCGAGCGTCTGGACAACCGTGGGAAAGAAGTTCTTGAATCCATTTGCAGCAAGATGGAGGTGCTGCATCAGGGCAAAGATCCAGAGGCGATAGTCCTTAGCGGCTTCTTTGAGCCCGACCCAGGTTGTGGTTTGCGATTGGCGGTCAACAGTGTCGTTTGTAATGCGATTGTGTGCAAGTTCGCGTTCCTTCGGTGTGAGCCATCTGGTGCTTAAGGGGTCATCTGGGAGTGTGAACACCGATCCAAGGGCGACAACAAACGTGGCAATTCCTAGTAAAATAAAAAGCCACTGCCATCCCTTGATACTAGACCGCCCATCCATTCCTGCAAAAATTCCAGCAGCGATTAAGCCAGCAAATGCGGTGGCTAAAATATTGCCAGTGTAGAGTATGGAAATCCGGGTGGCTATCTCCTTACGTGTGTAGAAGATTGATAGCAGGTATAGAGCGCCAGGATAATACGGAGCTTCTAGGACACCAAGAAAGAAGCGCGTCAGCAAAAGACCTTTGAAATCCTTTGCTAAAGCTGTTAGACCGGAAGCGATAGCCCACAGAGCCATGAAGAAGGACAGGTAATATGACGGCTTAGCCCGTGTGAGATACATGTTAGATGGTATCTGCCCAATCAGGTACCCAACAAAAAGGATAGAAATGCATGTATTGTATTCTAAAAATAAGTGAGCCAAAGGCAGTGATCTGATGGGACGAGGAAGTATCGACTCTTACCGTTCCCCTTGAGGTGAAGATCCTGCTCGAGATCATCTACGCGGGCAAGGGCTGTTACGACAATGTAAGTTTGATTTCCACCAAGAATGATCCGGTGTCCATATCCCCCCCCCGTCCCCTTGAGGATGAGGCTGAGGATAAAAAAGCGTACCAATGGCGTTCCGATCGAGATAGTTAAGCCAGTACATAGCCCAAAGAGTTGGCTGAAATACGTTAGCAATTTCAGAGTGTAGCGAATAGCGAAGATATATGTGCATTACCATTATCCATCTATCTAGTTTCCTGACAAGATTGATTTCTTCCGGGCTTAATGTCATTCTTGCGCCAGAATAATCCATGTTGATGATTGACGATTCATCGAGAAGGGTATTATCGACAATACATTCTTGTTTCCGCGCAGGGGAAACTTTCTCACTGTCCTTGTCTTCCGCCATATTTTATTTTTTTCTTTTTACAGAGTATACTTTACTCTGTTACAGGAAAAGCCGCCTGTATATTATTCAACATCCGGCGGCACTCGCTCAAATGGATACGATGATGCCTGGTCCGTGTAGGTAAATTAAACAGATAAGCCAGGATGCCACCACTTACTTATGTTTAGCCATCTGGGCACTCTGTAAGTTATGAGCCCACTTGCCCGGAATAGGACACAAGAGATAGAACATGTTCCTAGACATGGCTGCCGGGAGCGTATTTAAGCTGCACGGCAGTGTAAATTGAAGTTGAGCCGTTGTTGGGTGCAACATCGGACTTGTGAGGTGTGATACGAAGCGTGGAGCTTGATTCGAAATACAATCAATGGTCAGAATTGAGTGTGGTTGTGTAATTGTTGACGGAAAACGATATTTGTAACACACAACAGTGGCACAACTGGAGGGATTGGTAATCCAGCGTTGCAACGGAAAGAAAAATAGAGGCGGGAAAGCGCATCCAAAGTAAATTACGTTTCAGATTTTATGAGCATAGCATAAAGCAAGTACCCGATGCAGGTAACCAGAAAATGAAATGCTCGAATTAATAAGTTGGTGATTGTCTGGTACCAGCCATGCGGGATAACGAGTGGTCGAAATCTCTGGAAGATTTTAAAGCTCAGAAAGTGCATGCCGAGTGTGTTTAGCTGATAGATGGTGTATATGATTTGAAAAACATATAGAAAAATTATTTGAGCGAACGGGTATGGAGATCCTTGAGGCATAATCGGTAGACTCCGAATCTATAAAATATTGAGCTTCAGCGCTGACGCGGAGACGAAGGCGAAAGCTGAGAGGACGTAGTCCGACAAGATATGGCGTTCATCCCTTCGTTCCAACCAGGTACATGTACTCTGTACATGTACTGTACATTCAGGGGTTTCCCTCCCGACTTGGCAGCAATTCCATGGCCATTACATCCGACTATAGAGCGAAGTTCTAACCAATTGGAGGAGCCAGTAGACATATTCCGCAAGCTCGGAAATTAGAATTTGGCCATCTTTGGCCCGTTGAACCTCATTGGAAATTCGTCTGAAACAGGCCACTGTGCGCGGTGGGAAGGCTACAGGTCATGCTACCAGTGCAGCGTATGAAGAGCTGCCGAAGATAGGAGAAACACAAAATTAATGTTGTCGTGGTCGTGGTATAGTTCCCATCAACACTTATGCCAAATGAGAGGGCTTGATAGGTTACGTGGGCGCATAAAAGTATGAACGGTCAGAGACTGCTGTCGCTCGATACTTATGCTCCGTGCCGGAACTTGGACGAATTGGCCAGATGCTTGTCCTGCTAACTTCACCGTACAATCTAGGAGGGAGAAAAGGTCTTGAGATCTGGCACTGACAGAAATTGTTCCGGGCTGGAGGAATAAGTTTAATTGGAGACGGGTTCAGAATTGGCGCCGAGACTGGAATGTTATCGGGGTCAAATGAGCGCATGTTGTAATCTACTGCGGATAAATCGCTGCAGCTGCCTATTCCGTGCACGATAGAATATCCTGATTATAGCGCCGGGAATGTTGTAGATAGAGAAGGGGGCTTCAGCCCCAAGTTATTTTAGATAATGTATTCGTCTGGTCCACCTTCGTTTTACGGTGTGCTGAGGCGGCTATCACTTTCATTCCTAGGCCGATGTGAAAGTTGGAATGGTGTAGACGAGTCGTCGTAATCAGCAGGCCGGGCGCGGTATCGATTTGATCCTTGCCAAAGGGCATAATAAAATGAGGCATTTGCAACAATGCTTGCGCAGACTATCTCAATGGATGCCCACTATAGTGTCGCCACAGATAGTATCTCCCCATTAGCACTGAATACAGTATACTCGTCAAGTTTCGGAGTTTTGGAGCATGTACCAGAGAACGTGTAGTTTGAGCCACTGAGTGACTTAATATCAGAGGCAGTCGCGTAATTGTTATTACAACAACCAATATGCCGACTAGGAACAATAGGGTTAACTGTAGCTTACTATACGAGGATTAGCAAGCGTGAATGATACTGGGTTCTTGACTAGGCCATGAGATCCAGTACATACGCCTGAAAGTCGAGAGATGTCATTCTCCAGAGCATTGGAATGGGGAAGAGAATCAAAGCAAGATCAGTTACGATGTTTAACGAGCCCATGGTGAGCAAATTAGACATTCCTTTCCGACACGGATCTAAATTGGCGTAGTATGATTAGCTTTCACTTGAAAACATTTATGAAAATAGGGCGTTAAATCACGATGATGCCCATCTAAAGTTCACTTACGATGCGAATATTTAGGATTCCAAAACCTACATAACAGCCATTTTATTAGTGGGGTGTAATTGATAACTGAGAGGGGGGATGTCTTACATGAACAATGGCTGACATTCAAGCAGTGTAGCCAGCAATGTAGCGAAGAAAGTTACCACGATAAAGGCCCGCAGGAACTGGAGAGAGTAATGGACTTTGTTGGACCCAGTTTCCAGCCTTTTATAAAACCGTAGCAAGCAAAGTTTCATGCACCAAAGACTGAAGAATGGCAAAAATATTAGGTGATGTCCATAAACTTTGAACTTTTTCTTCTGTCACTCGGATCTCGCGTAGATCTAAAGTAAATCTAATTTCGAACTAGATGAAGAGGAAATAACACCCACAAAAGAGCATAGAATACACGACCAACTAAGATGAGTTTTTGCGACAACACCTGGTCATCAATTGAAGGAGATAGCCGGAGACCAAACACTCTGATCATAGCAACAGTGCGGCATATTAGGGGCAGCAGTGCGAATGTCATCCAGCTATCATCGGGTCCCCATGATCGATTAGACGACTTGATCACGCCGCACTTTACAAGCAATCGGTAGCCACATCGAAATAAGATTTGGAGAGAGCTGAGTGCGGCACAAATGACGATCTGCGTGGCTTCTGAAGTCCATCTCATTGAAGTGCGGGAAAGGCGCGATAGGAAACAAGCAAGATTGATATCTGACTCTGCGCATTGCTTTGGGAAAATTCGAGCTCAGCATCCAACAACTCGAGAACGAATGAGTAATTGGAAGTTATGTGAAGTTGTTGCAAAATAGAGCTCATCTGAAGAAGGGAGAAGAGCTGGATTTTCAATAGCGAAAAATGCTGGAGCTTTGCATGTGGGGTTCTCCCTTGAGCAAGGTCCGCACAGGGTCTCCACATAAGCAGAGAAGAATTGCGCTTGGCCAATGGCTCGATGCCATGTTAAGAATAGTCCCTCTATACCCATGCTGAAAAGGGCGTGAGACGTCGTATTATTTGCCTATTTGTATTTATTCCTCTCAAGATCCCCGCCGCCCAGAAACGCGAATTCCGTTTGGGTTAAACAACCACAGATTGGACAGCTAGGGTTTCATTTCAACTCAAACGAGAGCGCCATGGAATGCATTTCAGGGGATCAAAACCCAATTTGCCTTCGACTTCCGCAAGAACACAACAGTACGGATGCACAAATTTTACTGTCGCAGTCTCAACCCCGAGCACAGAGCGTACGCATATCGCGAAGAACATCGGTGAGTTGTCATATACCCGCGGCTCCGCGGCTAGTCGACAGCGTTACCGAGCGCAGCCGACCAATGGCGCTAAGCCATAACTAGCATAAGCACCAAATCTTTACAAGGTGGGGAACCACGCGATTCCAAGGCCCCTGTCAACAACACTACAGGGCACGAAAGTCGATGGTATTTGATATTCAGAAAACGTGTTTTTACGCAGTATGCAGAAAATCAGGGGATGCAGCCCCCCAAAACACACAACCTCACACATATGGTGCAGGCCCAACAGTTCACGACCCATCTCCATGGTTCCGAATCTTAACGCAGGGACTAATAAAATTGCGAAGGAGTGAGACTCCATAGTGCTAACTACTCTTCTTCTCCAGACAGAATTATTTCGTGGCCTAACCCCTCATAAACCCAAAATGCCGCTGTGCATCCAAGACATGAGACAACCGCCACTAGCCACAATGCCAATCCCACCATAACTACCAATTTCGAGCCCCAGACCATACCATGACCATGCAAAAACTGGGCCAACTGTGCGGAATGCGGATGAAACCGACTGTCCAATAATGCCATGGACAGTACCCAGCACTAATAGATGCGACGAACAATTGTTTAGTAAAATGATGGATGCTGGGAGTGTCAAGGTCCGTGATAGGACCCTGACTCCTTTCACCGAATAGACGATTACCTCTTCAAGAAATTATGCAACCAAAACTGCACAAATAGTCATGAGAACGGTATTTAAAAGCATTGGGAGCGCAAAAAAAATACTTTTTCAACAACGTGACTCCAGCATTGTCTCCAAAAGTCAATTTTTCTCCAAAAAGTCGTGGGTAACTAGTGACAGGATCGGCCAGGAAATCGCCCATAACTACAAGGAAATGTATCATGAGTCTATGAGTCAGTTATGACAAAAGGATGCTTGCAATATGGCATGGGAAAATGTCTCACAGCCTTACCTGGCCCGGATAGGGAAGCAATATTAAATCCGATTGGTAGAATCGAAAAGGCTCTTGACTGGTAGTTTTTCTTCCTGATATTTTCCACTATCATGGTCCGGATAATTCCAACCATACCATTGATAGCTCCACCAAAGGAACGCCAGAACATGGCCTGGGTAAACGACGTCGAAAACGCAATACCCAGATAGGATACGCTCGTCCCTAGAAGCAGGACAAATTTCCGTTCACCCAATTTAGCATCGGCAGCATGACCCCAGGGAACAGCAGTAGCAAACTGAGCAGCCGTGAATGCGCCTTGAAGAAAACCGGCCTGAGTCGAGATTGTTGAATCGGATAGCGACGAGTCAAACGATTTGAGTTGAAGAACATGTAAGCTTGAAGAGAGGTGACCTAGAGAAAGTCGAACACCCGACATATCCCAAGTATTACCAGCTGGTCTTTTCGAGGAAGAGACATCCACGTCACATGCTGAGGCTTCACATTGCTCTCCAGCCTTTCTGCTGCGCCGAAGTGCAACGTCGACGACGACGATGGAATTCGCCTATGTTCGCGCTCTCCTCCTTCCATAATTGCTGGTTCCCATTCCTGTTGTGAATCCAAGTCAAAGCTCCCATTCCGGCTTCCAAGGTTGTTGATATGTAGCTCGAGGCCACTTGCAGAAGTCCCACGGGCCTTCGGTATGCGATGCTTATGCCTGTCAAAACCGAGGTCGTTCGATTATGAGTCCAGGCCATTGCTCAACGCCCCCCCTCAAGCCCCTAAAGTCGAACAGTTTCCAGATTATGGCGCGAGCGTAACATATAACTATCGAGATTCCAAAATCCGGCAACAACTTTCTCGATTATGTGTGCGTCTGCAAGACAGACCAAAAAACTGATTGGAAAATTGGAAACTATTCTGCTCGGATATATCGGGGGGGACAATAGATTTTCAAACCTTGCTGACGATCTGCAATCAATCCCACTTGGTTGATCTCTTGTTGTATTGAAATCTCAGGAAGATTTTGGAAGGCGAGAGATATGTAAGTGACATAGATTCTAGAGCATGAAATGTTTCTTGCTACAGCTGGAATGGCTAACTATCTAGATACAGTAAATACACATCCAACAACTGCAGAACGAGTAGCTGCGCTGTAATTATCACATCTCACAAGTTGGCCTACCCTGCCCTACCTAATGGAGTACATCAACATGTGCCCTTCGCCATACTTCACTGCCGTTCATAAAATACTGCAAATTCTTATACAGATTGTCTTCGGGTCCCTTCTCTATCCACTGGCGGCGGCATCATGGATAATCTTATTACATAGTATTTTCTGCTCGCTACCTTCCTTTCCGGGGTCTACATCTACCCTGTTCACGCCCAGCCCTGGACGGGGGAAAAAAATCTCTGGGAAGTATAACCTCAACTAACGCTCACCAGCTCCACAAAGTTCCATTACTTTTCCTCTTATGCATGGTGATGACGCCGAAGCGCAAGGGTCATGCACTGTACGTACTTGGGTAGTTGCAAACATCAGGGGTAAACGGGGGGAATTCGGAAAATAATCCTTTTCAGATCAACAAAGATTCTCCTACCTATGGAGCAGGTACATATGATCAGTACCACATGTATTGTACAGTTACATACATATGCATGTCGTGTGCCTGAGAAATACTACTTCAATCATGGATCTTTATGGGTGTTTCAATCCAAATACCCTCCATATAAAAATGCAGGAAAGGGACCAGAGTAAAATTTCGGTTGATCTTTTTACTCCATGCACTGACCATCACTTTGTTAACCATACTACATATATTCCTGCCCTCCTTTTCGAAACTGCTACGACCTGCTCGTTTGCCCAGCATGTTTAATTTTCTACCACCTTGCTTGAAGGATATTCTGGTGACCATCATGAGAGGAAGGTTAGCAACCAAAGGGGGAGAGAGATAATTTAAGGCATCTACCGGGGCCGCGCAAGTTGGACTCGTTCATACGATCAATACAGACTACATATGTAAGTTTGTGTTCGTCGATGAGTTGACAGCGCGGTTGGAGTCGAAAGTAAGTAGAATATAGCATTTTTATTGGGGGTATACCAGTCTTCGCTGTGCCCCTAGCAGCGGGATGTTGATCGTGGGCCTTGGCTCCATCTTATGTGTACAAAGTCAGGGATCAAAAAGGGAATTTATGTGCTTGACATCATAACTATGTAACTCATGTATCCTAAAAACTCTGAATACATGCATGTGTGAAAATTTTGTTGTTTCAAATCTAGACCTTTGTTAATTTTGATGCTGAGAGAAGATATTTGTCATAGATATATAGCTTTTCTATGCACAAACTGAGAAAAGTCAAATTAAAAGAGAATCTATACAGTAACTAGTTGGCCAAAAGGTGAAGATATGAGGAATACTCCTGAACATGTCTATATTCAAAGTAGAAATCAGAAACAAAGGGTGTTTTAGTGCCTAATGCGAAACAAGGAACCTGATGCGCAAGTCCGACCTTGCTTATCTCTTGGCGGTGTGGCGAGAGTCCGTCATATACCAAGAAACATGAATCACAGCTTAGCTTGGGGGATATAAAAACCAGAAATAAAAGAAAGGAAAAAGGAAAGCAAGGGAAAGGGAAGGAGAGGAGAGGAAGGAAAAGGCCATGCCCAAAATATCTCAATTAAAATGGACGAGTATGGGGAAAAGGAATGAATGCGAATAACTCAAGTCACGAAGTAGCGAACCGGCGCCTTTTGAGCTCTGAAGCATTCGCGAAAGAAACAAGTTTACGGAACCTATGGAATCAGCGGAAAAGCCGTTTACAGGTCATGGTAACGGCAAGGGAGGTGGCAATCATATAGAGGCGCACATGGCCACGGCCTGGGGACTAGCATTCATCATCTGCCTGCGATTCCACGCTCGGCACCGCTCAACAAACCCCTGCGTGATGCTTCCTCTGGGGAAGACAGCGTCTGGAATCTCTTCACCCAGGAACTCGCATAGCGGACCCAGCCTTCGCCGATTTTGTACTCCAGTAATCGCTGCTTCGGGACAAGACTGCGCACTTCCTCGACATGGTTCAGATAGACCTGTTTCCCCTTATTGGGGAAATCGCCCTTGAAGAAAGTGTCGAAGAATTTCTGAAGCATGGGGCGGTACATGCTGGCTGTCCAGCTGAAGTCGGAGACGAGTCTATGTTCCGGATCGGTGACGCGCTACCAGACGGTTTTCATGACGGAGTTGTGCCATGAATTAACGTCCCGAGTCGTGAGGATGACTTTGGCGTTTGGATATGCTTCGATTAACTCTTTGCAAAGGCTCACGCAGGCCAGTCGCAGACAGCCTGTTGTTGTTGAAGTACGTAAGTGTTTCTTGTCGATATCTTATATAGATACATGAATGCATCATTTCCGGAGCGTGCGAAGGAATCATACATGACAATGCCCCAGGAGTTGATTCCATTATTTTCACCCGAATTCGCCTACGGCATCATATTTGGCTGCTAGCGCATCCTACCACATCAGGCAATCTGAAGGGTTCTCAACGCTTGCGCTCATCATGTGGTATGTATCCACGTAGCCGAGGCGTTCCAGAGCGGCTCGAAAGGCTATATGAACATATCGTCAGCAGCAATTTGACCATTTTCTTTTATATGATTTCTTCCTTTGCCGTGAAATCGCAAATTGACATACATGCAGTACCAGTCCGCCCTACGCCAATGGTCAACACCTTCATGGGAACTGTCCGATGCCATTTCTGCCGCTCTATACAGGTATCTTCTGTAAAAATATCCGCTAATGTTTGAGGAGGGAGGGACTCTGCGGAAGTCATATCTAAACAGCAATAATTGAAAACAAGGAGTGTGATCCTACGATTTGTTAGATGATGCCAATGTAAAAAAAAGTAAAAATAAATAAAAAATAGACAGTGTAGAAGGAAATCTCGTGTTGAAATGAGTGTAGTCAAAATCGCCTTCAAGCAAAATATTGAGATGAAAAGATCGAGAGAAAAAAGTCGGGATGCCCATCTCTCATCAACTCGTATAGGTCATGAACCTAGAATTAGAAGAGCAGAGCGCTGATCCTTGATCTAAACTGTTACAAAAGCCCGAGCTTGAGCTGGCTCCGGTTTGTTATGGGGGACGGAAAAATATGGAGACGGAAAGGTATGATCGGCCGTGTATGTTTGTTATACGCCAATGGTGGGGATAACATGGGCACCAAACGTCTTCATAGAGTCTCATCTTTGGAAGGAGGAGCGAGGAGCGAGAACTTCGGATGTCCGCAGCACGTCGTCAAGGATGTAGCAGACGACTGACAGGAGATTGTAGTTTATGGTTCGGCGCTTCTGGCATCTTCCGAAATATTATCCTAATTTCTGTCCCGGTTGCTGCCAGCCATGCAACGGAAAACCTGCACTAATGAAAACTGACAGATTCAACCAGATGCACGCGTGGGAGTTATACTGGTGTGAAGATATGCGCAAGCTTTCCCATCTGGTTGCGTAACATAATTGCTGAAATGGAATGTTCTTGCAAGAGGCCTCTGATCAGCAGAAACTCTACCGTTTATACTGAAACCTACTTTTCCATTGACCTGGGGGTGTGTTTCAAAGTTTGGACCAATCCTGGCTTCAATCCCGGCTGTTTTCAGGCTTGGGTAAACAGAAACATAATCAATGACTCCAATTTATTAGTATTCGGCAATTCAAAGGGATCAAAATCATCCGCTCAGTATGTTGATGAAGTCAGTTACGTGGTTAAAATCTCACATGGTGTTCGACGCAATCATGGAGCCAGCAAGGGACCAAGCAAGAAGAAAACGTTGTTGTGGCGGCATGCGATAACCTCTTAGAAGCCGGGTTTCAACTGCAAAAGGATAGAGAAAAGAGACCGTCGCGAAAAGGTGAAATAAGAAACAACAACCTGAGGAGAATAGGCTCCTATGTCACATATCCGGGGTATTTCGAGGAGTAATGATGGGATTCAAGATGTGAAGTAAGTGTATAGTGCGGGCATTCTATGGCGGAGTCTTTTGAGAATTACATCAATGAAAGCAATTGAGGGAAAGGACATGCCGACGGGTAAGTGTATAGTCGTGCGTTCATTCAAGCTTATCCAAGTGCTCCAATCTTGTCAGCACAACCTGTTTGCTTGTTTCCTCAACCTCGCCAGCGAGAAACACCTCGTCGAGAATAGCATAAACCTGGATATATATCAATTTTTTTTAAAAAAAAAAAATTAGCATCCAAACCGATACACTGAACACAGCCCGATTTCGCAATTTCGCCCCCCCAAAAAAAAAAAAAAAAAAAAAAAAAAAAAAAAAAAAAAAAAAAAAAAAAAAAAAAAAAAAAAAGAAGGGGGAAAGAAAGAAAGAAAGAAAGAAAGAAAGAAAGAGAGAGAAAAGAATATTCGACATCATCCATAGCTCACGGAACGAAAGACGCACCTTATAGAAGTTGAAAACTAAATCAAGCTCACAAACATTGCCGAAAAACTGATCGAGGACCTCCACGAAAAAGTGTATGGCTTCCAAGTATGCCAATTCATTATCATTCGCATCGACACAGACGCAGAAGAATAGGCCCGCATATCGCCTATAAACGATCTTCGTGCTGCGACGGAACTCGACAAAGTTGGATTGATATTTTTGATCTCGAGGGGCAATGAGGCGGTGGACCTGTAGGATAACTCGGGCTTTAGATATAGGAAACGTTGCGCTGGATGTTCCGCATATATAGGAGGGAGATCTAGATGGAGGGGAATTCTTGGTGGCGGGAAACGGACCTCTCCCTTTAGTTTTACTTTCTCATCGTCCTAATACTTGTTAGCTATTAATTGCAACATATAAACCATGGCGGATAAGATGTCACTTACATTGTATGGGGCATACCATTTTGCCAGACGGGTCTTGCCTCTTGGCCACGTTAGCGAAGTTCACGCATTTGGAGAAGGGTCTACACACTGCCTGTTCTGGATAAGAATAAATGAAAGAACCATGCCGCATAAATATGGCCTGTTACCAAGCCTTTCATTGGCTAATGCTTCATGGAGGTGTATGTTTGCCGCATGAGATATTGCAGTACAATACTCCAAGCTGGTGGTTGAAGCTTATCTCACGTCATTCTGCCAAGTGCAACCGCCTTTCAGTAACTAGTTATTCGGAACAGCGGCGTTAATGTTATACCGGAAATAGACAGCATTGAATTGTCTAGAAGGAGATACGAGGAAACAGTTATTCTCTCAAAAAATTCCTGAAAGATGAAGTGATACCGTCCAAACTATACAAAAGAACCATTCTCCCCTGAAAATCTATTTTATAACTAAAATATTCAAGCATACCAAAAACCAATACGCTAAAATATTCCTCTGATTCGATAAGTGAGCATCTCATTTGCTATCAAAGATTCGCTGGCTCATCTTTCTGGATTTCGAAATATCCGCACTCTGCATAAGGTTGTCATCAGTCGCCCAGGCATTATCGCGGACATGTCTTGCCACTTAATGAAGCTTGACATCGTAGGAACGGGAATAGGACCATACCGTAGAATCGACAGGATCAGCAGTAGCAGCTTCGCTGTCACGACAACCCATCACATCATCCTCGCCGTCATCGACAGGAGAATCTTCGTCAGAATCCTCAAATGAACGCTCTGGATCTCCATTGTAAACAACGAACCAGCCAATCTCCGCATCAGGCGCGAGTTCATTTCTAAGTTTCCTAAATACTTCACTCCCAGCCGTTGACAAGCCCGGGTCCTGCTGTAGAATCTCCTGGACCCTTAATCCTAGCCCCGCACCGGATAAGGCCTCTGCGCCCATAGTCATGGTCTTTGCTGCGACGTATGCATATGGTTGGCTTACCGCGTCAGGGCTAAGGTCCTCAGGGTCGTACTGTTCAATAAGTTGGAGATTAGGGAGATGAGTGAGGATGTCAGGGTCAAGGAGCTTGAATGAATTGAGGACTGCTGCCGTTGTAGTCGGGTGCTGGAGGTACTCCGCAGCTGCGTCGAGAAGGTTGTAGAGGGCTATGTAAGCGCGTATACCTGGAGCTAAGGGGTTGGGCGCTCTGTGCCAACGGAAGCCATAAAGTATATAGGTGACCATTTTGGAGGAGGTAGGTAAAATACTGATGATGGACCTCGCTCGAATGGCCTTGACAGGAGATTAATTGAGATGTTAGTTAGAAGGATGGCCTGCATATCAACGGAGGAAGAGCTCTTGAGCCACGAGTGATTGCCATGTCACGGATGGTAGTCCCGTGTGTTTTAGGAATATTTATTGTCGAACATGTATGGTGTCTAAAAGACAAGCATATCTTATGGTGCAACATTCTGCGTGGAAGTCCAGTGATACCTAGGTAGTTAGGGTGAGGTCACATGAGCCCCTTGATGGCATCCATCCACAGCTATTGTCCCCTGAGCATTTTCCGCCTGTGATATAGATGTACAAAGATAATTGAACAATGTCTTTATATTTATAGGACATCCGCCACTATATCTACCCTTTGGCCATAGAAATTTCATCCACGGGCATCTACAATTATATAAAATTATATACATTATTCGCGGTAGCGTCCCATCCCTTAGTGGCCCTCTTAACGAAGGCTTGTTCTATGTATGCTTGTTTGATATTTCGTGGACAAGCGTCAGCACAATGCTTGATTCCAACGGAATCTTACGGCTTAGAAATCCATATACCCTTCCGGATAGATCTCTTGGATTGAAGCCATTGTTATCATCCTAACCATCGTCGTCATCGTGATTTCTTATCTTCAGCTCCACCGGTCATAATGGAGGAAGGACCGTTAACCATGACGACATCATCATCGTCCGAATCGGCCTCTCTTCTAGAGCACGGTCCACGTTTCTTCTGCTCAGAGTCCGTGATCCGCCTGTTCACCTCAACCAAATTTTCGTTCGATATGGTAGACAGCGGTTTTATCAGAGTATCGTGGAGAAAGGAACCAAAGCTGCTGGACCGCCTTCCACTGCCGCGGCTTTGGCTCCTGCTCCTGCTACTTGCATGGCTAGGGGGCATGCTCTTTAGTCGAGATAGATAAGAATCGCCATTAGGGCCCTCATGTACAAGCTTTTCCGATTCGAAATCCGGTAGGATTTCAGGTCCGAACGTGTCAATTACCTCAACAACTTGAGCAGCCAGCGCTTGACGCTCAGCTCGCAACTGAGCCAATGAAGTAGCTGATCTGGGCTTTAAAGCGACTAGTAGTGGTGGTAGAGACTTGAGCACGTCAGCGCCTATCTCGCCAATGCGTAGCCCGGCAAGGGAGACGAAAATCATGAGTCCGAAGAACAATATCGAAAAAAGCGACAACGGCATAATATCAGGGATATAATTCCTCGGATTAATCCACCAAGACACAGCAGAACAGTAATGCCCATCGTGGCGACAATAACGCAACCAAACCGTGGCTATAGCGGTATAAAAGGTGTACAAAGCCGGTGCTAGCACCATCGCCACAATAATCTTCCAACTTCCGACAACATCGCGTGCTTCTAGCTTAACAACGGAAACTGCTAGCGCTTTACGCTGTTTTCTGACAGACACGATCTTCGTAATGATGAAAACCGGCCAGAATAAAGCAATTGACGGTAGAGTTCCCACTGCCAGTGCGAGAAATTCACCGATACGCCGAAGCAGAGTGCCAAACACTACCCACCACGGCCGTTGCTCTACATCTCCCCACTCGACTTGGTGATCCCGAATACCTAATGCCTTCAGCCGATCATTGTAGTCTGATACAGCCTTTTTTAACTGAAGAACTTTAGGCTCGTCCTTAAACCGCGTATAGCCTTTAAGAAGGTTCCGGTTAAGTTCAACAACAACGGGTAAAGGGAGCTTCATTCGTAGAGGCCTATATAGTCTTCTCGTAGCTTGAATGGCCATAAGGGTGTCATGATCCGGAGCTAGTTGAGTGACAGCAGCAAGTGCGTCGTTAATTGTTTCCAGCAATGATCCCACAGCGTTACGTTTGAGCTGTCCTCCGGCCTTGAAAGCTTCAATTTGATCTGGGTGAACCTGAACGGGGTTACCAAACTCTATAACAGCACGGGACCGGAATTTATTTGGATGGAAGTAATTCATGCCACAGGGGATTATAGAGAGGCCGCAGTCAGGATCTCGTGCTAGAGTACCTAGGGCAATTATAGCCACGCCAGCTTTCAATGGAAGCAAATTAGGGCGGTCATGACTTCCTCCCTCGGGAAAGATGCCAACACAACCGCCGTTGCAAAGTTCGCGATACACTGAATCGAACATCTGGCTTTGGTCCACAAACGGCGCGACTTTAAACGGGGTCCCATTGCGCAATCCATCGTAGAGCGGGTGGTCCTTATCAAAATCTTTGAATGGTCTGCGGAGCCGCAGTTCTTGCGGCCCCAGGATTTCAGCAATTGCTTGCTGTTCGACATTCGTTCTCCCCACCCTAGGTAAAACAATTAAGCCCCCTTCCATGAACTCTCCGTTGGTGAAGTTCGTTCCTTTCCCGCGGACCAGAGTTGGGTCATTTTCCGGATGGGGCAGGCAAATCGTGCCCTCAGCAGGCTTGACAAGGTCCATTGCCCTGACCACAGATACAGCCCCCATAAGACGAGTCATCCTCCCAATGTATGGGTCGCGCATAGTTTTGTCCGCCGTGAGAAAAGATGTGCGGCGTCCAGCATAGCGTCTCATGTTGCGCATTAACACAGCGGAATCGACGAATTGGTTGGCATGCGGCGCGGCGACTATGATCACCGGGCCGCTCTTAGGGATCCGCCATGCTCCCCGGGAATAAATTTCACGGAAGAAAATATCTAGACAACACGCGAAAATCCATATCCCGAAGTCATAAACCCACGGGATCATATAACTCTGGGTCATGATGAATGAGCTAGGTATGCTGCCGTGTCACTTAGCCAGGAGAAGGGACAGCAAACTGCAACATTAGATGCGCACGGAAAATGCCATGATAGGGCGGGAGGTAGGCGAGACTTCTTGGTGGAAGGGTAGGGGTAACGTTAGCCCTCCCGGCTGCCCGATTTGTTGGGGATTCAACGACCTAGAATACTCCGGTTCCTTCATGAAAACCGTCCAAGGCAGGGGTGGCCAAGACTTCACTAGGTAGGGCTAGAACCCAGGTGTCCAATAATATTAATGAACCGTAGCAATCTGGTGGAGAAGCGAAAAAAAGTTGCGGCAAGGGCTTGACCTTGAACATCACCCGCAAAACCACAACAGTGGTACGGTACAGAGGCAAAGAGAAAGAGCCAATAAGAGTTCCAATTGCAAGATAACTAACCCCGAAGTTGTAAAAATAATCTATGAAAATAAGGGTAAAAATGGCTATGTTCTTAGACTGATGCTGCGCGTTTACTTATATCTAAATTGTTATTTTTGTCTTAGAACAGACGTTCATGAACTCGTTCCATAATTTGCTTTCCAAGCCTCATCAAAAGTTGCCTTGTCGACGGCAAACTCCCGAATGTAATCCCTTTCTAGATCATGGGTCTTTTTCCCGAGCAGAACCAAACAGTGCAAGGGTTTACCCATATCGACATCACATAGCTCTTTCAATGTCCCCACGGCAAGTTTCTGATCCGGCGCACCAACTCGCGCAGCGCCTATAGCAAGGCTAGTCGGACCATACACACACTCTTTCCTCTCTTCCTCTATTTCCAGCATCTGACTCGCACACTGCGCAACAGTCATGTATCTTGGTGGTTCATATATTTTCCTTCCGCGCGCCATATTCTCTATCGACTGCTCTTTAACTTTAATATCCAGGAGCATCAACGTGTGAAACCCTAGTTGAACGTTCTCTTTCACTCGGTCATAGAACGAAGATGGTTTCCATGTCTCTGTGAAAAATACCATACTGACGGTCTGACCGAAATTATAAAGTTGGAGACCCGTGCAGCCTATGGCGGACATAATCGAGGCATTTGGTACGGTTGACGTTTTGATGCCGAGTTCGCGGGCGCGCAAGACGAGGTCAGTGTGCGTTGTAGCTCTAATATTCGAAATAAGAATTGTTAGTCTCTCCATTGCTACCTTGAGATTTGCAAGAGTATTATTGAAGCGTGACTGTACCCAAATGGATCTCCGACTACCAGAAACGCGACATCTACTTTATTAGCATCTTGTAGTATATCATCACTGCCCGTCTCGACCAGTTCGCGATCTGCTACAATGACAGGGCGTCCATAGAACGCTTCCTACTGATCAGTCGCGGACGCGCATTAGTACGTTAACCATAGCTCTATTATATATATTTTTATCAAAACCATCACGCACTAGTTTTTCCTTATCCACCAGTAAGATACTCGTGTAAGCTTCAAGATACACTCGTTCGGCCTTCTTAACGATTTCCAGTCCCCGAACAGTGATATCTGTCTCATCCGCCAGACCGAGCCCGACCAGATACAACATGGCGAGGGCGCAGTGTAAGTGCACTGGGGATACGACGGGTGGTTGATGTCGCTGGAAAATACTTTGAATCAGAGTTGGTCTCTGCTGATTTTAATAATGAGTGCACAGTTCAAGTTGGGTTAGCGCAAATCTTGAAGTGGGGTCAAGCGTGCTGAGGTAATTCAGAGCCATGACGCCGACAATTGAGCCGCGGCCGACTTCATCCAACCACTATCCCTATCTAGTCCCTTCGCATGCTGTGTGTATCAGTTATCAGGACTAAGCCTGCGCAGTGTCGACGCACTGCTTCGTCATTACCTGCCTTATCCTACTATTCTTGCCTACCAACCTGTGAAGATGGCGGAGCGATCGCCCAAGTACCGCCAGGAGATCCAACAGGTAAGACTCTAAATCCCTTCTATTCTAGACGTCTTGGGAAGATTCGGTGAAAGGTCACATCTGGTCATCTGGGCATCTGGTCTCCTCCGTTGGTTTTTGATATGGAACCTCTTCTCCGGAAGCGCGTCCCCGCGACCCTCAAATCCCGAAGGAAGCTATCATCGTTAGAGAATCCCGTTTTGCGCACTGGGGAAGCCTGACGATAGGGTGACGAGATGGTATTGTAGGATGCATGGGAGCCATGGAAATTCCGTTTTGCTGGCTACTATATTCTCCGTGGCGGAAGTCAGTCTATCTTTCAATCGAGGAACGCTCTCCCCTATGCGATCGGAAGAAAATATGTCCAGGAAAGGCCGCGACGCTACCTATCTTTTGATCCGGTGTGAAGTTTTCGAGATTTTCCGGCCCTCGTCTAGTGATCTTTGCCATTGCCCATTTTACCTCCACCAAATGTGGATGATGGGGTAAATGGCAGCTTGCACTTTGGAAACATTTAGTGAAGTCGGATAGATCGATCTCAACATGCGATGAAAGATGTGCTACGAAATGAGTGCTATTCACTTCTCCGTAGCAACGATATCCCCTCAAAATCTTCGATATTTGTCTTCCGGAAAGATATATGCGCCATAACACTACCACTCTCGAACGCCTCAGAAGCTCTTGCGTTGCCTCAGGTCTATGGATCTTGTTCATCGACTTGCACCTTTTTAAACCCAGTTCATCTGTGGGATTGATCGGTTCTTCGCGATGGCTTTCACAGAGCGAAGGATAGGCGGTAAATTGTGGGTTGAGCGCTGGTCTGGTGAGGCTGCTGAGATTGTTTCCAAAGTCGTTTCTGGAGGCAGAGGCATAGAGTTTGACGCATTGCCTGATGACGAGAATGATGCAAACGCTTCCTTCCGATATTATTTCGATACAGTTGTGGACGAGGACGTTTACAGGGACTAGACCAACACCAGCACCAGAGCGAACACAGATTTCTTGGAGTGGTCATAGAAGCGTCCCTACTAACATCTTTGGCCAGATGATGTTTGTCTCCGGCGAGACGGCAGAACCATCAGCTGAAACGACGACTCTCATTGAAGAAATTGTACGACAACAGGTTATTGAAATGGTAGGTGCTCGTACACTGCTTCTTCTTTTGCATATTGAGCTCACCAATTTGAAGCTTAGTCGAAGCACTGCCCTTGCAGCGCGACGGGGCGTTCGATCTATTTCCACAGATGATCTCATTTTTCTAATTCGTCACGACAAGGCTAAGGTATCACGGCTGAAGACTTTTTTGTCATGGAAGGACGTCCGGAAAAACGTGAAGGACTCGGATGACAAAGGTGGTGGTGATGCAGCAGATTTTGGGGCCGGAGACGATCCCTTGGCTGGAGCTGGCGTTGCGGGTCCAACAGATGTTGCGGCGAAACCGAAAAACAAAAGGGCTAAAGTTGGTTTGCCCTGGGATCTCAACAACTTATATTCAGTCCAAGTTCCTGAACGTGAAGATGAAGAAGACGAAGAGGAGGAGGAGCAAAATTATGCCACCCTACAGCGACTCGCAAACGCAGACGAACGGACAAAAAACATGACGCGCGAGGAGTATGTTTTCTGGTCCGATTGTCGACAGGCCTCCTTTACATTTCGCAAAGCCAAAAGATTTCGAGAATGGGCAGGTTTTGGAATCGTGACGGACTTTAGACCCAACGATGACATCGTCGACATTCTTGGCTTCCTCACTTTTGAAATTGTGCAAACCTTGACGGAAGAGGCTTTGAAGGTCAAGGAGCAGGAAGACCGGGGTAGGAAAGGCCGTGGAGCTTCGGATGACGGTGAGAAGACGAAGAAGCGAAAACGAGAGACGGGTCTCTTCGACCCTCCTGAGGAGGGGAGGACACCCATAGAGCCAAGACACATTCATGAGGCGTACCGCAAGCTTCAAGCGATTCCAAACAAGTCTATCGCGGTGTTGTTGCGAGGAGGACGTGCCCCTATGCGCACCCCTTTGCGACTTGTACGTTACTCATTTCACTTTTGACGCTGATGTTAATTGCTGATCGTTGAACTCCATGCTAACCCTTGCCCTGTGTAATAGATTTGAAATCCTCGTCCAAATTTGTACGATATCGAAGAGGTCTTTCTTATTTTAACGTACTACGTAGGAGCTGTTTTTTTTTTTTCTTTTCTTTTCTTTTTTTTTTTTTTTTTTGAGTCCCTGGTTATTTTTAATTTTCTTGGAGTTCTCAGGATGTGGCAAATATACCCCGGATTGGGATCTCTTTGGCTTGTTTTGAGATGTAACTTTCACATGTGGTGTTGGTGTCACCATCGTTATATTCAGCGGATAGGTTTACCTATCTTTCTTACAAACTCTTGTGGCTTACACCGTCTATTCCCGTCTGTCCGCAAGACCATCCTTTCTTTGGAACTAGATTTGATGTGCGAAGGATCTAGGAGTTTATTGGACTGAACGTTTGGACTAAAACGCCCTTTGATTGCAACCACCCATCGCTTATTTATAGATGGAAAAGAACTATGGATAGCTAGCAAAAAGTCTATATCTATAGTAAAACCCCTATTTCATTTTTAACCCGTTGGAGGTGTAAATATTAGACAGAACTGCCTGGATCTCCCGCAAAAATTTCGATACCTCTGCTTCCGTCCCAACAGTGATCCTTAGACATCCGGTACAGCCATACTCATTCCCTCGAAACCGGACAACAACGCCTTTCGCCTCCGCAAGAGCCTTGTACACTGCTATCGCTACATCATTGCAAGGTTTCCCTCCCTGTTCCGCTGGCATGTCAAGAACCTCAACGAGCAGGAAATTCGACTCCGCGCCGCCCAGAAACTTTCCAATTCCAGGAACTTTAGGCAGCTCCGCAAGTATCCGTTCCCGCTGTACCAGTATCTTCTCCTTGTTCTTATTCATGAGCGCAAGATTCTTCGGTGTTAGCGCAGCCTTTGCCAACGCACTGGTAGGGCTGGAGATGTTATACGGGGCCTTCAAACTATTCAGCAACCTCGCGATTTCAGGGCTCGTAAACCCCACACCCAGTCTGATGCCCGCAAGTCCGAATGCTTTGCTTAACGTCTGCATTACAACCAGGTTTGGCCACTCCATCACCCACTCTGCGAGACTTGAGCCCTCAGGCGCAAAGTCGATGTAGGCTTCGTCAACCACCACCACGCCATTCCATGTCGGGTGTTCGAGGACCTTCTGGATATCGTCTTTGCGAATTAGACTTGCCGTGGGATTGCCGGGGGAGCAGATGTAGACTAATTTTATGGAAGAAGTCGAGGATAGCACTTCGTTGATGGCGTCGGGGCGGAGATAAAAATTGTTGGCTGTGTCAAGGGGGACTTTGACGATGCTGATGTCGTTTACTTGCGCACTGACTGAATACATGCCGTATGTGGGGGGGCAGGTGAGGATCTGGTCATGACCTGGTTTGCAGAAACAGCGGAGAAGGGCATCGATAACTTCATCTGAGCCAACGCCGACGAAAAGCCTGTCTGGCGTCAATGTCTTTTGAGTATGAACGTGTGTGTTTCGTAGATTGCAAAGGAGCTGCTTGAGTTCGATTTGATGACTATTTGAAAAGGCAAAAAATAAAAAATGTCAGAATTACAGAAGCATTTTGAAATATTGGCCTGGATTGGGAAGAGATCATATGCTCACGGATCTGGATATCGGTTCAAGCCCAAGAAGTCGATATCTGGAGAAGATGCATTCTCGCTATTTGTCACCGATTTCTCCGACCATCCCTCCTGTATCCTTCCATCAGGAGTTAAGACGAGGCCTGGACCATAGGCGTTTTCATTCGCATCTAGCAAGATATTCGTCCCATCGTCTTTGTAGTCACTGTCATTCGTAGGTCAACTTTCACGAGCTAGATCTGCAGGACAAAGGGTGAAAAGCCTACTCTCTGGCGCAACGATACGGCTGCAATTGAAGAATATTGGGTCTCGCGCATTTCGAGAGGTCGAAAGGGAGATTCTTGACTGCCATGGTTGGCGCTGGCGACGCGTTAGAGAGTGAGGAGGGGGGAATTTTTGAAGTTGCTCCTGTTGTGCATCTAATTGACTATTCCGTTATCAGGAGTGGCGGGGCAAGATCGATGACTCGACGCGGCGCATAGTACGGAGTGTAAGTCACAAACTCTATTTTATGTATTATTATTATGTAGTGGAAAAGGAAGAGGTATTTATTTTATCACTTGAGTCAATTGCTATACTACATCTATCCTGATAGATTTCTATTGTATTTTATCCCACTTTATTCAACGCCAAAGCCTTCGAGTATGCACAGTACGGGCAGTATTAATAATAATATGTAGAAGGGTACACAGTTCCCCAAAAGAAAATATGTCCAAGGAAGTTCACTCCTTTTTAGAACCGCTAGGTGCGTCTTCTTTCGTCTCCTGCTTAGCGGAAGCGTACTTCTGTTGTTTCTCTCTTACATACCGCCATCCTTTTCCAAGGCCAGCGGTGAATAGGCTCTTTACGCTCTGGCTCATACTCGGCCACGCTATTGTCTTCCTGATCGATTTAGTTGCTTCGTCTTTGAGATGTTCGTCGGCAGCAATTCTTTGCTCGAATGTGCCTCCTACTCGACGATGAACTCGTTCCGGGTCTTCGTCGTTATTTTTCTCCATCATGTTATCAAATTCCACTCTCGGAATTTGGTATCTTGACTGGAATTGGAAGTAAAGCTTCTCGCGGAAGGACTGGGGTAGTCTCCGAACCATATTTCCTCGTTTTAACGGATCCATATCTTGGGCTAGCCGAGCGTCGACCTCTGGGTTATCTACCCAATCTAGGCTGCTGCATTGCGGGTCATTGAAAGCAACATTTGGCAATGTTTCGATCAAGGGTGCGTATAGACGGCGAAAATTGGTCATCTGCGAGGATACAATGTTGTTAACCTTACGCGGATCCTCTGTGGCAAAAGACATCCGAGGGTCGCCCATATAACTAATGCCAGCGATAGTGCTATACAGCTGTTGCTCGGTAAATGTCGGTGGTAGTAATAGCAATGCCACGCGGACGGCTGAAAGAAGGTTCACTTGGTTCGCAAGACGGACTTTCGGGTGGTCCCTAAGGATTTTCACCGGCTTCTGAAGTCGTCCCGCAAGGTAAAGTGAGTCCCAGTCACTAAGATCTTTACAAAGTGTGTCAATATTAACAACCCCATATTTTATAAGGGTTCCATTCACGGTGACATAGGGATTGAAGTAAACGCCGGCTCCCCATCTTTCCTGGATCTGGGAAACAATATATGAGCCTAGCGATCCTAGACCAGAATAGTGGTCACGATGTTGGTTCAAGTTGAGCGCGTGCCAATGTTGGCTGTAAGAGACCCCAAATATAAAATCAATCATCTTTCCACTGTTCCCCTGGCCTGTTTGAATGGCTTGTGGAGCGGCCGGATGGGAACTTTCGGCTGGAAAGGCAGATCTGTTAGACTGCGGAAATACACCTGAACCGTAGGCGAACGCATATCGGATTGGAGCTTTGAATTGCCACAAAATCTGTCGTAGGGCCTCTTTAAACTCCTCATTGATAATCATGTGTTGATTCACTCCAAAGTTTTTTGAAGGTAGCTCCGAAAATGTCGAGATGGTGAAGTCCGGATTGTCGTACCACTGCGTGCCTGACTCGGATGATGGAATCGATTGTCCGGAGTTTGATGCGGCCGGAGAAGCATCCGATCGAGAATTTACATTTTTATGGCCGGCAATATTGAATCCAGGAGGAGGCCCGCTATCCCGATGCTGCGGGCCAGGAGATGGCTCGGTGGAGAGGAGCCGGTAACATCTGGGGCTGTTCTTGGGAAAAGACGGAAGAGGTGGGATGAAGATGTGAAGATGAGACGACGCCGCTAGTCGTGACCGTATCGGGGAGAACTAATAATGAGCAGTTGAAGAGTTAGTTTTTGTAATATTAACAATTCTAAAGGTGTTCTGGTGGGGGACTGGTTTGTACCGGAAGATGGGATGTGGCCATGTTGGAGGGACTATGGGGGACAGCAGAAGCTGCAACAGGTCAAGCTAAGAGGTACCATGGGTCTTCAAACAACTTCACCAAGCCCTGGTTGATACAACAAGGGGAATATAAAAACTGCCAAAGAGGGCTGTGATACGATTTCGTCCATGAAGGAGAACGGGAAACCGGCGGACTAAAATGCCTCTGGGTTTCGGCCGACGTCAACGCTCGCTGATATAATCAAGCGGGTCACATGACCAGTCGTCATCACCTGACCAGACCGCGTCGGCGCGACAAAACAACATCCCAAACAAATCATTGAGCAGGTGAGTAAACAAACCAGCTCCTATATATATATATTGCGGCCCCAACATCGCCATTTACAAACTCTAGATAGATCAATCTCGAATATAATTGAATACCCCCATGTTTACCTAATTGAAAGGCAAATAAATTTCGCTATGATTGCAATCGGCATGGAGACTGTCGCTGCCCGGCTTGCCACCTTTTATTCTTCTGCACCAAAAGGTAAAAGAACATCAAATACAAAGGCTACAACGCACATTAGCTGGCCTCATGATAGACCATCGCCTGAAGAGGTGTGTATTAACGGCAATTTATGTTCCACAATGATCCCCTTGCGTCCCAATTAACTGACACCCAAATTCCAGCTTGCACATGCCGGATTTTACTTTAAGCCCACTCCTCTTAGCCCGGATAATGCTGCTTGTTTCCTTTGCGAGAGAGCCCTAGATGGTTGGGAAGAGGACGACGACCCGGTTACTGAGCACCTGAGACACTCGAGCGAATGTGGATGGGCAATTATGATGGATATTGTACGCCGATCTTCGAACCCAGCAGAAATAGAAGACCCTACAAACGCCAGAATCGCCGAGGCAAGGAGAGCAACTTTTGCGTCTATGTGGCCTCACGATGGGAAAAGGGGTTGGGTATGCAAAACGGAAAAGGTGAGCACCTACCTAGAGCGGGACTTTGGGTTTGTAGTTGCTAACAAGGTTTTGTTCCCACAGATGGTCGAAGCAGGCTGGTATTACTGCGCCCATGAAGAGAGTGAGGATTTTGTAAGCTGCGCTTATTGCAATCTGTCACTGGATGGCTGGGAGCCAAAAGATGATCCTTTGTGAGCAAATCATGACCTGACTGCACATGCCTTGATTGGCTAACGATGGAATAGTGAGGAGCATTATCGCAGATCTTCAGATTGTTCATTTTTTCATTTTGCACTGAATAATCCGGCAAAACCAACCCGTGGAAAGAAGACTCGATCATCAAAAGCATCGCGCCTATCAACACAATCCGTCGCTACAACCGTATCTGAAGCTCCTGAGGCTGATTTTGATGACGAAATGGATCACAGCACCCTGTCCAATTCAACCAATAGAACGTCAAAAACGACAAGAAAGACAACGAAATCGAAAGGGAAGAAAGCAAAGTCCAAGAAGGGAGATCCGGTTGAAGTAAGTAGCCAAGTAGATATCGAGAGTAACAATGGTGATGTCCCAGAAACATCCCGGCCGAAGAGAACAACAAGGGGGAGAAAGAGAAATAGTGAGGCAATGAACGGTGACGATGTGCAAAATGAAAAGGGCGATGTGGTTGGATCAGCACCACCTGCTAAACGACGGGCGGCGAGGTCGGAAAATACTGCGGCGAATCGTGCTGCGGAATTGGCACTCGCCGATGACCAGCCTGTGCATGTGGAGGAACAACCCCCACGAAAACCACAAAAATCGAAGCGAGCTTCTTCAACGACACGGAAACAATCTACAGCTTCCAAAGCCTCCTTAAGATCAAGGATTCCCGATGATGACGAGATTGACGCCCAATTAGAGGCGGACCTCGCCGCGGACATCGAAGCTGATGCAAGAGCAGTATCTGAGCAATATCAAGCGCACGAACTCCCCGCGAGGACGAGGTATGTTTCAACCGTATCAGTTGCGAACGCTCAGCCGCCGGCACCGACAGTTATTAGCACAAGCGATCTTGAAGAGGAGCCGAATACTCATACCCAGAAAGCTCAACGAAAAAGGAATGTGGGCAAGAAGAAGCTCGCATCAAAGAAAAGTTCTAGCGTTCACAGTGAACAAGAACCTGCCAAGGTAGCGATTGATGAAGCTGAGAGTGTTAAACCCAACCCTGGAGCGGAGATCATAGACGGTGGCGTAGACGAGAAGATGGGAAACAATTTGGAGATGAAAGATGCAGTTATTCCTAAAGGTCAGGAGGACGAGCCCCTTGGAAACTCCCAGCCGAAACCTCCCCGTAGAAAACCTGGACGACCGAAGGGCTCTACCGGCAATTCGAAGAAGTCAAAGCAGCAACCGCCAAATGAGATTGGAGTTCCGGAGGAGGCTGCTCCTACCCCATCCGATCTCCACACATCGCCAATCCAGAACAAAATAAGGACTGCTGCTCACAGTAAAGAGCTTAAGATGACGAGTACAAGCTCCAGTGACAAAGAAACAAAGGTAGACCCAGAAATCCAAAAGTCGACCAATCTACCGCGGAAGGTTGCCTTTAGAGCATCTGGAAATATTGATACTTCATCAAAATGGAATGGTGCCCGGCAACGCTTGAATAGCCCAGGAATGTTTGAGCGCGCATCAGACCGGATAGTGCAGGCTTCACACAATCCAATATCGCCTAATGCACGAGTCCATGAGTCCACGCCGTCGCCATCACCACAATCGTCTGACGCAGAAAACCGGCCACCATCAAGCCGACCATCTAATACCCGACCCACCTCATCTTCTGCTTCCAAGCCTCACACAGCTTTTGTTGTGCCCCTTGCAACAAGCACACCTGCCACTTCACCATCAAAAATACATGCCCATTCTGGTCAGCTAATGACTTCCCACCCATGGAGTCCCGTTGATCCAGAAGAGATTTTCCTCCCAGATTCGATGAGTAAAGAGAATGTGAATATCAATGATATACTTCACGCTGTTAAAGGGGACCTGACAAGTCTAGAGAAAAATATGACCGTGGAAGAATGGATTATGTGGAATGCGAAGAATGGGGAAACTAAGTTGAGAAGCGAATGTGAACGATTGGTTGGCATTTTTGAGAGAGAAGGGGGGAAAGCCATGATGGCCCTTGAAGGGATCGAATGTACTGAATGAGTTCAATGATAATCAATTCGACGTTTTTCGGGGCTTATTGGTTGGCGGAAATGCTGTGCGAATTGCTGTCATACACCGCGTTTTGTTTTCAGTTCATTTCCAAGCAGAGCGTCATAGAGCTTTATTTGTTCTTTTATTTTCCCCTCCTTTTACCTCGGGACAAATGTCTCTATACATAGCACGGAAAGATAGGCAACCATAACGCCGGGGTATATAATAAGTGCGTTCAAGAAATCCCAGTCCTAGAAGGTGAAAAAGATACATACTTTCATCACTCCATATTTACGAAATAATTCCGAGCCTCCCCTCCCAGCTATCCTCCTGTTTCACTCCCCCTTTTCTCCGCTTCTCATTTCTTTTCCTTCGCTGCTCCTCCCTCTCCCTCGCCTCTTCCTCCTCCCTCGTCTTCAACCTCTCCCCAAGATCCAGCTGGCCCGCCTTCCGCTCCTCCTCCTCCTGCACCCTCCTTTTATGCGACAGCCACCTCAGCCTCTGCCGCACGTCTTCCAAAGTAGCTACAACGACCTCCCCGCTCTGACCCGTCGCAATCAAGTGCTGCTTGCTATTCAAATGCTCGACAAATTGGATATTATCTTTGTAGGTCAGGTTACACTCGGGGCAATAGAACCCTGCCCCGCGGCCTCTTTTGCCGACAGCGGACCCTGCGGGGATAATGGTGGTCTTGCCAACCATTGACGCGACATTTAGTCGCTCAGATCGGGAGCTTGTGGCTTCGAGAGTGCTAAAGTCGACGGGCGCATGGTATTTCTTGCCAGCTAGTTTCGCCTCGTAGCGTGCTTTGGACTCTACTTTCGACTTGGCTTCTTCGGCAGCAGCCTTTCTGGAATATTCTTCCCGATCCCATGTTTTGCGGAAGGAAGTGTCTGAGGAAGGCGTTCCGTATGCGGACGCTCTCTTGGGAGGGTCAGACATGCTGTGGCAATTAAAAGGGAGCTGGAAGCTAAGGCTGGGTATGCTTCTGGAATAGTGATTATTTGGTTTTTCAGGCCTCAATAGGCACCTATGATTTTGGAGGCCCTTTGAATTTCAACAAATATTTCAGGATGGTAGTGATTTCTGTAGATCTTGTTGAGGTATGATGATGATGTATCGAGCCCGTGCAGATTTGTTAGAAGCTATCCATGGATCAAATCAACAATCACGTGATTTTGTTCTTCGCCCTTTGGTTTTCAACCACCAATGAGGCTTAGAACTTAGGGGTAAAGCCTCGCGCAAAAAAGCTTTAACCAAGCCACTACTCGTATATAATATGAGTTCTTAGCGATGACAGGGAGCCCTAGAAGCCCCAGTCGAAATATCCCTGCGTGGTAACCTGCCCTTTTGATGAGGTGGGTGCGAATGACCCTTATGCCATTTACGTATCAACCTCCCGATATCAACGCCAGCTGTCCGCAATATGATAACACCGCTAAATCCGGTCCATAATTCTGCAGGCTGAAGACCTGCCTGGTCCCATTGTACTACGAAGCTTCTAATTGGAGTGCCTAATTTGGGTTCCCAAGCCAGCCGTTGACAAAGCCACGATGCATCAATGACAGGCAGCAAAATATCCAGCCTATGCAGGATATAAGCTATCCAGTGTTCGCAATTTACAATTCATGTTTTAATTTCAAGAATTCGAAACCCCTAGCTGTACGGAGAGTATCGCCCGTACCTGATATTATTACCTGAAAATGATTCACCACATGAACGAAATGTCGTCCTCAACGAGATCGCCTTTCATGGATCTACCAACTGAACTTCATGCACATATCGCATCATATCTATCCTACCCGGACGCATTGGCACTAAAACATACAAACAGATACTTCTACGCTCTTGTTCAAACAGGCCTTGTGCTTAAAGTCAACTGGATACTTGAGCGTTGTCGGCTCAAACTTCGGGTCCCATTCAAGAGTTGCGAGCTTCGCACAGATCAGACATTTTGCAATGCGGAGATTCGAGAGATTATGGAGAAACGACGGCGACATCAGGAATGTAAACCAGGCTCCAGGGGGTGCTTGGTTGTGGAGGGCTCGAGCTGTGGTGGACGGACTCCTTTCTGGTTACTGGGCAGTCGCGAACTTTTCTGGGGGCGAAAGGAAGTTAAGCTCGATTATTTTGGTGAGATTCCTCCGTTTTCATGGCCAGGACCGATGCTAATCTTTAAAACAGCTTTGATCATTGGAATTCTTGTTTGCTTGATCGCCATAATATGTGTTCCGGTATCGAGGTACGGATTAGGCTTTTCTGGACTGAATCAGCATTCCGGCTTTCTGTGCTAAGAAATTCTAGGTTTTCCACTGGGAATTGATATTGGCTCGCGATCAATTCTACTGCACTGTCATACCATATATATCCGTATTGTTCCAGTTATCATCAAAATTCGGCATGGCTGCATAATAATTTCATTTAGATCCTTACGCTGCGTTTAAAGTTTTTCAGTTTACTATAATACCCCTATAATTGAAGCCAAGTGATACCACTCTTATTTATCCTTTTTGATCTGGTGGATTTGCCGTTTTAATTGAAAATTTTGTCCTAGTTGTCGAGAAGTCATCGTTCGCCATACGGCGGTCCAAGAGTTGGCGGTTCTTATCCTACTCGAAAAAGCATCATTCATCCAGTGGATAAATATGCTTTTTATTCCACCTAGGGAGCAGGAACCAAAAAAGGGCGGTTGCCTGAATATATCGGTATCGAAGTTTCGAATTTTCAAACCGGAAAGTTTGGATTTAGAGGACCTGTTATGCCGAAAATTGTGAAGGCCGGACTGGAAGGTTGTGCCAAGATCTCGAACAACCAGATTCGCGGTCCGAGGTATTCTCACTTCACAACGGACGACGGGGCCCGAGATCGACCTGACTGACCGTATTTTGTACGACTTACAAACATTCTGATATTGATTATTAAAAACCTATGGCGCCTCATCCTCTTCTGTCTTTTGGAAATTTATGACATTTACAAATCGCGCAACTCAGTTCGCTCTAGAACAATGCCAGCTGCCCAAGAAGCCGAAAAGCTGTGGGTTTCTCCGCATGCGGGCAAGTACCCCATTGACGATTATCGACGGCATGCCAATAGGAAGTTCTCCCTCAACTTGACGGACAACCACGAGCTACAACGCTGGAGCGTGACAAGGCCGCACGACTTTTGGATCGACTTATACAAATACATCGGTATTATTCCAGAGCTTCCGCCGCATATTACCCGTGCCTTCGACAATTCTTTGCCTCTGAGCGCCGTGCCAAGGTTTTTTGAGGGGGTTAACTTGAACTATACGGAAAATGTTTTCTCTGGGAAAGATCCTAATGCAGTGGCCCTCATTGGTCTGCGAGAAGGAGATGGCCTGGACGGGGAGGTTGTGACATGGGCGCAATTGAAAGAGAGGGTGAGAGTTGTCAGAAGTGCGTTGATTCGAAATGGCATCAAAGAAGGCGATCGCGTTGGTGCCTTGGTGTCTACGTCAATCTGGGCTGTCGTCCTCCTCCTTGCGTCAGCGTCTATGGGTGCAATTTATTCTTCGATTTCTCCTGATATGGGTGTAGAAGTATGGTTTTACTACATACATTGCATTTTTTTTATAGCAACGGGTTCTGACTTTGTGATTTAGGGATGCGTGACACGGCTACAGCAAATACAGCCAGCCGTAGTTTTTGCCGATAGTGATATGACTTACAAGGGAAAGAAGAGTTCTCTGGATTCAAAAATGGAAGCAATCATGGATAAATTATCCAAGTTCACGAAGATCTTTGTCATTCCGACTACGACTCAAAGCCGACCCAAATTTCCGTTGATCGCGGAGTTTCTTTCCAAAGGGTTCGACTCCGATGCTCTGGAGTACACTCGTGTCCCGTTTTCCCACCCCCTTTATATCTTGTACTCGAGTGGTACTTCTGGACCTCCGAAGTGTTTAGTTCATCAACATGGTGTTATTCTCCAGCTGAAAAAGATTTCGTTGCTGCACAACTCCCTTGGCCCAAAAGATATTGTCTTTCAATATTCGAGTACCTCCTGGGTCCTTTTCAATATCATGAACGGACATCTTGCAGTTGGTGCCACCACAATCTGTTACGATGGATCTCCCCTCTGGCCGGACGCTACAGCCACGCTTAAGATACTCGAGAGATTTAGGTGTGCTCATCCTGTTCCACGTCTAAGTAATAACATTCAATGGCCAACAATGTGCTGCCAGGGTGACATATTGGGGAACTTCTCCGCGATATCTCCTCGAACTTGAGGCTTCCAAGCTCGTTCCTCGGGATTCGTATGATCTCAGCGCCCTCAAGATGGTCACCACAACAGGCGCAACACTCACGGCGGACCAATACCGATGGTTTTACCGAGCATTTCCTTACATACACCTGAGTAGTGTGGCAGGAGGGACAGATATCGCCTCGTCATGTACGTTTAATCCCCAAAATCTATCTACTATTGTATTAACTGGCGAATTGTAGGGCTGGCATCTGACCCCTCCAGCCCCGTACATGCCGGAGAGATGCAAATTTTTGCTCTGGGAATGGATGTGGATGTCGCAGACCCTATGACGGGAGAGTCGATAAAACATGTGCGTATAGGAGCATTATCTACTCATTATAAGATCCCAGCTAATGGCGGCAATAGACCGGCGAGTCAGGAGAATTGATTTGCCGCACCCCCTTCCCGTCAATGCCAGTGTATTTCTGGGGGGACAAGGACAACAAAAAATATATATCTTCCTATTTCGAACGATTTGATAATATTTGTGTCTGGGCCCAGCATGATTGGATTAGCGTTAACCCAGCCACTGGAGGATCCGTCATTCATGGACGAAGGTGCGAAAGAGTTGCAATCCCAAGAACCCTTGTCTCTGCTCCAGACCTCAGTTTTCTATCTGAGTGAGCCCGCCACCATTTAATTAACCCAACTAAATATCTTCGAATAGTGACGGCGTCTTAAACCCCTCCGGTATCAGATTCGGTAGCGCAGAAATCTACACAATATCCGAAGGACCTAAATTCAACTCCGAAATAGAAGATACGCTGTGCATCGGCCGCCGGCGCGGACAAGACAAGGACGAAGTCGTATTCCTTTTTGTCAAGATGCGGAACAACAAACCCTTCACTTCTGCCCTTGAACAACGCCTCCGGGCTGAAATCCGCTCTGGCCTTTCTCCACTCCACGTTCCGAAATTTATTATTGAAACACCGGAGATCCCTGTGACGATCAATGGGAAAAAGGTTGAGATTGCCGTTAAGCGGATCATTAGTGGTGATACGGTCTAGGTTAGCTCGACCGTTGCGAACCCTCAAAGTTTGAAGTACTTTGAGCAGTTCGTTCATATAGAGGCGCGACCAAGAGCAAGGCTGTGACCAGGGATTTTGCCAGGTGTTGGGCTATTTTGTAAGATGGAGCTGCAGCTTCCATATAGGCTATTTCAATGAAAAATATTCCTCTCAGGGAGCGTCCATTTGATATATAGAAACACACGAAACGCAAACTAGCTTACTTGAGGGCGTAACGCCAGTGTCAGCCTAGACTCGCTTAGCTCCGTGCTCATCCTCCATAAATACGGTATATAGATCCCCAGAATAGCTCCCCCGCTTCCCCACAGATGCTTTGAGTTGTTCAACCCCACTTCCCCATAACCCCCAAACGGCAGCAGCCGAGGGAGGTAAACGGTAGAAGCAGGAGGGGTGCAAAGTGACCCTTTATACGAGGGCGTTGTTAAATATGATTCTTTTATTCCCGAAAGATCTTGTAATCAAGCCTTGCCTCTGAAAAACGATACCAAGTCCCTGTCATCTTGAACCTCAAACTGCCCTCTTTTTGCTAACGATGCCTACGCTCATTGAACAGAACGCTTCATGGAAAGAAAAGAGCAACGCCAAGAAGGCTTCAGTCCTCAATGATGTTCCAAGCCAGTTCCTACACCCTGAACTGTGTTTCTCTGACTATGATCCGAATCCAGTCTTCGACATACCAGCGTCACTTCTATCCGCCAAAGAACTGGAAATAACCGCTTTAGATGCCACTGAGCTCGTAAAAGCAATAGCTAAGGGAACTTATACAGCAGTCCGGGTTCTAGATGCATTCACCCACCGAGCAGTAATTGCACACAGGTTGTTAAATTGTTGTCTTGAATTCAGATACCAAGATGCTCGTGCGGAAGCAGAGCAGTTAGATCATTACCTGCGAGAAAGCGGAAAGACTAAAGGGCCCTTGCACGGTTTGCCAATATCCGTCAAGGACCAGTGTCGGATTATCGGAACGGAGACCACATGTGGGTTTGTTTCCCAGATTGGGGTGATAGATTCTGAGAATAGCACCCTGGTCGACGTTTTGGCCGATGCAGGAGCTGTGATCTTCGTGAAAACGAGCTTGAGTATTGGATGTTTGTGGGGGGAGACCATCAATAAGTATGGATATTTTTTATGATTTTCGTTTGGCCAATAGATAGGCTGATCGATTCCAGTATTATCGGCCATACAAGCAATCCGTTCAACAGATCCTTTTCGTGTGGTGGTTCTAGCGGTGGAGAGGGTGCTCTGCTAGGTATGCGTGGTAGCTCAATGGGTGTAGGATCGGATTTAGCAGGCTCAATTCGAAGGTGAGATATTTCGGATAGAAACATTTCTATAAAAATATTTACTGACACCTAAAAGCCCATCAGCATACCAGGGACTTTGGGGTCTTCGTCCGTCAATTGGCCGTATTCCGTACCATCGCATGCTAAATGCCATGGAAGGAAATGAAATCATCGAATCGGTCGTGGGCCCGATGTCCCACTCATCAAAGTCTCTTGAGCTCTTTACAAAGACTGTGGTGGATTCCCAACCATGGCTTCATGACCCAAAATGCCACCCCATTCCATGGCGTGCGGGGAAGCTTGATGATATTTTATCGGGGAGGTCATTGCGGATTGGATTAATGCCATGGGATGATTGCGTTCTACCTCAACCACCAATTCGTCGAGCCATGCGAGAGATTGAATCAAAGCTTAAAGCTGCTGGGCACGAAGTTATTCCATGGAAATTGGACCAGAAATACGCACTGGAACTATTAGTATGTGACCGCATGTCGCCTATTTTACCGCCGCTCCTGTGCTGAACTTATTATTACTAGACCACTGCGATCACCAGTGATGGTCGCGGTGACGTTGATCGCACAATGGCGAAGTCTGGGGAACCTGGCCTAGGACTCTCGTTTCGCCCTGGTCAGAAGCCACTCACAATCCTAGAAGCATGGGAGCTTACTATGAAGCGTGTTGATTTTCGAGCATCAGTTCTCGAACAATGGAATGCCACTAGGAAAGATGCCTCGCGCCTGATGGATGCGTATATCACCGCCATCAACCCGTCCGTAGCTTTTATGCACGGAGAACAAAAACGGACACGATACGTGGCGTACACGGGTACAGTGAATTTGCTCGATTTCACCGCTTGTACTATCCCGGTGACATTTGTAGATTCGGATATGGATCTTCCTGACCATCCAGAGGGAAATTTTGATGCAGCCGGCCAGCCTATCCCTTCACCGAGGTCCGATCTTGACGCGGCGGTCCGGAAGAATTATGAACCAGGGCGCTATAAGGGACTCCCTGTCGCTGTTCAGGTAGTAGGCCGGAGACTTGAAGAAGAGAAAGTACTGGGTATCGCTCAAGTTCTGCAAAAGTTGTTGGGATCGTGAAGGTCAAGCGCAAGACAAATAATACCTTTATACTCTCTAGCTTTCTCTAGGATTAGATTTATCCGTGACTTGTGTTGATGTCCTGTGCTAATCGGTTCATCTGAGATATGAAACTTAACGCATCAGAATAATGAATATTGTCCAGAGTGGATTCAATTTTGTGCGTATATGATCCACTCCATCGACACATACTCCGCAGATATGGCAAGAAGCGAAGAAAGTCTGCCCTTGACGATAAAGCACTGGTTGGTCGATTAATGAAGCTTCAAAGGCCCACGTCTAGGCTCCTCACCGTTTGCAGTTGCTGAGTTTGTATTCTGATCTATTAGCCATTGCTAGTTTGCAAAGATAAAGACGGAACTTATCCGCCTTTACTTTCTCTCTGAGAACAGAAAGTTTGCACTCCCGTATGGACGAGTTTCAGGTTGTTCCTCCTGATGTCTCTGGTGGCCCAAGTGTTTTGCATGATTCCGTCATCCAAGCCCCATCCGATCCTCGTACATGCGAGTACTATTCGACTGGGAATTGCTTGTTTTCGACTTGCGGCAACCAAACCGTTGATGATCAGGCCAAGAGGCTTGGACTCCAAAGGGCAGCATGATACCCACAACGAACCTTGAATAAATAGGAGAGGTTGATTCAAACTCCTAGGTTCTGTCAACTGCAGGCCGCCAGCAGCTAGAGCACTTTCTTCCCCGAACTGAAGGACAGTGCCGGTTAGTTTGATATACCTCAGATCAGTCATTGGTGTACGTGTGTCGGTGGAATGAGACTTTAAAAGCTTGATATAACTGCGAAAGCTTAAGTAACTGGTTAAATAGCTGAATGGCAACCAACAACCAGTGAGTTGGAAAAAATGGTAGAGGTTGATCTCTTCACAGAGAGATCCCAAACGCTCCCTTTATATACCCGGCCATGGCGCCCCATCATGGGAAAATAGTGCCTTGAACCTAGCATCCGCAAGGTAGGGAGAGATTTACGAACACAAAATACTGTTATCCCGTAGTGCCATAGCGTAAAATCAATCTCGTTGACGACTTTGGCAGCGCATCGTCCACATCGGGACCAGGGAGGGAACCAAACACAGCGCACAGGTAGTTAACCACTTCAAGCCGCCAATATTTGTGACATGAGGTGCCGGGCTGTGGTTTCATCGCTAGCCTTTCAGAATAACAAAATTAACCCCGATGTGGAGAAAAAAAAAATGGGTACGGCAAACCCATATCGTACTGTCTGACGATCTCAGCGAGGAGAAGAAGCTTTTTTCCCAAGGCTGATGAGTTGGCACAGGCGGAAAGACCTCTAGGTTCTTCCTCTGGCATGGATTTTGATTCGATTCTTTATTCAGTCTGTTTTTGAATATTAGTTCCGCATATACTGTTAAGGTGTTACCTTGTTTGTCTCTCCAGCTAACCATTGCGAGATTGCTCCGTTGCAATTACTATGTATGGGTTCAGCGCCGTAGCACAAGCACGGGCACAGGCACAGGCACGGACAAACTCGATGCATCAGATGCTTGCCCGATGCATGCAGTGAGTTTCAATAAGAGCCGGTTGCTCAAGTGCCCTTCGGAGAGGAAACATGCGAAACCAACTAAGTTATTAATGATAGCTTGTTGCGGATTCAGATATGTACGGGGTTATGCTGTGCAAGATTGACTTGCATGTATTTACGTAGCTGGGAGGCCAAATCGGAGTGTGAATATGCGGAAAGAATGCAAATAAATGAAATTCAGGTTTATTGATATAGAATGAGGGGAATGCGAATTATTCATGCCGTTTCTGAGCTTTTCACCTCTCGAATCAGAGCTTTTCTAACGTGCTGTTACACAACTAAGTTACTCTATGTTCTGATAAAGCGGCCATTGGTTCAACAAGGGAGAGCCCCCTTTTTTCATTTTTCGCCAGGTGAGGTAGAAGCGATTCGGCACATGTAGTCATCAATCTATATAATCACTTACATGCCACATGAGCAACAGCTCAGAAGCCATAGATTCAGTCCAATTCATAATTTCTAAGAGCATAGAGGTCATCGCCAAACAATATTTACACATAAAATGTTGAAACCAATAAACACCTTTATAAAAGCCCGCCACTGCTACGATAAAGGAGCCTTAGCAAAACAAGTAATAAGACAGCAAGACATGAAAAGACAGCGTGGTATCATAAACATTAAAACATTCGTTCTCTTTGGTCCGAAAAACATCGTTGTACACTATACTCTGTAGGTCGGGGTTATAACCCCCTGCTCGAATGGCTCACCCTTGGAGCAAATCGTAAGAAATCCCACGCATAATTTGTTTTTTTTTTTATATTTTTTATTTTCGTATTCGCTTTCCTGATTTAGCAAGTTTCCCAAGTCGAGTCGTTAAGTTGGAGTCGCCGCGGCCCCATGGAGCTAGTATCGATACGGTCTTCATCTTCACGTGGTGGCCTAATAGGTCGGGATTCTCGATGCTGGTCATGGAGGCCTGGGCCAGTGGCGGATCCAGTGGCAGATCCGGTGGTAGATCCAGAATTCTTTGGGGATAGTGATAGTAAATTAGTGACTGCGTCAAGGAATTGGCGGCTTCGACGACAAGATTGTGGTCTCTTGAGTCTTGGTTCGGGAGGTGGGATAAAGGTAGGAGCATTTGCTGCACAAGGAGAAGCTGTAGCTGGTGCCGCTTGCATGCCTGTAAAAAACTCTCCCAACCTCCCATGCCATATAAACAGTCCTTAGGCGGTGGTTCAGGTGTTACAGTGCTTATTGTGTCTGAAGCTGTAGCTTCTGGAGTATTTGGGACGGAGCCAGGTTGGTCAAAGGGAAAGGGCTTTTGGGAATCTCGATCGGTTATGACATCTTCATCTCGTTCTAGCCGATGACATGGAGCCACCCTAGATCCTGATAAGCTGTTCTTTTCTGGATACCCGTTATTCGCATGAGCTAGGGGAGCGGGTCGGATTTCTTGGTAAGTTGGCATTTCCGCTTCTGTGTCAAGGCGAATCCCAACATCAGTTGCAAGATCAGCGTCACTGCCCCATTGGTGGGTTGTAATCGTAGCACTGCGGGAGAACTTTTGGTCACTAGCTTCACTGACAGAACCAATTTGGTACTTTTGTTTCTTCACACCTCTGTCTCGCATGAATGATCCAATAACAATCGCATTAGATATCGCCGTAGCGACTAGAACTTCGAGAGATGCAAATAGAGAGCGGTATTGCTGGTTTCCATGACGTTCAATCACGGCCGGTACACGGTAACATGTCATTACGACGAGGATCAGGGACAAGGAGAAGAGGATAGTGAGAGAGAGTTTTCGCCTTGTAGGCATAGTCGAAGCAAATATGATAGGAATCGGAAAAGCGACGAGAAGGATATCTGTAGCGGCATCACAGGCACCCATGGCCACCAGGTGTGCATATCCCTGCCGGCATTCGGGTGCGGGCATCGGGCTGACCTGCCAGTAGTCCTGGAATGGTTGGCATTCCGCTAATGTGGAAATTACCACTGCAGCAAATGTAACAACAAGGAAGAAACGGATAAAATTCAACATCAGTTGAAAGGAGCGCCGCCAGGTCTGCGCGGTGAGTCGTGTGAGGAACTCAGCGATGGTATATTTAGCAGTCCAGATGCTGAGGAATATGATTATTAGTCGAGAAACAATCTTCTGTAGGCGAGTTGAACTACAAGGGATGCGCTGCGACAAAAGCCTATCTAGAATTGCTGAGAACTTACAACAGCGCATAGAATATCCTTGCTCCCAAAACCAGCCCGCTTCCAATCTCCCGTCGACGAAGCTGAATATCTGAAATATTTGCTGCAATCATGTTGTTCGTGCCGTAAAGAAGAACCAAATGGACCAGTCCCATGCGGATGAGCAATGGGATGACACTGATGAGCATAACCCAGTCTTCCGGGAACAGAACTTGGGTTCGAATATACCGGCCAAGAATTCGAACAAAAATAATCGCGAGGGAGAACCCGGTACACCACCAACTAACCAGGAGAGTGGGTATCACATCCCACCTGGTTAGCTCGTCAGGCGCATTGCTCGAATACATTCGAGTAACAACCCTCGATATACTGTTATGAGCGCCAGATCTTTCGGCGTGAGAACCGGGGGGGTGATGGTATTATGACCTTCCGCCTGGTCAGCTTCACAAAGTAAATGGCACCGGCACTGGTGCACGTTCCAGAGTTTTCTTCCCTCTCCGAACGCCTTTCCTGTAGTTGCTCTCGGATGGCTATCTTCCAACCCCCATCAGGTCAGAGTGGTGTGCGCATTTAAGGTAGCTCAGGTTAAAAATGGATAAGTTGCATCGACAATTCAAAGGAGAACGTCCTGTCAAAAGAGGGTGGCACCGTTTAACAGTGCTCGTGAGCTATGTTTCACGGGAGATAACATATGTTGGGAATCACGGGAAGGGTTACAATGTGGGAAAACACAAGGCAAAACGGCAGCGTGTCGGGCAAAGGTTGAAAGTATTTATGGACCACTTGAAGATTCTAACGATAAGAGGTCGTGGGATGATTTCTTGGTAAGCTGGGGATAGGGAGGACTTCTGAAAGAACAAAGGAGGGCTCACTGATCATGCAATCTCCAGAAGCACAAATATTTAAAGTAGATGGCAATGATGAAGAAAATAAGCCCTGGGGATGCGGAATGCAATAATGCAACGTCATCCCAACCGAATAAAATGTCGACCAGGCATTCGGGAAACCAAGCCTTGTACTTCTCAGTACAAATAAATTCTACTACTGATAGTGTTGCGATTTCCAATACTTTGGAAAAGTACGGATAGGAACCATAAAGGAAAACCCAAAGTAGCTATTCTAGCTGAAGAGTTCATACTAGCAGTTGAATTTTTCTTGTAATCATTTTGACAAGCCTGCAAGGGTAGGGAGGGTATCGATGAAATAATTGGGCCTGCTTGTACTTCGGGCTCTGCCAATTTTGTTGCTCGGAGCCGCTGACTTCTGGAATGTGGCGGTCTGGTAACCATGATCTCTGACAGGTTAAACAGACGGCCGAACATATTTCTTAATCACATCCAAAGCCAGCAAGCAGGAGTGACCAGACGTGCGCTAAAATAAGAAGTCGGGGATATGAACGAGGTGATACTCATTGTTATACAACAGTATTTTCGTTGCTCTCGTTGCTTTCGTTGCAGGCCCGTTAATTGCGCCGTCTATTGGGCCCGGAATAGGTTATAGGTACACCGCATGCGTAGTATCACGCAGCAACGAACCGGCCTAGGCGACTTTCTGGGGGAATTTTTGGAGCAACAAAGTATTTTATCCCTTAGTTCCGGAATTGCTATATCGATAAAGATAAGAGCATAGACTGTGTGGAGATAATATTGTTGAAATATTACCCTGTCGATAGAAAAGATAGCGGCTGATAAAATGGGCATGAATGGTTTGTTGAAGGGCTTAAATATGCCAAATGGCGGCCCTTGCGGTGCTCTCTCGCGCCACGTAGTAACATACCGCGACATCAAATGTAGCTGTGAAGATTATTAGGTCGTCGACAGGCGACAGTGTTAGCAGCCTGTAACAATAAGTAGTTGGGACGTTTTCGTTCTTTATCCGTCCCTCAGGAGGTAATTTGCTTTTCTCAAGCCATAATGAGCAACTTCGACCACTTTTTCTCCTGACGCTGTTTATATATTGCGCATTATTATGCGTTTTTAATAAATAATTCCCTGTAACAGGACAGGCAATTAATATCTGAATGGTTTCGAATCTGGCTGTGAGGGCTGCCGTTTTCCTGGACATGTTTTACTTCTCACTGCCCTGGCATACATCTGACGGGTGGGAAACGACCGCTGGCAGCTGGCATATTTGACCACCGAGGTCGCGGTAACGGTATCTTGAGGGCCCATCTGCAACATGGCCAATGTATCATGGATCGACCCAAGCACGTGGGGTGAAGGCGCGAGTCGAGGAACGACACACCTTGCTAGGCGGGTGCAAAACTCCTAGAGCCAAAGAAAGGGACGTTCTTCGGTTACATAAAAGTGGGATTATTCGCAAATCCAAATTTAGAACGCACCTGATGGAAATTGACCAAGTCGGAACTTTTGGAGCGAAGACGTTTTGTGCGACTGCTGGTGACTGGTGACATGTCAACGTGAAGTATTTCCTGTGGTTGAAAACCGCCTGAGCGAGCTTTTGGCGTCCTTGGATAAATATCCCAGCCTGGATTTGGGACGAATCAGGTTAGCGCAGAAAATGGTGTAAGGTGCGAAAGGTTTCAAGACAGTCAAGCTGGTTATCCTTGATCACCTCAGTCTTTTTTCTGCTTTACAATGTCAATATCATGCTCAGAGAGCAGCAGACGAATCGTCAGGAGCTCAGCAATTGCCTCCAGTCGGCAACAAGGCAGCTGAAGGCAAATCGCCAGTTTACGTCGGGGGAAACACGGTGATAAAATTCCAGGCAGAGCATTTTTTAACCGCAGAGATGGGAGTGAGGATGACATCTGCACCTATTGATTGATTGTATGCAACCGACCGTTTGTGAGAATGACCAAAACTGATTTGCTTCAAGTTTTAGTAGGTTACTCCTCTAGGCGATTCCGCAGAGAACAAAATAACAAGACCACCAATAAGTATGACAATCTTGTGTCATTTTCCTTTTATTCTCCTATAATTAAATTATTCCCTTTTGTCCAACCTGCCTTGAAATTCAGCGCGATTCATCCCTCCCTTCCTTCTTTTCCCCTTCCGGATATCAGAAACAGGAAAGCTTTTGAAGGCTTTCGCTCTTGTGTAAGCATGAAAGGTTAAGCTGATGCAATCTGACAATCAGAAAGCTGAATCAAAAAGAAAACGGAAATTGCGTAGTCTACACGCCCAAACGTTACAGCGATGCAATCAATAATTAAAAACTCAAGGTAAAACATATCAAACAAAGCTCCCTTCCCGACACCGTACGCCATTCTGCTCGTCGTGAATAAATAGTAAAAGTAAAGCGCGAAGACTACCCGAAATAGGGTAACGCTTACAATTTCGTCCATAAAGATTGGTGGTATACCGATGATCTGATAGAGAGGACAAAGGCGAGGTTGTGTGGGGCCGGTCCATCCACCCTCCCATTTGGCTGATTCTTTAATCAGCGAGGAGTAAGGGGTAAGAGACACAGTCTGATCCTTCAAAGTCCTGCTCATCCGTCAAATAATCCGAGTCGGGGTATTTTGCCAAGGAGGAGAGGCCAGGGTATTCCGCGTTCCCTTATGGAATACCAGTTCATACATTATGCAACACCTAGACATGGATGCGCCCGTTTAGGTAACCCAGCGGTAGCTGGCATATCGGCCAGCCGTTTCACTCTTTCTAATGATCTTCACAACCTGTCCTCGTCGCAGACCTAGGTATTTCGCCACGGGGTCTCCACTCTGGATACGCGGAAGCTGAGATTCCTTTAACCGATATCGTTGAAGGAGCCGTTTCTTCTCCTCCGCACTTAGAAGAACGTGCTTGGGTACTAACTCGTGATGTGTAATGTTGACTAGGAGTTCCTGTTCTTGAAAATGTTCGCAGAAACGGCCTGGTATACTATTGAGAACTCGTATGGCGGATGGGGAAATTGGCGTTTGGCTAATGAAGATGCCGGTGTGGTAGTTTTGTTCGTCTATGAAATGGTTAAACGCACGGACTTGTTTTGTTCCAACGCTGTGTATATCGGGACAGAATTCAACGTAAATAGTACCGCACTCGGGGACTGGGTTTGGTTTTAAAGTTGTGGGGAGGGGAGTGTATCTGTCCATCATTGCCTGTGAAGGCCGGGCGCTGATTTTCATCTTATTGCGACTATCCACCCACCGCAAACCAAGGCGATCAGTACTCTGTGCAGGAAGAGCAAAAATCGGTAATAACACGGAAACACATATTGTCACGTACTCAGGAAACCCAAGCGCGTCTGAATATCGCGTTCTGAACTCGTCGAGAGGAATTTTTATCTCTTCTTCGGTCACTTCGTAGCCCTGAATACAACACCCAAAAGCGTATCAGCAATCGCACATATATAGGGGGCGCGAAACGGGAATTAAGGCATACCCGATCAGCCAGCATCTCGAAAACTGTTCTCCATGTGCGCCAGAGCCTCGTCATCTCACGATCCGCGTCCGCAGACGCCCTCGAGTATTCTTCATCCGCCATGGCGAGCTAGGCTCGTTTGCCGTGTTCCGTAAGAAGCGGTTTAGCCTTGGAACAAAATAAAAATATAGAACGAAGGAAGTAGACCAAACCGCGTGTATGGCGGAGGCAAGCAATAGGTTTGACGTGGAGCCTGATGTTGGTGGAAGGTGTAGAAATGTCAATGTCAATGTCTGATTTTTTTCTTTTCGGTGGTGGCTTGGTTTGGCTGTACTTTCTCGAAAAATCGATGCAACGCCCAAAGAGGCTAGGCGCACAGGCCACCCCGTTGTGTTGCGGCCAGATTTATTCCCCGTGTTGATTTTTTTTTTCCCTTTTCACCAGATTCCGCTGCCGTCCGCCCTGTCGTTAATATTCCTGTAGTGCTGCAATCTCAATTCTCATTGCCAGGTTCGCGGTTTGTTCTTTATACTACAACCCACTTAGGCATTGAACAGCGCTACGTTGTTCTACGGAATTCATTACGGCACGATCTACATTGGTTCTGTCCAGCACATCTGTCCACAATGGCCGCTGATACCAAAGCCCAGGCTCCGTCGGATGGGCACAAGACAAGGCCTGAGAATCCCAGCGAAGAGGCCTATAAGGCTAATCTGGCTCGTGCGGAGAATGAATTGGCCTCTATCCAAAAGAGAATGGTACGTGTAACCGCCGCTTTCTACGTACTGCGCCTTTCCTTGGCTTGATACTGACTGTAGACCATATAATATAGGAAGAGATAAAGGCCAAAATCAATGTGGCCAAACCAAACAACCAAGACTCTCCAACCGCTAAGAGGGCTCAGGAATTGCGTGCTGAACTTGCCTCAATCCGTCAGCAACAGCAGGGTTTCAAGGCCTCTCGAAACAGTATCCAGGAAAAGATGAATGCTCTTGAGGCCAATATCAAATCCCGTGTTGCTGAACAAAAGGCCTCGCGTTCCCGCATCGCCTTCAAAAGTGTTGATGAAATCGACAAGGAAATCCAACGGCTCGAGAAGCAAGTTGATTCAGGCACCATGAAGTTGGTTGAAGAACGGAAAAACCTCGCTGAAATCTCGAACCTCAGAAAGCAACGAAAGGGTTTCTCTGGCTTTGAGGAATCTCAAAAAGTTATTGACGACTTGAAGTCACAGCTCAGCGAACTAAAGAAATCCCTGGACAATCCAGAGGCCAAGGCCCTGAGCGATAGATACTCCACGATCCAGCAAGAGCTAGACGCCATGAAAGCTGAACAGGACGCTGCTTTTAAGAACTTGAACGCTCTTCGGGACGAGCGCACAAGGATCCATGGCGAGCAGCAGAAGGCGTACACCGCAGTCCGGGAAATTAAAGATAATTATTACAAAGCGCGTAGAGCATATAAGGAGTACGAAGATGAACTTTACCGCATTCGTCGAGAACGCCAGAAGGCTGAACGGGAGTCATATGAGCGGGAGAAGAAGAAGAAGATTGCTGATAAAAAGCTGGAAGAGGCTTCCCGGCCAGCCTACACTGATGAGATCCTAACCGCCCAGGGCCTCATTCGACACTTTGACCCCTCGTACGATTTCTCTACTTTGGGCCTGGAAAAGGATAAGAAGGGACGAGGTGGTGGTTACCGTGCCGAAGTGGGACGCACTGTTGATGCATCTGATCTGAAGGGCATCAAGATCATAAAGAAAGATGACCGAGAGGAAAATTACTTCATGGGAGGCACTGGCGGAAAGAAGGGTAAGAAGGGCAAGAAGAACTCGGCAGCCAGCTCTCCAGCTCCCGCCCAATTCAACCTCTCTTTTGGTGTTATCGAGGATTTGGCAAGCGTCAAAGCAGACCCCCCAATGAGCCAAGCGGATGTTCCAGCCCTTGTTGCAAAACTAGCTGAGAAGATCACCAACTGGAAGGCCCAGCAGGCCGCTAAGACCGCTGAGGTAAAAATTTAAATCTTTTTCAGCGGTAGAGCCCAGTATGCTTTTAGTCGTGCAGCGAAGCTAACTTTTTTTCATAGAACATCAAGAAGGCCCAAGAAGAAATCGACCGCCTCGATGAGGAGGATACAAACGCCAAAGAGAAGCAAGCGACAGATGCTGCTCGCAAACCTGCTATCCAGAGCGAGGGTGCTAATGGGCACGTCTCTGCTCCTGTGGAGCTTAAGCAGGAGAAAGATGCGGTCGCCGATGCAGCTGGAGAGCTTCAGAAAGCCTCCCTGGAGGTTTAAATGTGATAAACGACAGATCTAACCTGGCAGTGGAACCTACAGCCCCCGGTGCGAACCCAGCTCGTCCGTATAATTTTTTATTTTATTTTCCAATTCTTGGATATATCATTCGGTTGCTCGCCCTCCCTTTCTTTCTTTCTTTTTTCTTTTTCTTTTTTCTTTTTTTTCCTTTTCTTTTCTTTTCGTCCTTCCTTCTACAAACACAATGAGCTGGATGTACTCTTTGACGGCCTTCGTCTCCGCGCAGTGAACAAAAAAAAAAAAAAAAAAAAAAAAAAAAAAAAAAGGGAAAAATAATAGTGATGGATTGTTTAACTCCGCTTTCTAGTTTGGTCATTTTTCTTGTCCTTGTCAGGCAACCCTGATAGCTAACATTGATACACTGTTTCTATATATATATCCATATATATATATGAATAGATACCTGTTTTGTCCCTGCTTTCTTGACGTGTATTACGATCATGTGGAGCTTGTATCCGTTTCTCCTCTTTTCTGCTGTCGTTTGTTTTCTCGTTTCCTTCCCTTTAGCATATTGTATTATTTTTTCAGTTCTGCTCCGATATCAGCGTATATAACATTGTTATCATTTTATTTATTCAAAGTCACTATAATATTCGTCTCTTTCTTTTCCGTTTTCCTATCCCGTTTTGATAACAGATGATACCAGGGCCCAGCCTTCACCCCGGGCCTATTTGCTCTATTCCAGTATGTTACGTTACTTTGCTTCCTTGAGGTGGCTTCGTAGGACAGGCTTGAAAGCGCTTTCCACTTGTCCACTTGAGACAATCACTCACTGCCTCTCAAGGCTTGTCAGTGCTTATTCCCCAACTTTATCCCGTTATTCAGCCGTCAACTCTGGCCAAGTACCTAGTTCCTCCCGCCATATTTCGACCATTTTCTATCCATCTCCAAAGGTTATCCAATATGTCCACCTACAGCGTCCCACACCGCACTAGTTGACGGCAGTGTATCATTTTTTCCATGGTAGATGGATATCGACTATACCCTTCCAAACACAAATCTGGCCCATGTTGGTGTCAACCGCTTTAATCCCCATCTCCGCCCCACCGACTAGGGTAGCGTAGGTCTAGCTAAATGCGCACTGGGAAGTCTCGATGTAGCTCTAGTGGGTACGTGTAGGTGTGTATAGCATACACACTTTGGTCGATCAGGCACTTGGATAGTATTCATATATAGTTAACGTACTACCCTCCACCCCAGACTACGACTCTATAATCGATAAGCGATGCATTGCCAGGCATGGCTCCGGATTCCTACAATTGAGAAGGCGTGCAGGTATCAATCAATTCCAAGTGTTCCACTTCCTTGGGTCATAAAGCAGTCTATCAATTATTGAACGGCCAAAGAGATCATTCGAAAACGTAATCGAGCAAGAAAGCAAAAATTAAAAGAGCGATGTTGGGAGACTTCCCTTTGAAGGACAGAATCGCGGGAATTACCGGCGGCGGATCAGGTATTTTTAACATTTACTTCCTAAACCCCCGAAGGATAAATAAGAAAAAAGCCCTCAAGCTAATCGATAGAGCGAAATTAAGGAATCGGCCTCTCCTTCGTCAAACAAGCACTATCCCTCAACGCCAAAGTGCTCATCGGCGGTCTAAGACTTAATGCAGAGGCTCAGAAGCTCGTTTCCCGGCAAAAATAATCTTAATAAGAATGGTGATTCCGGGCGCCATTCCGTATCCATAGCATTTGTACCATGCGACGTAACGAAATGGGACGGGCTACAAAACCTGGTCGAGAAAGTGAGGGAGATATTTGGGGATATTCCAGATGTATATGAACCATATGGGGCGCCATCTTTGAGCCGGTCTAGTACCCCTTCCCTTCTCTTCCCATTACACGGTCATTCTTACCCTCCATTTTACCTTCATTATTCATTCCATATTATGTGGGCGGTCCCAATGTGTCCCAATTTGCCGACGCAAAAAGAAAAATCTGGAGAAAGGAAAGAAAGGAGAAAATCGGAGAGGAAAATCATATACAATACATCACGAACAAAAAACAGCAAGACAAGCCAAAGCCTATATTTACACACCTCCATCGCGTTATATATCCATGGCTAGCCCCGCTCCAATTTCTGGCTCGACAGCGAGCAGGAAGAAAACCGCCACGGAACGCTGGACACCAACATATCTCATCCGATAAAATTCACGCGTATGGCGGTGCGCGCGCTGCTCGGGCGGAAGAAGCAGGGTGTTGTGCTGCTCATAGCCTCCGTTGCCGGGCTGGATGAGGTATATAGAGTAAGCCGCTATATGCTGCATCTAATCATGCAATTGTAGGGTTTGTGAAATCCATGGCGGTAGCGGAGCAGGGTTAAGGTTGTTGGGATCTGTCCGGGGTAATCTTTTTTTTTTTTTTTTTTTTTTTTTTTCTTGTTTTCTCTGCGGTTCCTGATTGCTAGCTAACTTGGACTGGGAAATTTGAAAAGAATCACCGACACCCCTATCTGGGACAACGACGAAGAATTATTGTCATACTTCTGGTCTGATAGGGCACAGATGCTGAGGCCGGAGCTCAGCGCCGCATCCATGGTGGATCTAATTCAGAAGGGCGAATATACCTGTGGTACTATATTTTTGGAGGCTGGGGAGGTTAGCAAAGTATCTTTAAGGGGTTGATAATGATCCTGGGAATATTGGGAAGATAGAGGCGTTGCCGGGAGTGAAGACAGTTGGCAAAGTGATGAAGAGTGAGATGGAGAAGTTATGATAGCCTCTAGAATTTTATGGCGCAATTCTTCTGCTTGATTTTGTTTTCTTTGTTGGGTTTTTATTTTTATTGTTTTTGCTCTTAACCATCGTAAAAATCAGGGTACGGGACGGGGAGTAGTTGGACATTATTAACATCTGAGTTAAGTTACGAATGATGACTGAAACAAATAGCTATTATGATTGCCGGAACAACCAATTAGTTAAAAGACGCTCTTTGCCGGGTTATGTACAGACCTGCATTCCTTGCCCTAGAATGGTTGGTAACACAGAAAATACCAATAGGGATAGGTGAAGGTTGTCCAATCATGCAATGCTCGTGAGGTAATGAATTCGGTGTCTGGAAGTAAAAGGTTCTAGATATATTAGATATATTGGTAGCGTAGATATAGAAGAACTACACTAGGGATCCCAATTAACTCATGAAAATGAAGCACTGTCACATGAAAAAAAAAGAGGCCTGAAAGCATATTAAATAAAATTGTATTCATGAGAGGTACAGAGTATGGTATACATGGACAAGTAGAGATACGAACAACAAGCGGTAAAAATAAATAGCAATAAAACAAGCAGGGACAATCGTTGCATATGAGCCATTTCTGCGCCTAGAAACAAATCAAAAATCAAAAATTAAAAATAAAATAAGGATAAGGAAAATAAGGAAAAGAAGTATAAAAGAAATGTTGATAGTACGGCGGGAGGGCTTGCCGCAAACTCCATCCATGGATCAGGCACCACTCCCTATGCACAATCTCCTGACGAACAGAAGTATATACCAACAAAACAGGCCCCCCGAATAATACATAACACATGTATACTATCCGGGTTTCTCCTCATCTCGTCTCTGCATCGCTTAACAAGGAAAGAAAAAAAAACAAGAAAAAACGAAAAAAAAAAAAAAAAAAAAAAGAAAAGAAAATGTTTAAAACAGAATATCCAAGCAGCAGCAACACGCCAAACCGGCTAACAGGCCGGCACAGAGGCCGCCTCCCGTTCCGCGACTGCTACCTCTATTGTCGACATAATGTCCTTGAGGCGATGGCCCGCCCTGGGGTGCATAGTACATAGGTTGTTGCTGGTAACCCTGTTGTGGTGGATAGTATTGCCCTTGTGGTTGGACGTACTGTTGGGGCTGGTTGTAGTAGTCTGCAGCGGCGGATTGGGGTTGGCCATATGGACCTGGCTGGGGTTGATAGGGCCCTGCATCTTGGTGGACGGGTGGTGGGTAGGATGGGGGAGCACCGGCTTTCTAGAGACGTTTTAAGATAGAGTTAGTATTGGGATGGGTCTAGGGGGGAAAGTTGCATGTTGGTTTTGGCATGGGTGTTTACGAACGTCAGCCATTTTTTGTTCTTTTATTGATGGTAGTAGGTAGAGTTGTCTCTCTTGCTTTTCCACTTATTTATTTTGTGAGACCAGTGAGCGTGAGATAGTTTATGAAATGTGCTCTCGACAGTTATCTGCTTGGGTGGATCTGGATCCCCGAGGGGTTGACTATAGTAGGAGTGGTAGCGGGATGGCACGGTTTACGCGGTTGAAAGAAATAGAGCAAAAGGTTGGATATAGAAACGTTTGATCGATGTCACAGAAGGAACTGGAGGAGCAGAAAGATAAATGTGACCAATATATGTGGAACCGAAGATCGGCTTTATTATGGCGGGAGATTATTATTAGCGTTGGAGGAGCGAATGACTAATCCGCGTCTGGGCCTAGTGGCGCCAAGATGGATGCCAAGCCACAGCCCACAGCCACGCTGCCCGTGTTCAGCCGCGTCATCATTGGTGGGCCAGGCAGTGCAGTGCAGGCATCCGAGATCTGCGCCGGACTGTGGCCGATGCGATGGATGAAGCATGAAGCTCGCTCTCTGTGATGCCAACCAGGCCAAGGATTAATAAAAGTTGATAGAGATTTTTGTGCGAGCTGCATACGCAGTACATACATACCACCATCATGGGTAGCGCGGGGTTAGATAACACTACATTTGGATACGCTGTAGAAATCAAAATCTCCCGGCCGTAATAAAAACCGAGCATACGCTGTACGCTGTAGTTACGCTGTAGTTACTCCGTAGTTATACACCTTTGAACATGGTGCCAAAAGAAGTTGATCATGACCCACTTTTCTGGACCACAATGTTCAACTTTAGCACACTCACTCCACACCTCATACATAATAATACAACCCATATTACTGATAAAGACTGACTGTCCTCATTCCCCTTCTCAGTATCCAGCTTCTTATTAGTGTGTAGAGATGTAGATTGGAGGGTTAAAAACTGGAATTAGTATTAGAAAGACCTAGAATAGAATGAGTTAGAATCTCAAGAAATATGAAAAATCAATATTATTGAGAGAGTGTAGAGATAATAATGTGCGGGATATGTCTAGTACCACGTACTTTAAAAGCTAATGGGGAGTATACTGCCATGGGTCCACAGTTGAAATTGGTTGGAACCATTGCTCAGCTGCACCATGTTCAGTTTTGTTGGCAACCACGTTCAACTGTAGCCCGATAAAAAACCTTCACATCCAAATGCAGTCACCAGGTAATATCCCGATTTCCCTCTCTTGCCTGACTTCAAACCAACACATGCATTGCCAGAAGATATATCCCCTACAAAATTTTGAGAAATGTAAATTAAAATCAAATCATTAAGAACAACCGTATACCCCTAGGTAGTGTCAAAACAGGAAAACAGAACCACTCAAACATCCTTAGAACGCCGCTCGTTGGATATCATAATAAACACGGGGAAAAAAAGAAAGGAAAGGCCCATTCTTATCGTCGTCAACAGAAGCCAAGATGATTCGCACTTGGGCATGAAAGAACAACCGGAGAGGAAGGCGGAAAGAAACACCAGATGGGCTCCTAAGCACACAATAGCCGTATTGTGAAATCTCGGATTCCTCACCCAGAGACCTGGACGATGGTTCAATGATGTGTCTCAAAATCTCGAGACCCTGACCATTTTTGGATAATTCCAACATTCGATCAAGAAGAAAGGGCGAGCGAGGTTGAATACAGGGCAACTTTGGGAGTGACTTCTTGCCTCCCTTTGTGGGTCAGCCGCGAGTCATTGCCGCAGCATTCTCCCTGAATATCGGATTCGGTGAAAGTGAATTTTATATGCAAACAATGCACTCCGGTCGAAAAAGCAGCTAATACTCTCATCTCACAGATTCCATAACAACGCCTCAGAAAAACCCCCCCTTTATTAATGCCGTGCCCGTCGACCAGAACCTCTCCCACCTCCATACTGGCGGGGATCAACAGTCCGGTAAGACCCAGTGCGTTTGCTATAAGACCTCTCCGATTGCGACGGCGTCGACAATTCCTCAAACACCTCCACAACATCCTCCCCCGATGATGGCGAAGATGCACTGGAACTGAAAACCTCAATCACCTCCGGCCGTCGTCGATGTGATTGAGGGCGGCGAGGAGGCCTGCTGTCGTCTGTCACTGTCGTCGTGTCATCGATAACAGTAGTTCGGCCGCCGAAAATGAGGAATAGAATCCATATAACTAGCACGAAGCCGCCGACTGTGCCGACTACTATACCCACTACTGTGCCGGGGGAGGAGGTGAAGGAGGAGTAGGTCGACGGGATTGATATCATGCGGTCGCGGCGCTGGAGGTGGGAGGAGGAAGATGATATCGATTGTGTTATGTCTCTGGTTTTGGCCATGAGAGATATACCGAGGGAGGGTGCTGAGAAAGCATTGTGTTGGGATGATAGGGAGGCTCGTTTTTGTGGGTTAGACAAAGGATCTATCTGTGCGATATCTCGGGCGAAGTTTTGCAGGCTACCTGAGGCAGCTGTGAATAATGGTACAGGCGCCATTTTGTGGATAGGATTTGGTATTGACCATGAGATACCAAAAATGTATTGAAATAGTCACGGGTTTGTCTCATATGTAGTTAGCAGCAATTTTTTCAGATGCGTTTCTGGGAAGAGGGTCGGTGAGTCTGGGAGGCGGGACGTCCAAGGATGTATATAGGTAGTAGATAAAGAAGGGAGCTGGCTGTTTAGTTATATACTAGTAAAGGTGAAAACGAGTGCTGATACAACAATGCCAACAGCAGAAATGAGAGAAGAATAAAAAGATGAAAGAAGCAAGGCTAGAGAAAGAGAGCAAAGAAGAAAATATGAAGCTGGGTGCAATTGAGATCGAAGATGCAGCCGGGTTGGCAATATTTCTTGATTATTCTAATATTGGTTCCCAGCCTCATGTTTATTTGCGAATGGCGGGGGATGACATAGCGGGCTTGGCGTATCCTGGGTGGCTGATTGGTCGTGGCTAGTGCTGCCAAGACATTGCCCTACATTAGGCAAATCTAGCGATCACCGGCTGGGCGCAATCATAGAGGAATAGAATATATAACAAGGAGGGAATTTTATAGAAGCGTGAAATATTGAAGCAATACTCCGTATATGGGAGCTACCATTCATTTTCTAATCTCACAATATTTACAGCTAAATCTGCTAAGGAAAAAAAAAAAAAAAAACTCTGCTCCTTCGTGCTTCTTCCAGGCGGGGCCATCAACAAGAGTGACATCCCGCATTCCTGTCCTAACCGCCTCCCGATACTCCAGAACAAGACGCTCAAGCTTGGCTCCTTTCCCATCCAACGCCCATAGCGTAATGCCAACCGTGTTCTTTCCCTGATAATTGAGGATGCCATGGGGGACAGGGAAGCTGGTCTATGGACCGAGGTTGCTGACATACTTGCCAAACTGGAATCCGTTCACGTATAGCTATACGCGGTACGTGGAAGGTGACGAGTTGATTCCTGGGAATGTGAAATACAGAGGCACATCCCATCCGCGTGGGATATTGAGATTAAATTCCGTGGTTAAATTCCGTGGTGAAAAAACCTACTCCCGCACCCACCCACAACGCCGTCGGTAATGGGGCTTGCAGACTTCCAGGACTGGGCGGTGGGGTTTGGTTGATGCCAGCCCTGTCGCTCAATGTATAGACCCCCCTCATTCAGAGGTCCACGGAAGCGATTTTGGTAATCCTCTCTGCCTAGATTGCCCGCCAACTTCCAAGTGACCCTTGACTGCAGGCGTCCGAAAAGTTTGTAATGCTGAATGCCGCGCGGATTCTTTGTAGAATCCGCACCGATGACGTAGTCCTGACCTAGACTCATGTTGTCGACGAGCATAGTGAAAACGTATTTCTCACCGGCTTTCAGTTTGGGGAAGGAATATATGTTGGTGCTGCTTGCTCCCAAGATAGCTCTTGCCCTTCCAGGATCCAATGTGACTCCCATTGAGCCATGCTGAATTCCCAAACCCAAAACCGCCTTGCGTCTCAAAGGAGATGCCCGTCTCAATTCCACTGGCGACGAAGTGTCCTCGATAGACGAGGTAGCCCGTATGGTAGCCATAGTCCGAGGCATGCAGGGAAGTCGGGGTCGTAAGTGGGCGCAAGGTATTATTGGTCTTCTTATGATCAGCAACAGTCCATAACGAATCGTCATAATCCTCCTGGAGCTCCGGTAGCGAATCGATGTACTTCCATTCCAGGCTCTCCAAGTCTGGGAGGTCAATTTTCAGAGCCACATATTCAATTGAGGTGGTCCAGATGCCATGGTCATCCACTTTATGTATGACTTTTTCTCCATTGATATGCAGTGTGCTAGTGTTTTTTGGAGCACCGATGATCTCAATTGGCGTGGTGGTGTTAAAATCTGCGGTAATATGAAGTTCACTTCCACGAACGAAAGCAGTCCGCACTAGGTATCCAGCCTTTACAATGATTGAGGAAGCGGTGTTTTCAAACGTGCTGAAACCCGGGGTCTATCCACTGCGGGGAACTTCAGGGATCCAGTAGTTATAAGCAGAGTTGCGGTCTATATATAGGTTTCATTAGCATTTTGCGCTTCTTCTTGATAACGCCTCCCCGTTCTGAAGGACATATGCTTACCGAGTATGAAAACAGACAGATCGCCAATATCCACAATGCGGCGTTCCCGCATCGTCTCCCAGTTAAGAACAACATAATCATCCACTTTCTTGATTGTCATATCATGCGAGGGTCCTTCAACCAGAAGCTATCGAGTTCGTGGACACAGCAAGCTCATGGCGTTCATTTTCCCCGCCGTAAACAACCAACACCTTGCGGTCCCCAAACTTCTTCCATGTGAATATCTCGGCAGTCGAGTAGAAAATATTTAGTTCCCGCGACGTCGTAGTCTGTAACGTAGATTTTAGAATCTCTGCCATTTAGTGTCAAAGTGCCGTTTAGTTGGGGCATGATCAAGCGCCCAACACTTGTTGGGAGCTTCAATTTGTAGTTCGTTGAAGCTTTTGAGCTGTATTCGGAAAGCCTTAATACAAAAAAAGACGAATCGGACAGCCTTCCGATCAGTGAGGTGACTGTTAATGTTGGTGTGGTCGTAAACTTTGAAATAGACCAATGGCCAGGAACGGCATTCATGAAGGAAGGTGACGCTTTCATAAAGTTGCCAATCAGCTTAAGTTCGCCATATTTTTCGCGGGTGATGTTGCGGTCTTCAGATATAGGAGCCCCGTAGTCGTATGATGTGTAGCCTCCTGGATGGCCCTAGGTTTCCCTAGTTTGTTCCACCAAAAGTCGATATGCAACAATTAGAGAATGCATTTAAAATGAAAAAGCGGAAGACGGAGAATACAGGAGGGAAATAGTCACACGTACCATGTAGAGATTCAAAAATACATTCCCAAAGCTGAAATTGTTCTTGTAGAAGACTCTTTAGAACTCGTGGTTCAGAAGTCGAGCACATTTATCAAGCCCAGCCCCGCCCCAAGGGTCATATGTCCCAGCCTGGAACTAATCTTCTATCAGTAAATGAATACAATATCTATTTAGGAGCTGCACATACCTCGACAAGGGCGTAAGGTGTGGTGGGACTTTGGATGAGGTGGAGCTGCCGCCAATGGGTGGACAAAAATCCAGGAGGCCAGAAGTCGGGATTGGCCTAGAACAAAGTTAGAATCAGATATAGGAGAGTGAATAGATTCCCACAACATACACAATTGAACCCAAGCCTTCGCAAACAAGTTAGCATTGCACTATAAAAGTTTCTTTTTCGGATGGCTTCAGCAACTTACGGATATTTATCGTGGCCATAGATGTCAACCTCACCCTTCCCTGTCCCAGGAGCGTTGTTACCAGCAGCCCATGCATCGTTGCTAATCATGGGCACCACGATCCCAGCCTTTCTGGCTTGATCAATTACGTATTGCATATAATCCCCGTCGGGAAAATCATGGATGCGCAGGGAGAGTGTATGCTCATTTTCTGGCTGGTATAATATCACTGGTCCCCCGTTCGTGATTTGCGCTTTGGCCACTGGTGACGCAATATGGGCGATATAACTATTTTCTATAGTCAGATATTTTTGTGCGGGGAGGACAAAGAGACATAGAAGCAAAGGGAGTACTTGTCTGTTGCAGCAAGATAATCCTTATCGCTAGTCTGAAATTGGCCTCTCACGCGTTGTAGCCAGCCAGGAAAACCCCCACCAGACACTTCTGCGTTGATGCATGGGCCAGGTCGAGCAAGAAGATAGATCCCAGCTTCGGTGGCCGCCTCAAAGAATGGTTCCCAGGCGAAGATGCCCTCGGCAGTGTATTCACCAGGTTTTCCCTCGGTCAAGGCCCAGTTGGTATAGAAAGAGACACAATTGAAACCGAGGGCTTTGATTTTCTGGAAAATATCGAGCCATAGTGACGGAACGGGCAAGCCGCATCGAATGATCAGTCCCATAAATGACTAGCTCGAGGAAAAACAGGGGTGCAGGGAAGGATGAGGAGGATTTAACATCCGTTAAACATACCGAAACGGATGGAATTCAGCGCTAAATATCATTATCCTTTCTCCATTGATGAATAGAGATTCATTGTCCCATTTTACCTGCTATAGGTTAGAATAGCTGTGATCGATTTTAGGGTATCCTAAGAGCCACAAACAATATCTTGAAGCAAATCACGCTTTGCAGGATCCGGATGCTCAATGACGGTGAATCCTCCTAGCTTACGGTCCACGACAACAACAGCAGCGGACTGAAGTGCCAGGCACGCGATTGCGCATGCAGAAAGGAACCTCATGGTTGCGACTCGAAGTGGCCCTAGACTACAGGGAATGAGTAGAAGAGTCGTCCCAGCTTTTCATCCGAGCGGCGCCATCGCCGTATTCTTATATTCGCCCCTCCAACGCACGCGAGACCCAAGCGTGACCCTGGAAACCAAGGGGGATAACACAACGGAGCGCAAAGGGTATGGAATGTGTTCATAGCAGGATCTTCCATTACCTAGGGTTCACTGTCCCCAATAAATGAGAAATAGGGCGCCGTTGTACTTGTACCCCTAGCTTCCTCCACATCCTTAACTCCATTGGTATAGCAGGGCTGATTCACATGGGGCGTTTTGTGGAAGGGACCTAGGTATCTAACACTTTATATAAGCCTAATAAGCCCTCCACTGCCGTGACTGATGTAGATCTTCCCAGTATGATTGCAATGAATTGAAAGCGTTGACACCAGTTTTATCCAGAACATCCTATTTGAACGGTTAGAATTGATCAGAAGCCGTCACACATTGATCTACTAACCATATTTTCCACTATTTTGCTGTGCTTCATTCGTTTGAACTCTCTTAGAAATATGGTTATCATCATGCTCACGTGTTGAGCTGCCAGTTGGGGAGCAAAGTTGAACGGACGTCTCCAAAATCCCCAGATGCGAAGACTGGACTGGACAACCGTGCCCTGTTACTTGAAAACGGTCGACGGTGTCGCGTTTAGTGGTGCATTAGCTTCCTTAAGTTAGATCCACAATTGGGGCTACAGTTTATTGGAGGAGGTGAATAATGGAGTTTTTGGACGGATCAGCATCGTTCGTGCCATTACTGTGACGTTTACACACAGCGTGTGGAGTAAATTGCAGAGAATGAAAAGGGGGAGACGATTCCGTCTTGAGGCGGAAAAGGATAGCTTAATCCTTCGGCTCTCAGCTATGCTCGCCTCCAACAAAACGGGATCAAGTCTTTCTTAGGCCCAGAGTTGATTCGACCGGCAATCTGTAGCGTACGGCATTTCTAGACCCTCCCTCGGTAGTTGGCAATTGACTTGGCGATGTCGCTCATCGGATTCATCTGCCGAAACATAGAACGTGGAAATATGACGAGTGATGAAAATTATCATGTGGCTACACGTAGATACAAGCGGCCAAGGATTAGAAAGAGGGGATCGATGTGCAAAAGGTACAAAGTTTTTGAACATAAATTGCTGTATATAGTTATATATCTACACTGCCATGGTCACATCGCCAGCCTTGTCCTCTTCCACTGGTCGAGGAGTTTCTGTGTCATCCGCTGGAGTTCGCACATCAGCGACGTCCTCAACTGGAGCATCTGTAGGTGCGTCCACCGCATCGGATGTTTGATCGAGCGTTGCAGCCGCAGCTTCTTTGCGCTTCTGTGTCATATTCACCAGTGGAGTGTCATCATCGTATAATCGCAGTAGCATGGCACGCCGTTCCTCCTTGGGCAGCATCAAGTTCAGCGAGAACATGCTTCTCCATAGCGGAAGAACCATACGTTCGCTAAGTGAAAAATTAGTAATAATTACCAGCAATGCACAGATTCACGAGTGGAGACATACCGGAAGCCATCTTCATTCTCTGTGGGCTCGATTCTCAGAACACAGCATCCCATGTCAACATCCCTCGCCCATTCGCCGATCTCTCCTAGTTGCCTCCAGCCATTATCGTTTACCTTGGGGAACATCTCAATTAATAGCTTCCGCAAGGTTTCCTTGTGATATATTTTAACCACACGGCGCGGTCCAACCCAGGATTCAAGAATTGCAAGTCCGTCGGTCTGGATGCGCCACGGGCAGACGTCTTGACGCTGCACATATTGCTTAACAAACATCTTGACGCCGGAATGTACAAACTTTATTCCAGCCCCTTCGTTGGCGGTAAGGATATCACGAGCTAGGGTGCTTGTATAATAGATCGTCTTAGCTGGGCGGCCTTGGGAATTTCGAACCATGAAACGATCCCTCGGGAACTGAGGCGATATGTCATAAAAGCTGAATATCTGATCAAACTCTTCGCTCTTAGGATGTAGATATTTGAATGGTTCCTCCATCGGTTGGCCAGGTCTGCGTTTTGCGGGGAGAGAAGGCGCTATAGATTCGGTTGGCTTATGTTGCACAGATTCACTTGGCCCTGCATCCCCTGGAGTTGGCGGAACTTCTTGTGCGCTCTGGTCGGTTTTCTCTTCAGGAGCTTTCGCAGGAGAGGGAGCTGAAGGAGGTTCAGGGTGGCTATCCTCCACCTTTTGCCGCTTGTTTGCAGGATCTTCACTCGACTCGTCAAAGGCCCTCTTTGGCGCGCTCGGAAGAACCGTTGCAGAAGCCATGACTGATTCGTTGGGGGCTAGTTTATCCGATACAGCAGCCGCCTCAGAGGGAGCCGGGGTTCCGTCTTGGTCGGCCGTATTTTCCATCGTAGTTTCGGTTGTTGAAGATGCAGTAGACTTTTTAGTTCCTTCAGGTCTTGCTTTGATGTCGCTCATCTTTTCAAGCACAGTGATGAAGAATGCCCCTGTGTCTTGCTGATGGGGATATACGCGCATACATCGGGATAAGTCGATTCCTTCCTCCTTCAGAGGAGGAAACATGCCCTCCACTATCCTATTGAGCGTATCATCACCTTGAGAGACTGCTTCTTCGACGTCTTTCCAGCTGCTCCACGTTCTTCCTTGTTTGTCCATGATGGTCCAGCTTGACAGACCCGGAGACCTTTTCAATGCAGGTAACTCGTTACTGCAATCCATGATATGAACCTTGCTTGGGCCACCACACCTGTCAATAACACTTGCGATCACCGCTTCGTTTTCCACAGGGTTCATGCTGCAAGTCGAATATACCACTCTTCCCCCAACCTTCAGCATTTGTAAAGCTCGAGTCAGGATCCGGCACTGGGTCAGGTGAAGGCCAAGCGCATTGGCAGGGTTCCAGTCTTTCCATACATTCACATTCTTGCGGGTAGTTCCATCACCTGAGCAAGGGACATCAGCTAGGATGCGGTCAAACTTGAGGTATCTGTTCCTCACTGGTTTCCCTTCCGGTGGGGGCAGCGATGGCAGCTTAAGAGAAGGATACATCGTAGCGTCGTGATTTGTAACGATTAAATTGGGAGAGTTGAGACGTTTCATCTGATGAATTAGTAAATGGGCGCGTTTATAATCGTTATCGTTTGCGATAAGTAATCCCGTCGATCTCCCATCATCCTCCAAACCATCTGATCCCATCTGGCCGTTAAGCAGCTTAGGAATGTCTGCAGTTCCCTCTTTTCTTTGAGCCTCAGCGACAGATTCAAGCCTCTTGGCAATCTCCGCCATCCTCTCCTCTTCTCCCGCATGTACCAACTCCATCAATTGTGCGGACTTGCTGCCTGGAGCAGCACACATGTCCAGCACTGTCATTCCCGGGCGGACGTCGAGCACCAGCGGAGGAATCATGCTCACTACTTCCTGGCGGCTGATATTTCCAACATCTGTTTCTGCGACCAGAAACTTCTGAAATGAAGCAAATGGTGCAAATCGGCGTATCACACTTTTTGGAGTTGTCATCGACCATGCTAATTGGTCTGGGTACCAAGGTACAGGCTTTGGTGGGTCAACAGGGTTGCCTTCATGTGTGATGGACGTAATCTTAGGGATATAAAAATCCTTCAAGCGTTCTTGTACCGCGAGCGCATGGCTGTATTTAGGAAAAATAACAGAAAAATCAAAAAGTCAGCTTCCGTCGCATAGAACTTAACAGGGTCTTGTAGAAACTCGAAGCTTGTTTGTTACCTTTTGGATCCTGTGAATCGGAAGCTGTTAGGCAAATTTCGTCTGAGAGCAGCCCAGAAATCATCCTTCTCATCATCAGGAACAATATGGAGGCCGTTGTAATAGTTTTCATATTTTTCGTTCTCCCTCACTAATATCGTGGAGTAATTTGGTCGACGACCGCGATTGCCTGCGCCACCACCACCCTTAAACCAATGTGAGCATGCGGGGTATGATAATGAAATAGGTAAGTATATCTTCATGGAATTGGTTCAGGCTTACCTTTTTATTCCCGCGTTTGCCCATAATATTGCGTGCTATTGGCCTTAGAATTTTTCGATCCCAGCATCCACAGATCGAGCTCGAATTTTTGGGCTTGGAGGAGCACTGCCGGAACAATGGTCGGACCGAGATGCCAGCTGCAGCCGGACTTCAAATATAATAATCTCGAAGTTCTTATTATTATTATTATTATTCTTCCATTATACTCATATGCAAGCGGAGCTTATGATGAGTCCTTGCGTGATGTTAAATACAGGTCAAGTGTTGGTTATACAGGAGGAAATACAGGTGTTGAGACCACGCCAAGATAACAAGAACATAGGAAAATACAAAGGAGTGACAATTAGATACATGCGATAATAACTTCCCAGCCCAGGAACATAGAGCAATTCATTGGAGCGATTTGTACACCTCTGTATTTATTAGGAACCTGAGGTGCTTGAGTTCCGGATTTAATGTATCCCCTGCGGGTTTCGAACCCACGCGCCTTGGTTTCCCACGCCAAGGTGCTACCGGGTGGCCGCATTAACCATTCGGCCACCGGGGCAATCTCGAAGTTCTCCCACTGTCGGAATCCAGTGAGTAGTATTACTTTAGCATTTGAAACGAAAATGACACCGGTACTGCATAAGGCTAGCTCTGACAACTTTTTTGCCTTCAATTGCCGAGTACTGGAAGGAATTGGCCACCGCAAATTTCACGATTTGTGTACTCCGTATAATGCCCGCCAAGATGAGAGTGCGGAGTACAACTCGAATTCTCTTTGCATCTTTGCAGCCTTCGATAAGAAACCAATATGACAAATACCAAATGAGCCTGATACTAGTTCAGAGGAAACCTGGTCAAGAGCCAGGACTGCATTCATACCTGCTCCAACAGCTTCAAAATCACTGTTGGTGACAATGTTTTTTTTTTTTTCCTAGGATAAGAATAGCAACATTGCCAGCCTAAGCAAGCCTCATAAGTCTGTCAGGAAAAAGAGGTTATACACTACTGAACGCCACCAACATCGTATTACTACAATATTTCTCATCATCATCATCAGCTTACTACAACACTCATCTAATACTCACTTATGCTAGCTCTCTTGGCTCGCACATATATTTTACTATAAATAGCTCTATCTTTTGTATGAAATAGATATATTAGATAGGGTACGGAGAATATAACAAGCAGATCTTGATACACATAAGATTCATATGTCTTCAACATATTCATCCGTGACACTCAATCCAACAGTTATGAGCCCGGTAAGCAGCATCTGAAGAGAAGTGTGATACACCGATCCCAATCCTCATTTGAATTTGACAACAATCATTTGAACTGAGATGATTGATCCTCATTCATATACAGTCCGAAATACTCGACTGTTATACCATATCTGATTCACAATCTCAATCCTCATTCAAACTGATAACTATCATTCAAACTGAGAAGATAGATCCTCACTGTATACATTCTGATATTGTGGCGGGCTGCGCCCGATCAATCATATAGACTATTCCGTACACTCCATAGATTCCTACCGCCCCATTCCCGATCGCCGATCCTCGGCCGCCATGAACGTGTATGTTCTGATCACCGATCCTCGGCCGCTACAAACGCGTGTATATTCTTCCACCCCAAAGCACCACCATGTACACCACCACATACACATATAAATATCCACTTCAATTGCCAATTCTTGCACTTTCTCTTTCTTTCCTTCTCTAACATTTTTCTCTTTGTTATATAAGATCTATCAATATTATATCAATCTATTCAGCATAGACCTCTTACACTAGAAAAATGTTCATTGTCTTCTTATTAGAAATGATTATTCATACATCATCTTCTCATTAGAAACAATTATTTATCAAGAGATATCTGAACATGTAACAATATATAAGAAAGAGAAATAATCAGTTAAAGCAGACACTGAGTTCTCAGATAGAAGCTTGCTTATCAGTCACTCTGATTCTGTAACAAGATCTTATAAAGAGAGTAAGATCTTATAAGAGAATATCAGCAAAAGATCTGAGAGTTCTGACACTCAGATATATGAGATATTTATATAATTACACATTCAACAATCAATAATCATGTCTAATGATAATATGAGAGAACTCTTGAATATAAGTATAGAAGTAATATCACAGTGACTCTGAGTAATGTTGAAATTACAACAGTAATAAATAGCTGATATACATATAACTCAATAACATTAATATGAAGAGATTTAACAATTATTATAATAAGAAACTCAGACAATTTTAATATCTACAGAATTGAATATAAAAGTGCTGAAAGAATACTTAGATACTTCTATATATTTCAATGCTTTTAATCTCACTCTCTACTCATTATAAAGAATGAAAATGCTTATGAAACTGAGTATAGATGAAGATATCATCAGTTCACTAATTAATCAAGATTAATATATCAATGAATGATTGAAGAATTATATGAAATAGAAGTTTTATTCATGAATAAAAGTATGTAAATCAGTGTTACAAACATCTGATAATATTATTAAATATCTTGATATTCTATTCTGAGACACTGTTATATAACAGAAAGTATTAGATTAATTATAGAGTATTTAACAGAGAAATACTTCTCTTATAATATTCATTTCTGACTTCAATACTAAAATTCTAGAAGTAGAAGATTAATCTTGAAAGAATTGAATAAAGATTAGTATACTTAAGAAGATATTAACTTTTAAACTCTTACAGACTCTTATAAGTGTAGATAAAGATCAGACTTATAAAGACTTTTACACACAGCTTCAGACATTGAATGATTATCTTATTAAGCTCAAGAGTATACAGAACAGTGATAGAAGATATTATATCTCAGTGATTTATACATCTGTACTGAAGAATAATAATAATACAGATATTATAAATTGAGTAAACTTAAATATCTATATATAAGTAAGAGTCTTTACTATCTGAACAGGCTTCTGAGTTTCTGATATCACTCTTAAAGAAGTCACTGATTAATATTAATAAGAAGTGTGTATTAACTGTAACTGATCAGAGTATATTACTTTCAACTACTGATTAATCTATATATCTTCTTAATCAAGAGAAAGATCAGTGTTTTCTTATTTAAAAGATGAATCAGTGTCTGTCTGTATCAATCATATTACAGTGAAGAAAGATTTAGAAGATAACTATAAGAATACTCTAATAAAACAGAGAAAAGATTAGCTTCTATTTAAATTTATAAACAGAAGCTTGAAAAGATCAGATAATAATAATTTAAAGAGAAAATGATAATGAATACAATTCTTGTATCTACTGTAATTAATAATATATATAATATAAAAGTTATGATAGACAGCAGTCTATGTTACTATACAATAATAAAATCTTCAGTTATAAGATGTTATAATCTTCAGTGTATCTCTTTATTAAAATCCTGACTTCTTGCAGAATTTAATGATTCAAAGAATGTTTATATCTGTTATATAATAAAACTAAATATAGATATGAGAGAATATTAACATGAAGATATCTATATATATAAAGTTGATAATTTTAATTATAATCTTATATTAGAACTTATCTAACTATCTGAATAAGATATTTTACTGAATACTTGAAACAGAAGCTTGATATTCTCTAATGATGACAGAATTTATGAAGATGATATTTATAAGACTATGAATCTTATACAGATCTCTGTCAACACTTATAAAATACTCTGAAAAAGAAGTCATTATTAAAATCACTGATAAGATTATTAATAAGTTTATTAATAGCAGAATTATATATCAATCTATTTCATCAGTCTGATTAATATTAAAAAGATTCTAGAAAAGTTATTCTGTATTATAATAACAGATTCTCATACAAAACTCTCTTAATAATATCATGAATATCTAGATATCTTTTAATAAGATAATATTATAAACATATTCTTCTTACAAGATTCTGAACTGAATCTGTAAGAAATCCCGCTCCTCGCGGATTCTTTACCTCTATTTCTATCTCTCATGTAATTAATAGGGCTAGCAGCCCTTGACTACACACAACTATATAGACTGAAGTTTGTGAATACTATTCACAACTCAGCTTGAATGCTATTATACATTTAATCTCTACATTTTATCTTTCTATCATGAATACTTCTAGTAGTTAACAGTATATATTATATCAAGCTGTAAATATCTGAATAATCACCTGTGAGCACTTATTCTTACATTTCAAGCTCAGTCAGTCAGCAACTGCCTGTTATGACTGAAAGAACTAGAAACTTGTATACTTTAATTTCTGTGAACTCTACTGCAGACACTCAGAAGCAGTCACTCAAATCATGAATAACTTCTGTAAAAGAAGTCTTAGAGAACTTATTAATCACTCACAGAACATCATTCTCTGCATCTGTAACAGAGAAACTCTCTGAACTCATAAATGAATCAATCTCAGTGAAGAACATTCTTGAGCATCTTTCACAGAATCAAGCTATTTTTCTATAAGAAATACTTACTGTCTGTAAACACTCTTGAACTAAGTCTCTAGACATAATCTTCAGAGACATCTGTGAATTAAAAAGAAACTTTCTTAAGCTGTGACTACTTAAGATCATCTATTAAATCACAATCTATAAAAGCTTTTATGAGTTTGTATTTGAAATTGATTCACAAGCCTGACTATGTGATATGAAAGATGAAGAAGCTGTCATCTATGTAATAACAGGTCTCTATTACATTGAAGTCAAGAACTGGCTGAATTATCTAGAGAATGATTATAAGAGATTCTAATAATTTATTCTCAAGATCTATCTAGAGAATAAGTTAAGAGACTCTGTAAGCTGAACAGAGAACATCTGAGCTGTAATCATCAATATTAGAAAAAGAGATGAGAAATCTAACAAAGACTACTTACAGCACTTCATGAAATTATGATATAAATTAAGATCTGTGAAAACAGGGCTCTGAAACAAGATCTGAATGATGATATTTATAAAGAGACTGAATAAAGACATGTAGAACAAGCTTATTAAGTAAGACTCTAAGTTCTTAACTCTGAAGAAACTGATGACTCTCATTCACTATTTACAGATCACTGTAAGAGTCACAGATCTGTGAAGAGTGAATCACTGACTGACTCTGTGAGAATCAGAATAACAGAGAACAGGTTTATCAGAAAAAGATGATAAGATATAGAGAGATTTACATCTGACTACTGAGTAGAGAAAGAGAGTCTTACAAGCTTCTGTGAACAGAGTATATAACAGAGAGATTAAGAAAAAGAGACTCTGCTTCATCTGTTCTAAATCAGAACATCTCTGTATAAACTGTCTAAACAAACTAAAATAGAAATTTAAGAAGTTATAGACAGAGTCAGCAACAGTCTTCTTAAGAGTCTTGAAGCTGACACCTGAATCTGTTGCTTCTCTGATGAAAATACTTACTTATGAAAAGAGATCATGTCACAGTACTACTGTCTTACAAGTATGAAAAGTATTAATAAACTCAGGATCTCAGGTCACTGTGATGTCTCTAAAGCTCATGAAGTGAATGAGCTGAAAGATGAAGACTGGAAATCTGCTCTTATAACAAGCAGAATGTGAGAACTCAGACCTGAGAACTGAGAGACTTATAAGAGTTATTTTTGAATTACAAGATCTCTCTGAAATCTGAAGAAGATTTGTAGAAACTGTGATTATCACAGACATCACAGATGACATGTACTTAAGACTTACATAATTTCAAAGATATAATCTGTACATAGCTGTCTGTGAGTCAGGTTTATACTTCTGATCAGTGTTGACAGACTCACTTATAAAGATAGAATCAGTTAATGCTGTAGAGTTAATTAGAGAAGACAAGCTCATCTATATAATGACTTTGCAAGTGTCTGAGAATCTCACAGTCATGAAAACTGAGCTTCAGATATCAGAGAAATACTGAGATCTTACAGAGATATTCAGCTCAGTAAAGACAGCTGAGCTTCTTTCTCACTGTAAGAAGAATCTGATAATAGATTTGATAGAAGAGCAGAAATCCTTCTAAGAATTAATCTATAAACTCTCTCATTATAAGACAGAGATCTTGCAGATCTATGTAGAGAAGAATCTGAAGAATGACTTTATCTGATCTTTACAGGCCTCTGCAGAAGTCTCTGTGATATTTATGAAGAAGAAGAATGAAGATCTCAGATTATATGTAGATTACTATGATCTGAACTTCAAGATAATAAAGAGCTGCTATTTTCTGTCTCTGATTAAGAATGTGATTAACTGTCTTATAAAAGCTGTCATATTCATACAACTGAATATGATCAATGTATATACATAACTATGAATATAATCTGAGAATGAATAAAAGACTGTCTTTAGAACTGCACTGAGATTGTTTAAATATCTAGTAATGTCTTTTAATCTGATTAATATCTCTGTAGCATTTCAGTCTTTTATTAATAAAACACTTTATATATATCTGAATGTCTTTGTAATAATATATCTGAATAATGTAATGATGTACTTTACAAAGAAGAAAGAACACACTGAGCATGTATGAAGTGTGTTAAAGACCTTAGATAAAACAGAACTATATATTAAGCTTATAAAGTATAACTTCAGTGCTTATTAGATTAATTTCCTAGAATATATAATTACTGTAAATAATATTCAGATGAAATCTTTGTAAGTTAAGACTATTCTATCATGATCAGAGCTAACTAGTATTCATGAGATTCAGATCTTTCTGAGCTTTATGAATTTCTATAGATGATTTATCTTTATATTTATAAGAATCTTCTTGACCCTTATAGACATGCTGAAGAATGAAAATAAGAAGAAGTCATCTTATAAATAGAGAATAGAAAGATTGTTAAGAAGAGAGAACTGTGAGAACTTTCTTATCTCAGAAGCTTGCAAAGTCTTTATAAGATTAAAACAGATATTTATGAATATAGTAATACTGTTTCACTTTGATCTCTTGCTTTTAATCAGATTGAAGACAGATGTCTTCTTCTTTATAATTTCAGAAATAGTCTTATAACTACAGTTAAATAAGAACTGAGTTTCAGTGACCTTTTTCTCATAGAAGATGTAACTTATGAAGATTAATTATAATATTTATAATCAGAAGCTTCTTATAATAGTGAAATTCTTTCATTATTAATATCACTACTTTGAGAACCTTGTAACAGTGATTACTGTTAGAACTGATTATAATAGCTTATAATAGTTTACTTCAATTAAGAAACTCTTGTAATGACAGATTTACTAAGCTCAGAGACTGAGTGAGTTCTGATTCAAGATAGAATATATCAAGAAAACTAAGAACTCAGCAGACAGACTCTCTTACAGGCCAGACTATATTAAGAAGATCAGAATGACAGATACAGAGAGACTAGAGAAGACAGAAAAGCTTCACAGAATACTCAGACTAAGTGTTATAAAGAGATTGACTGAAGAGTCTCTCAATTCTCTATAAGAGAAGAGAAGAGAGAGAGAAAAGAAGCCTGTACAACTACTCTCTATAACACTGAGAGTTAACACTCTGAAGATCTCTGTGAGAATTCTTGAAGAGAGTATCTATAATCTGAAGAATTTGTGAGCTTTGAGAAGTACTGTAGAAGATCTGATATAAGAAGAAACAGAGTATAAGTCTTTATAAGATCTTCTATTCAGATTATCTGAACTGCAACTGAAGAATGAATATACTCAGTATATTTAGAAACTGCTTACAGCAGAGATTAATCCTGCAGAAATAAAGAATTAAAGAGACTTAAATAATCTCTTGTAAAGAGAGAGCTGAATTTATATGCTTATAAATGAGTTTCTATGTATAGAACTTATTAAAAGGCATTATAACTCTTCTCTAATGAGTCATTTTATAGATACTAGAACTCATGAGTTGCTTATAAGAAAATACTTCTGACTGAAGATGCAAGAACTTATAAAGAAGATAGTGAATTCTTATACTATTTATCAGAGTTTGTGAGTAGTGTAGTTCAGATTATATAGAGAACTTACTTCTCTACTCATCTTATAGAAACCTTAAGAACAGCTAGAAATAAATACTCTTATAAGTCTCTCTGAAAGTAAGAATATATATAATGCCTGTTTTAACAGTGTGCTGATAATAGTGAATTACTTTATCAAGATAACACACTTTATACTCATCTGCAAGAACTTGAAGTCAAAGAATTTGACTTATATCTTCATTCATGATATAATCTAATTGCATGAATTATCTGCAAACATTGTCTCAGATAGAGAATTAATCTTTATAGAAGAGTTCTAATCTGATCTGATAACTATACTAAAGATCTCATAAGATCTAAGCACAGCTTTTTATTAATAGATAGATAATTAGACAGAATATCTGATAAGTATATTGAAATAGTATCTGTAGTACTTTATCAATTACAATCAGAATAACTGAGTGTATTAATTATCACTCATAGAGTTTGTATACAACAACTCAAAGCATGTCAGTATAGATAAAATCCTCTTTGAGATGCTCACTGAGACTTATTCATGAATGATCTTGATGAATCTGTAAGAGTATACTATAGAGTGTGATGATGTCTGTAGACAGGCTGAGAGAATTCAGAAGATCTGAAAGAAAGCTTATAAATTCTTGAGAAAGACTCAAGAGTATTAGAAGAGATACTATGACTTTAAATATATTATAAAGAGTTTCAAGAAAGATGATAGAGTCTGACTAAGTCTAGAAAATATTATTATATAGAGATCTAGTAAGAAGCTGAACCTCTTACAGACAGAGTCTTATAAGATTATGAAGAAAGTTAGCTCACAGTTCTATAGATTAAAACTGTTATCTAAGTTACAGATATACAATATTTTTCATGTCTCTTTACTCTGTAAATATAAGAAATTCTTAGAAGAGAATTCTGTGACTCATCACTCTATTCATGAAGTACTAGAGAGTGAAAGAGAATATCAGATCAAAGAAATTATTAACTCAGAGAAGTGAGATTATGAGCTCTGATTTAAGATTCAGTGATAAGAATATTCTAATAAGATAAATAAGTTCACTTGAGAACTATTCAGACAGATAAGATATCTGCAGAAGCTGAGACATGACTTTCATACTGTGAATTCTGATAAGTCAGAATAATATAATCTTTATTAAGAATCTGATTGTGACAAAGATATTAACACTATCATTTATAAACTCTAGTTTATAAGATGATAAGTTTCTACTGAGATGAACAGTCTGCAGCATATATAAGAGAAGAAGAAATCATATTCTCATTAAAGCTAAAAAACAGAAAATAAACAGAGCTGCAAACACAATTTAGAGACTAATAAAGAAAAAATAAAGAAAATTCACACTCATACTCTTAATATCTGTAACACTCAATCTTCTCATAACTACTAATTTTCTTCTTCAAAGAAGCAGAGAGTATTATACTCACAGTACAGATAATTGTTATATTTGATGTGAAAACTGTCAGAAATGTACAGACTTCAGAGAAGTCAGACATCAGAGTATATACAGTTACAGCAGAGTCTTGAGAGCTGATCATCTGCATATGTAATCAGATATCTCTTATGAAGCTGTGTTCACTTTCTCAGTTATGCTGAAGTATTCAGCTCAGAAATAATTAAGACACAGAGAAAGAGCTCATCTGCTCAGATTAACTCTTATCATGAATTCATGACATTTACATTGTCTTGATTACTCAGATTTTATAAGTACTCAGAGACTTATCTCTCATTGACAATGAAATTGCAGAAGTGCACTGTGGTGTGAGAACTATTAATAGAAAACCTAGACATATTCACATATACCTGGTCAGAGATTGTGCAGGTAGAGAGAGAGTGATTATAGGCCTATGAGACTGCAGAAGACACTGATAACACTGAGAGCTTTATAAGAACTGTCAGCTAGAGTCTGTAAGAAATTACTTGTAAGAAGACTTATAGCAAAGAGAGAAACTACACTGCTTGAAGTCAGAGACTGATCTGAGAGAGAGATAAGATGAGCTGCTGATCTGAAGATCAGATGCAGTGACAGAGCTGAAGAGAATAAAGACACAGTTATGAGTGACAGCATCCCTGCTTCACCAGCTGATAAAAAGTAATCAGAGAAGTCATGAGAACACTCATAAGAAGCTCAGCAGCAGTCAGATATTGTTTATAAAGATATTGAAATTGAAAAAATTTTTTATTCTTGAGAAGTTCTTGAATTAATACACAGATATTATCAGGAACACTCTCTCTCTATCATCTGAATAAAAACACTTTACAGATGAATGAGAATACTCACAGTTTATAAGAATAAGAGCTGTTATAGAAAAAGAGAAAAGAAGATGAGATTCTATAGACAGATCTGAAATATTTATACTACTTTAAAGAGGTTTACTTACACTATAAGTGATTCTGTGAAACAGTCAGATCACTCTAGTAAATAAGAGTGATTATGAATCACAGGCCTGAATCTTTCTATATAACTATAAAGAGTGATTGCAGACTGTAGACATCTTAATTCTACAATTCTACAGAGTTAATGAAAGAATGAAAAATTCCTTACAATTCTACAGTGTCAAAGAACAATGATTCACAAGAATAAGTGAAAGATTAACTTATAAATATTTCTCTTTGATGAGAATAATCTGATAGAGAGTGATTCATCTGTGAGATAAATCTGTATAATGATCACACAAGAATCTTGTGATAATAATTAAGAGTTAACTGAAACTCTTCTATATGAAAGATGCAAGATGAATCTGTATGATAGTCAGAGAAGAATCTGTAAACTATAAAGAATCTCACAGAATAAGAAACTGAGTGACAGACTCTTTTCTCTTTATAATAACAAGAGATTTTTCCTCACTGAGATTTTTTATAGATATAAAGAATTTTTAGTGAGTATCACTGCAGTGCTGAGCTGATTCTATGAAGTCACTCAGTGAAAGACTTCACAGATGAAGCCTTAGAGAGAAGAGAATATGTAAGAAATCTCACTTCTTGTAAATTCTTTACCTCTATTTCTATCTCTCATGTAATTAATAGAGCTAGTGACTCTTGACTACACACAACTATATAGACTGAAGTTCATGAATACTATTCATAACTCAGCTTAAATGCTATTATACATTTAATCTCTACATTTTATCTTTCTATCATGAATACTTCTAGTAGTTAACAGTACATATCACGCCAAGCTGCAAATACCTGAATAATCGCCTGTGAGTACTTATTCTTACAGAATCACAGTATTAAGTTAGAGAAAAAGAATGATAAAAACTCTGAATTATTATAAAACTCTCTTTATAATATGTTCTGAGATGAACTTCTTCTTCTTCAAAAGACACTCAATGATCTGTTAAATAAAGAATTTATATATATTAGTAACTCTTCTATCACAGTCTCTATTCTCTTTGCAAAGAAATCAGATGAAGAACTCTGATTCTGTGTGAATTATTGAGAATTGAATAGATTAATAAAGAAAGACTGTTATTCTTTATCTCTTATTAATAAAACTCTAACTCATATTGAACAAGCTCAATAATTTATAAAGTTAGATATTATTATCATATTTTATAAGATCTGTATTACTGAAGAAGATGAGTAACTTACAGCATTTTAAACATGATATAATCTCTTTGAATAAGTAGTCACACTCTTTGAACTGATCAATATTCTCAGTATATTTCAGAAGTATATCAACTGAGCACTCTGAGACTTTCTTAATGAATTTACATCTGCTTATCTAGATAATATTCTCATCTTCACTGATGAATTCAGAAAGAAATATCAAGAGCATATACAAAGAGTACTACAATGACTATAAGAAACAGAACTATCAATTGATATTGACAAGTGTGATTTCAAAGTCAAGAGTACTAAATACTTAGATTTCATTATAGAAGCTGATAAGAGAATTCAAATGAATTCTGAGAAGGTCTCTACTATTCTTGAATGAAAAATCTCATACACTGTGAAAGATGTATAAAGCTTCATCAGATTTACTAACTTTTATCAGTGATTTATATAAAACTTCTCAGATATTATAAGATCACTTACAGAACTCACTAAGAAAGATGCAGTATTTCAATAATCAGCAGACATTAAAGCTGCATTTATACAGATGAAGAAGATATTCATTAATATCTCTCTACTGATAATATTCAATTCTGATTATAAGACAGTTGTTGAAGCTGATTTCTCTGACTATATAACAGAGAGAGTAATATTGTAATATAATAATAAAGATATTCTACAATTATATATCTTTATATCTAAGAAACTGAGTTCTGCTGAATGCAATTATGAGATCTATGATAAGAAACTTCTTACAATTATATACTGTTTAGAAGAATGAGACTCTGAACTTCAAAGTATCTTCAAATTTAAAATAGTTACAGATTATAAAAATCTCAAATACTTTATAATTATCTATAAACTCACTGAATGATAGATGCAATAATCTGAGTTCTTAAGCTACTTTTATTTTATAATACACTATCATTCTGGCAGTCAGAACTTAATAGCAGATGTTCTCTTATAATAAGAGCAAGATATGCTATCTGATGTAATAGATACTTACTGAATGAATCAAGAGCACTGACTCTTAAATTCAAAGATACTAGTTAATCAAGATGAAACAACTTATGACACTATATACACTTCTTCAATTAGAATATTCTCTCTTCAAACTGATACTGATACTGACACTGATATCTCAACTTCTCTCAAACCTACACTGAATAAATTATGACATATAACAGCTCAAACTGATGAACTTCTTCAAGCACTCACTGAAGCAGTATATTAAGAAGCACTCTGATTTTCTTCAGAACTATATATAAGAACTGACATCTCAGAATGCTCAATTAATGATAATAATACTCTACAGTTCTGTAAGTGATGTTAAGTTCTCTACTTCAAACTCTTATACACTCAGATAATGCAAGAGATGCATGATTCATATATAACTGATTATTCAGGTCATGAACAACTATATTAAATGATCTCTCAGAAGTTCTACTGATCTGAGATATTAAATAGTATCAGATGTTTTATCTGAAACTATAATCATTATTTCTTCATTATCTTGTAAAAGAACTGTAGAAAAGATCTGCTGAAACTGCTTAATATCTCTGATAGAATCTGATAAGATGTGATAATTAACTTTACTATTAATCTCTCTAAGAGTAAGAACTGTAGAAATGTTCTGATCATTATGAACTGATTGAGTAAGAGTGTTATATTGAAACTCTGTGATAAGATGAATACTGAATAAGTCACTGAAGCTTTTCTAAGAAGCCTGTTCTATTAAATGCATGAATTGCTGAGATCTATAGTATTGAATCAGAGCTGTTAATTTATAAGCACTCTCTGAACAAGAATCTGTCAAGTTCTCAAGATTATACACTATCTATTAACTGTCTATCATCTCAAGACTGATAATGTATCAGAACAGATAATTCAGACTGTAAAGAACTATCTCTGTAAGTTCTGTAATCACTTATAAGATGATTGACATGATCTGCTTCTACATGCAGAGATCACTATCAATGAACAAGATACTGTTTCAACAGGTGTAAGCCTGTTCTTTCTTACACATAGTTATTACATGAAGATGTTGAATCTTCTAGAGATTACACAGTTCACACTGAACCTCTGCAGTCTGATTCAGATCATTAATAATATAGTAATGAAACTCTGAGATGTCTGTGATTGAGCAGAGGTCTTCATGATAACTGTAAAATAAGATTAAGAGAATCAAATCAATGTTCACTGAGACTCTGCTGAATAATATAAGATAGAAGATCTAGTATGATTAAATCTTAAGAATATATAAATCACATGTTCATCTCATACACTAGATAACTGTCATGTTAAGTATAAAGTGATAGAAGTTCTAGATAGTCACAACTACTGTCTTAACATATCATCAGAAATTCATGATATCTTTTATACAAGCTTACTTCACTACATTATCACTGACCTGTTTCCTTCTCAACTAACTTTCAACTGACAATCACCAGAGATCATAGAAGAAGATAATGAGCTTGAGTGAGAGATTAAAGATATTCTCAATGAGAGATCACACAGTCACAGTTGATAATATCTTATGAAATGAGTTGACTATGATTAATCAATCTGAACTCTGAGTTCTGCATTATTCAAAACAGCAGTTCTTGACTGATGAGAACTGCTTCTGAAAAGAGAAGACTAATGTAATAGACTGTATCTAATCAATCATATAGACTATTCTGTACACTCTATAGATTTCTACTATCTCATTTCTGATCACTGATTCTCAGCTGTCATGAACATGTATGTTTCAATCACTGATTCTCAGCTACTATAAACACGTGTATATTCTTTCACTCTGAAGCATCACTGTGTACATCACTACATACATGTATAAATATTCACTTCAATTGCTGATTCTCGCACTTTCTCTTTCTTTTTATAATGTGGCGGAACCGAAGCGGTGGCTAGTCAGTGGTGTCATGTAGAAGTAGTTATTTGAAAAGTCATATAAGTGAGCTTAACTATCTTGCTTGAATAGCAAGCTCATAGACTACAGAGTTATTGCAGAGATATCACAGATATAATACTTAGTATACTAAGAATATTGTATGAGACATGCAGTAACTCTCATATATATTTCAGTCAGAGAAAAAATAAATCACTGACTTCTTTTATAAGAAGTCAGCATCTAGCTATTCTATATAGACAATGAGCAGATATCTTCTCTCATTTCATGAGTGAGAATAGCTGAAGTAATACCTCAGTGATGTCTTACTGTCAAGAAAAAGTAATCTGCTAATCTTGTATAGAAGTGAGATTCTCATATTCATTAATTAAATCTTTCTATAATATATCTGAAAAATGTTATAGAGTAGTTAAAAACTAGTTCAGATAATCTGCAGAATGAATGAAATTATTCATATGAAAGCAATGAGCTGTGTGAAACTGTAACAGAGTCTTGATATAATCAGAAGTATGATAATACTCTTCTCTTTAAAAGTATAGTCTCTATATTCTTAAGATTTATCAGATTAGAAATTATCTTTATTATATAGCAATAATTATCAACTGATTGACAGTACATGTACTGTATATAATACAAAGAAATAGATGAGTTTTTCTGCTAACTGTGTAGATCTTTCTTTACTCATCTTCATTCAAATTAAATACATGATAAGTGAGTTCCTTATATATCAATTTAAGATGAGAAAAATATAGTTAATAAGTGACTTACAGATCTCTTATCATATTCTATTCTATATATGAAATTCTCTGCAAAAGTGATGTATTTTAGAGATAAAGTTAACAGTAGTGACAGGATTTTTTTGAAAAGATTCTTTCTCTCTATGAAATATTTTTCTTTTCTCTTTCTCAAATTGCAATAGTAAGTGTATGAGAGTATTATTCTTGAAGAATAATAAAGAACTTATTCTGATGTTTTCTAGTGAATAAACATCTTTGTGATGTGGCTGCAGTCTTCATGATTACTAAGAAAGCCAGGTTAAAGACAGAGACAGCAGTGTCAATGAGTCACAGAAGCACTGCTTTCATTATCATATCTTCTTCTTCTTCTGTATCTCTTACAGCCATGGTGAAAGTTGCTGTGCCTTGCAGTGAGATATCATCTCTTCTGCCAGCTGATGTGTCTGTATCTGATCTGTTCTCTGCCCCTTCTGCCGCCATTGCAACGCTGTTCCCTTCCTCAGTCAATACAGTGATGTATGACCCTGTGTGATCATTCAGAGAGAAATCTGGGAAGAGCTTGATTTCAGAAACTGTGACTCTGAGAAGCTCAATCTGTAGTTTCTCTTTCACAGCATACTTGAGCTCTGCTCAGAATGCTACTGAGTTGAGTCTGCAGAGTTCTATGATTTCTTCATCTTCTCTCTGTGAGAAGGCTTCAGTGCAGTCTCTGATCAGTACTGTTACTTGTCTGCACTGTATCAAGCAGCTGAAGAAAGAAGAAATTTTATATATCTGTCTCTTCTCTCACTTCTATTATTTCTGTTATATCTGTAATAACAACTCCTGTCTCTCTATAAGTATTACTTCATAGAAAGATGTTATATCAACTCTGATAAGAAGTCTAGATACTTAAGCAGTACAGAGTGAGAGTCTCAGAGCTTTAAATGTTGATAAATTTCATCAAGACTGAAGAGATCTCTCTTACTTATCTGTAAAAAGAGATGAAAGTATGAGTCTCTGAGATGAAAAAACATCTCAGAATGACTGATCTTAAGAAGAGATCAGCTGATACTGTCATTGAAAGTACTGTGAAGATTAATCACTGATTAAAGAGAATCTTACTTCAGTTGAAGCAGATAACTGAGATGCTTTATAAGTTGATAAGTTGATACTTTCAGTATCTCTCATACTCTTTTACAGCATGCTTCTCTATGACACTGCAGCACTAACTTCTCAGCAGACAAAGATACTAATATCAGAGACTTTAACAGTAAAGAATGAGTTTGATGAGAGTGTAATTATTAATAAGTAGACTCTGAAATTTCTTCTTTTTACTTTTTCAGCAGGCTGCAGTCTTACTAGAATAGCAGCAGCTTACAGATTAATAATATTAATCTTTTTTATTAATTTCAAATATCTCTTTTCTCTAACTGCTTCAGGAATTTTATACTTATATAGTCTCATTAAACTTCTAAAAAACTCTTTGAGAGAAAATAGAAGAAGAGTACTACAGAGTCTATAAGATACTAGCTCACTACTATAAGATTATCTCTAAAAAACTCTTTGAGAAAAATGAGAAGTCTTAAGTAGTATTTCTTACTCAATATCTCTGATATATAATAAGACAGTCTCTACTAGTTATCTCATAGCTTGTAATCTCTTCTTCAGTATTTTTTAAATACTTAAACAGTTCTCATGAATTCTCTGATAATAAATATTCTTCTTATTTTACAAGATATTGAAACTTGCTATAATGTGTTCATTTATTCAATATTTTCTTTATAAGATATTCAGTATTACTTTCAATCTTAATATCATCTGACTAAGATGACTCTGTCTTGAGATGTTGCTTATAGAGCTTCAAATAGAAAATGTGAAAAACAGAATAAATTGATTTTAATTCTGTGAGTAATTTCAACTCATATGTCTGCTTACTCATTACTCTTGTTATTAGAAAAGATTCTAGTCATCACTCACTGAGCTTTTTATATAGTCTTATTATCTTGATATTCTTTGCTGAAAGTAGTACTTGATTCTCTATCAAGAACTTCATCAGAAGATGTTTTTAATTATAGTATTTTATCTACTACTTCTGAGTATGATGAATACTTTTTACTGCCTTCTCATGAATTTTATTCAAAAGTTTCAATCTTGCTTTTACTTCTGATACTGAAAGATACTTCATTCTCTGTATCTGTCTAATATTCTGACTGTCTATTTCTCTCTTCAGAATATTATCTATAATATCACTGAGTAATGAAGAATTATATTTATAATAAGTATAGAAGAGAGATATCTTTAAGATTGCATTCTTTATATTATTATATATGAATTCAGTAATCAGAAGATGTTTGAGTCAATCATTCTGATAATATAAATAAAACACTTAAAGATGCTGTTTTAGTGTCTGATTCTGATATTCAGTCTGATCATCAGTCTGCAGATGAAATACAGTACTGAGAAGACATCTTATTATAAGATGATAGTAAAAAGCTGATCAGTATTTACTGATGAAGAGAGATTCTTGATCTGTTATTAATGATTTCAGAGCACTGTGATTATAAATGATGATATCTAAAAACAGGTCAGTCAATTCAGAGGTTTTAATCTTTTTATAAGTAGAAATATATCTGATCATCTTTATAAAGCAGTTAATAATGATCAAAATTGAGTCATATTCTTTAACTCTTATCAACTTCAGCAGATCAACTATGAAATTCATCAATAGATTTCATTATAAGTTTTTTGAAATAGACAGTAATACTAACTCACTGTATTACTTATACTATAGAATCTTTATTCTTTAATAGATATTGTAAGTTTTAATATACTCTTTGATATCTGTCTGAAGCTTGTCTTAAATATATTTATATTTTAGAAGCTTCTCAGTCTTCTCTAATCTAAAGTGCTCTGTATGAGAATTATTATAATGAATTCTTAATAACTTCTGACACATCACTCTGCTATAAGAGATAAAGACTGAATTATTTAGCAGTAGAAGTTCACATTCTTTTAGTTATCAGTGACTTGATTTCTTAGCAGCACTGTCCTGCTCAGAGTCTGTCTCTTTCAAGTTTAAACTGAACTCTTTCTTCTTCAACTTCTGAATTTAAGCTGCAGTAGAGATGTCTCTCTTCTATAACTTATCAATGAATTTTAAAAGTAGTCAGATTGAAAGATTGTAGACTGTTTTATTCTTTACTCACTCAATGATTATAAGATATAATATAAGAAGCTTATAATCTTCAGTGTCAGTTCTCTACAGAGACTCAGGTTTTCTTTCATCTTCTATACTGAGTCACACAGCTGTCTCTTCAGCATCATTTCTAAGCTTCAGAGAACTTCAACTCTCTGCAGCCAGCTTCTTCTACAGTGATGACAGAGATTCTTTTATAGAATTCTTCTTCATATTAATAATATTATAATCAGACTGTCTAGACAGTGTATTGACAGAGTTAAGCTGATCTGAATAATATTGAATATAGAAATCATACTCTGAAAGCAGCTCTGCTCACCTGGCTTGACATTCTATCAAGCTCTTTATTATCAAGAAGTAATATAGATTTATATAATCAGTAAGAACTTGCACTGAGTACTTACTACTCTGAAGATAATATTATCAGATCTTAAAGAATTTAATAATTACTAATATCTTCTAATTATAAGTATCATATCTTCTCTGTATGAGTGATAACTTCTTGAAGAAGAAGATCACTGATCTTTATTCATAGTGTTTTATAGACTCTATGAAAAAGTCTTCTTTTATAGACAATTCATTATCTATTTCTTCAGAGATAATTATTCTCTGATTCTTTCAATATTGAAAGATCTTCAGTATTAACTGTGAAAAGATTTCACAGATCTCATTCTTAAATGTATCAGTCTCACACTGACTGAGTAAGTTGAGATTAAAGTGATTCAGTATTGTGATATCTATGAAAGCTTGTTTCAATTTCACAAACACCTGCACAGTATCTTGAATAAGAATAAACAGTTCTGTTTTTCTGTCTTTCACACTTCTCTTTAACAGATCTGTAAGAGAGACAGTAATCTGTGAATATATATAGATAAATTATCTGTAGAAATTTACAAATTTTAGAAATATCTGTATCTTGCAGTATGTCTGCAGTATCAGTCAGTTCTCAATGACAGAGACCTAGCTTCTGTTCATTGAAATATCATTCATCTCAATAATATAATCTAAGAAATCAATCTTCTGCATGTAGAATGAGCATTTTTCAGTGTTTATATAGAGTTAATACTGTCTCAAGTGACTCAACACTTCTTGAACATAAGTATCATATTCTTTCTCTGATTTTGAGAAGATTAGAATGTTATTCAGATATACTATGTAGAAGATGTCAATAAGGCCTCACAGCATCTCATTTATATAGGTCTAGAAGATGACTGAAGTATTATAAAGACTAAAAGATAAAACAAGATATTCAAAATTACTGTACTTGATATGAAAAGTTATTTTTTAAATATCATCTTTATTAACTCTGATTCTATGATAGACATCTTATATATCAATCTTTGAGAACATCTTTGCTTCAGATAACTGATCAATCATCTTATTAATTAATGATAATGAATAGTAATTCTTAACTGTTATCTTATTAAGACCTCTGTAGTCTACACATAGATGTAGTCTATTATTCTTCTTAAGTATAAAGAGTATAGATGCTTCTGTCAGACTCTTTAATAAATATATTCAGTTCTTTGATTGCACTTCTTCAAGATATTTATACAGAACATTTAATTTCTTTACAGACAGGTTGTAAAGAGATCTGTACAGCACTGTTACATCATCTTTAAGACAAATCTTATATTATATCTTGATATCAGAAAACTTCACTGCTTCTCTTTCTGAAAAGACATTCTTAAAATCTGTAAAGAGATGTCATGTATATCTGTCTTTAATAATGAATACTGCTGCTAATCTTGTAGTGAGAGTGATAACTTCTTCATCTGTTCTCAAGTTTCAATCATCTGCTATATAGTATATTGACTCAATCTTTTTCTTAAGATTCTTCTGATGAAACTCTTCAGATTTCTCTATTACTGTCTCTTTATTAGTAAGACAGTACTGTCATATCTGAGTGACTCAGTCAATGAGAGAATTGTTTTCTCTTAATTATAAGAGACTTAGAATGATATTCTCATCTATGATGTTAACTATATAAAGAAGCAGACTGCTTTTCTTAAAGATTTCTTCTGAGTCTGTAGTCACATACTTCACTTGAATTATGTTAAAATAGTGACATTTTATTTCATTAGTAAATTTCATATAGTCTGACAGATCTATCTTCTTTCAATTCTTCATCAAAGAAAAGAAATAGAATATGAAGTTAATATCTACTTTAAAGTCAAGTAGACATCTCACTGATATCTTCTTATTCAGAGTATATATTGTGATCATAACATGAACTTAAAGATATGAGAATTATTAATTCTTCATTTCTTTCTCTTTATTATCTTCTATAGATATGTTTATCAGAAGAGAAGTTAACTTTGAGAAGATATCTTCTCAGTTTCTTCTCTTCTTCAGCTTCTTATAATTACTGATATAGTGTTTATCAGCTTCATAGTTGAAACAGAGATCTTTATCAAATCTTTTTTAATATTTCTTCACAGTGAGTAAAGAATCAGAATACTTAAAATTCTTCTTTACTTTCTTTACACTAAAGTTATTACAGCACTGTTTAAATTCTATCATTGATTGCTTAGAAGAGGTCTTATTAATCTTTTTCTCAGAGAATTAATTATTCAAATAGATTCAGAAAGTCAGGTTAACAAGCTCAGTGCAATTGATTAATGAACTCTAATATTATAATATTATTATTCACATCTTATAAGTCAGCTTTATAAGATAAAGCTGTGTTTTTAATTGATTTAAATCATCAGTCAATTTCTCTCAATATTCTTCAAATCTTGTATTGAAATTAGAAGAATTCTTATTATCTTATTAATTTAATGAGTTGAACTACTGCATCACTGTGAAGCTGCAGTTATGATAATCTTTGATTTGATTCAGTAGAAAGTTCTTGAATTCTTCTCAAGTTATAATAGTATTAGTACACTCAAGCTTTCTCTTCTTAATGACTTAAGTAGTTGCAGAGATGCCTTCAAGAAGATTAACAGTGTATATTACTTATATCTCATGAGTATTATACTGGCTCAGATTAAGGCAGAATTTCTGTTCAAGAGTACAGATAAAGCTGTGAAATTCAGATAAGATATTTTTCTTATATCTCAGTGAATCTCTGATCTTAATCTCTCTATCTTTATAATAGATGTAGATGTGTAGAGACTGCAGCAGTGACAGAGTGATTGAAGAGCTCATGTTAAAATATACAGCAGGTTCAGAAATCTCAGATTTCTGTCAGAGTAGAGATATACACACTCTAGAGAATGATGTAGTGTTTCTCTCAGAGAGTGAGATCAGATTGATCTCAGTATAAGTGTATAAGGTTATATCAGTCTGTTAGAGCTTGACTGATTTAAATATATAATCAGATGAAGTAATTCAAATTGTAATATAACAGAACTGAAGTAGTGACTAGTCAGCAGTATTATATAGAAGTAGTTATTTGAGAAGTTATATAAGTGAGCTTAACTATCTTGCTTGAATAGTGAGCTTGTAGGCTACAGAGTTATTGCAGAGATATCACAGATATGATACTTAGTATACTAAGAATATTGTATAAGACACACAGTAACTCTCATATATATTTCAGTTAAAGAAAAAATGAATCACTGATCTCTTTTATAAGAAGCCAGTATCTAGCTATTCTATATAGACAATGAGCAGATACCTTCTCTCATTTCACAAGTGAGAATAGCTGAAGTGATACCTCAGCAGTGCCTTACTGTCAAGGAAAAGTAATCTGCTGACCTCATATAGAAGTGGGGTTCTTATATTCATCAATCAGATCTTTCTATGATATATCTGAATAATGTCATAGGGCAGTTGGAAACCAGTTCAGACAGCTGCGGGATGGATGGAATCATCCGCATGGAAGCGATGAGCCGTGTGAAACCGCAACAGGGCCTTGGCGCGGCCGGGAGTGTGACACTTTTCTTCTCTAACATTTTTCTCTTTGTTATATAAGATCTATCAATATTATACCGATCTATTCGGCGTAGGCCTCTTACAGATATACTTGACTGTTATACACTCTGAATTCTAATCATATCTATTCTCAAATACTTGAACTGATTTCTCAATTCATTCAATATAACTGATATGACAGACAAGACAATATCTAGTGCAACTGTACACCTTAGCATTTCTGGAGATTGGAAACTTTGATACAAGCATATGCTAGAATATGCAAAGAATAAGAAGATATCAGACTTTATCAATCTTGACAAACCTGATATCTTCTCTGAACTAGAAGAACCTCTGAAACCTGAGTATTCAGAAGAAGTCACTGCAGAGGCTAAGATAGCATATAATATCAAGATCACTGCATGGAAAATCAAATATATGAAATATAAGAAATTGAATAAAGATATGACAAAGATATAAGATGTTATATAAAGAACAGTGAATGTCACAGAGCTATAATATATACACAGTGAGAATGATAATATGAAGAAGATTATCTATTCATTAAGAGATTGACTCTCACTCATGACTGTAAATTATCAAGATAATGTAAGAATCTGATATCATGATCTCTGCAAAGCACTGAAAAACAGAGATATAGAGAAGTGATTAAATAACTGATCTCTCATTGAAGATAATATCAAAGAGATAAATATAGCTGAATAGTTTAACTTGAAGAAAGATTTCTTAAATATGAATCTAGCTATTGATACAGATTATATACAAGCATGAACTAAGAATATCTGATATGATAAAGATATCATATCTTTGATAAAGTTAGTTAAGAACTTCAAGAAACAGTATAGAGAAATAAGTATTCTTAAAGAAGATAAATCTATGAACTTTACTACTCTTAATGAAAGATCTCAGTAATTATTATCAGTAACATTCAGAAACTACATCTACAGAGTCTATCATCATTACACTCAGTGCTACTATCTCAATTTATCAAGAAAGTCATCTGAATAAAAGGAAAATGAGAAGAAGAGAACTCAGATTAATCAAGCTCTTAAAAATCAAGAATTGAAGAGATACATTAATCATGCAATATCTAGAGATTCATTTACAAATACAGATATAATAGATGTCAATGAAGCAGTTCTAGAAGAAATGATTCTGAAGTAATCTGTTTCTCAATCTATTGATTATTAATTCTTTGATTATCAATCTATTAATCAGCAGATCTGAAAAATATTAATAAACTCTTTAAATTCACACTTCTATCTCTGAAACTCCTGAATCTTTGATACTGATGCAGAACAGTATATATGTAATAATTGAACATATTTTCTATTCTTTACATCTGTGAATGAGAATGTGAAAGTCTATACAGATGATTTCAGCACTAAAGTTGAAGATTATGAAACTGTTAGAACTATTATGATAAATGAAGCAGAAAAGCAGTTCAATATCAATCTCATCAATATGACTTATATACTGAATTTTCATACAAATATCATTGCATGGAAACCATGTTTTCATATAGAAGGCATCTATTATGATGAAAAAGACTTCAGATTGAGAAAACACACAGATAATACAATCTTTACACATGTTAAAGTATTTGAGAGGTTGCTAGTTACAGAATATAGTGAAATAGCTGTTTTCTCAACTATCTCAGAAAAATTCACTACTGAAGCTGATGCAGTTATCACATCACACATATCTAATATCACTATATCTGAAAAAACAATATCTTTAAATTCTTTAACTTCTACAAATTCTTCTTCTAATCTGTTAAAATATACTTTAATAAATCATTCTTTTAACCTGTTAATATGCATAAAATCTTCTTAAAAATCTAAGATCTCTATAGCTACTCAGTCTACATTAGACTGACCGTGTGACCGTGTCTGAAACCAGGACCAGATTTTTTGATAGTCTCATTACCAATTCGACTGATTCCATTACACAGTTTTAACATTAGATAGTAGTCTCATACTGTCCCAGTGAGACTTACTGTCTACTCTTGTCACATTTTCCAAATGGGACCATGATTTCCACTTCTCAATTTAAATTATTTTTATTGCTTTAAATGACTTTAAATCTCATTTGAGCATTACCAAAAAGCGTTACTTTTTAAAAAATTAAAAATAGTCTAAAAAAAACCTTAAAATATCTAAAAATAGTAACTTTATGCTAAGAATGGGACTGAATGGGATCAAATGAGACCACTTTCTCATTTTTTTCAAGTCATGGTTTCATTTTAAGATCTGATATATAGTCACTTTACATGTTTTTTTGATAGCCAGTCTCAGTGGGATTCACGCCAAGAAATGTATGGGACCAGACCAAATGAGACCAAACGTGAAATTCATGGTCCCGGCGGCCAGTCTAGTCTACATAGTATAAGAGATTAGAACATTTATTGAAAATCACTATTTAAAAGCTTACAAATGATACAACTGATGTTTAAATCATCAATCTAGAAGATGCTGCAGATAAGCTTATCACTGAGCTTTGTAAACTCTGTTATCTATCTAATGTAAAAAATCAAATATCTAGATATTCTTATGTTAGATTTTAAATATCATTTAAATATCTACATGCAGATATCATATATGGCTCTACACAGTGCTATAATAATAAGTGTTATCTCATACATTTCATGTGTGATTATCTATGTTTTTATATAGCTATAACAGCTATCTGAAAATCAGAAATCTGAAAAGCTCTTAGATAAGTTATTAATTGAATTAAATATTAATTCAACTGTACTATAAAGATCATTTGTATTGATAATAATACTGCAGTCAAGAAAGTAGAAGACTTTATAAATTAAGTGAATAATGAAGAATCAGAGATGAAGTATTCTTCAGAGTATATTTATAAGTAAAATGATACAGCAGAGTGAGCAGAAGCAATATTAATAATAAAGATAAGAACTCTATGAATAGAATTTCTTCTGCTATAATCACTTTTCTCTGAGATTGTACTTACTGTCATCTATCTAGTAAATCAAATCTCTACTAGAATTCTAGATTGAAAGTCATCTTTATAAGTATTAAAAGAATTTCAACAAATCAAACCTTACTTCTGTACTTATCTTTAAATCTATGAATATCACATCTATATAAAGATACTGAATGAAGTTCTCAATAGAAACTGCTCTCAGAAGCTAGATCTCTGAGTATATATTGAATATCTAGTTGAATATGATTCTACAAACATCTATTGAATTTGAATTCCACACTTAGAACAGATAATAAGAGCAAGAGATATGATATTTGATAAGAATAAGAAATTCAACTCTGAAGATCTCTATATTAAAAGACAACTAAGAGATTGAGTATCTAAGAAGATGAAGCTTCTATATATGAAAGTTTGAGAATCATTAATGACTTCTATCAATCAATTGAAAGAGATTATAGATGCAGATATTGATGTTTTTCATCTTGAAGAAAATACTCAAAGCTCTGAAAAAATAGAGAAGAAGAATAATAAGTATAAATATTATAATATTTCAATTCTTTCTAACATTTTAATTCTTTCTACACTAGATTCAATATCAGAGTCAACAGATTCTGATATTAATATTAATACTCATTCAGCTGTGATAAATAATCAAACACAGAATATTGTATCTAAAGCTCATAATATCAGTACTGACTTTGATAAAGCAAATATCATTGATAGCTGCAGAATCTGAAAATGCAGAGCTACTCATCTTATAATAGTTTCAAATGTTAAAAACAATTTATTATGAATAATTAATAAGATATTCTCTCAATCACACTCAGACTTCTATAAGTCTTAATATTTATTTTTAAATACTGTTTTCATAGTTATTAATAATACAGCTATATCAACAGCATTTATACTGACTTCAAGAATTTATAGATCTCAACTGTCAGATTCACTGAATCACTGAACAGATATTGAAAAACATTCATATTATAAAGAATTTAAGAATACTGTTAAGTAAGAATAAGATAGTATATCTCTACAGAATATATATAAAATTACTAGCAGATTATAGAGAGATATCTCAGTTATTTCTCTATAATAAATATTCATCTATAAATTCAATAATAAAGATTTTCTTTTGAAATACAAAGCTCATATCTATATATACAGAGATCTTCAATTAATCACAGATCTTATTATAAAAGCTTATACACTAGCTATCAGAGATCTCTGAATCTTATTAACTTTAATAGCAGTATTTGATCTAGATGTGAAATAGCTAGATAGAATCAATGTCTTTATTAATAGTAATATTGATAAGCTAGTATATATGAAACTATTTAATAAATAATGAAAGTTGAAGAGAATGTAAAATTTAAAGTGTATAAATCATGTACTAAAACTTCTATAAGTATTATATAAATTATACAGATTATTTCTTCTCTGATTAAATAAACTATCTTTAATATTGAGAATACTAGACTTTATCTCTATATCAGAGAATTAATATCTCTTCTTTAATAATTAATTAATCATCTTCTTCTATATGAATGATATTATCATTCTATCATAATAAGAAGATTTGAAAGAAAGAGATTAACTAATTAAAGATCTTAAAAACATTTATAAAATCTGATAGATGAGAGATTTGAAATGATTTCTCAATATATAAATAATATATGATTATCTCAATTTAAAGCTCTGACTATGTCAGAATATCTATATTAATAAGATAGTTAATATATATTATCTCACACACATCTGCAAGGTATATATCTCACTAACTAGTACTCTATTAAAGTCTTTTAATAAGTCAGTCATATCTGTAAAAATTCATTATTATTAATAATATATCAGCTTCTGTATCTACTCAGTGATGATAACTTACTCTGATATTATATATACAGTGAGTAAACTAGCTATATTTATAATAAATTCATTGAAATATCACTTATCAGAGATAAATAGAATGATATCTTATCTATATAATATAAAGAATCTCACTATTCAATATAATGATAACATTGACAGATCTCTATAACTTAATCTTAAATCTGATATTATTAAAGCTGTTAGTGATATCTCTTTCACAGATAATCTGAATCACTGCTCTATATAAGAATATATCTTCAAACTATTCAGTGAGACTGTTGATTGAAAATCAAATAGATAGATAATTATAACTACATTTATTATAGAAGCTGAGCTTATTACAATCTCATAAGCTAATAAGAAGTCTATCTAATAAGATAGATTCTTTCAACATATTTAATTTAAATCTGATTACAAGATCTGTATTCAATGTGATAACTGTTAAACTATAGACATTCTTATGAATGAAGATCTCTCTATAATCATGAAGCTTTGTCATGTTGATATATATGAAAGCTGGCTCTGAGAACATGTTCAATTCAGTGATATTACAGTTAATTGAGTGCCTACGGCTCAGATGCCAGTGGATGGCCTCACTAAGGCTCTGCCACACCAGAAACATATGGAATTTGTCAAGATGCTAGGCCTAGTTGATATATCAGATATCATCAAGGCGTAAGCAGAATGATGATATAAATAATCTATCTTGATGTAATCTCTACAGATTCATCTACACTCTTTTTTAGTTGCAGCTTCATTTAAACTTTCATTTACACTTTCATTTACATGTTACATTTGCTGAAGAGGGTGTGTCAGAAAAAAGAGATTATACACTACTGAACATCATTAACATTGTATTACTACAATATTTCTCATCATCATCATCAGCTTACTATAACACTTGTCTAATACTTGCTTATACTAGCTCTCTTGACTCACACATATATTTTACTATAAATAGCTCTATCTTTTGTATGAAATAGATATATTAGATAGGGTACAGAGAATATAACAAGCAGATCTTGATACACATAAGATTCATATGTCTCCAACATATTCATCCGTGACACTCAATCCGACAAAGTCCCATCAACATGTTTCTAGCCAACATTGAGAACCTTATAGTGTTGATTTATTTTGATTTAACATTTTCGAATTGACTCTCACACAGCAGCCCTCAGCGCCAACAAAGCTATTATTAAAATATTGTATGCTGGTGTCAGCAATACTATCAATTCAGGAATTAAAGGGGGAGCATTGGGAAGAACATTCCTCAACCGCGCCGGAGTCGACTAGCAAAGGCTAGTTAGTTAGCTGTCCTGTCCCGTCCCTTCCAACCACAAACATTTCCACCACAACCTGCAAGCCCCACGGGCCGCCGCATGCGGTTCCAACCCCTCCAAGCGATTTTCGAGCGGTTTAACAAGCCGAGAACAAAAAAGGGGGAAGCGGAGAAAGAAAATGACAGTTTTCTTCGTCCTATAGGATCCTTGAAGACGCACGATGTTGTGTCAGCCAGAAACAAGAAGAGAACCCCCAGAATGATTGATATTTACACTCGGCCAAGAGACACTACATTTTTATATATTTAGCGTATACGGATACATAGTCATGCATTCAAAATAACTCCGCTGTAACTAGTTTCAAAGTAGATCTTGAAGTCAAGAAGGACTCTGCAACGTATGTACAAGTCTTTCAATAATGTCTACTACTATCTAGAAAGCTCAGATGGAGAGCTCTTTACTGGCATTCAAACCCTATATATGTTTAATCACTCAGAGGATGTCAGAACTGTCATGTCTGTGATATAACAATTCTCTAGGCCATACTCTGACTGAGTTGTAGAACTGACAATCTCAGATAATTCTATTCTTGTGTTCTTCTTCTATCTCTCAAGATCTCTCAAAAAGGCTGATTAATCTTCTGATTTAAGAAACAGAATTGTCATATTATTCTATTTAGACATTCTGTGAACTGTACTCCGTAGAGAGAGTGTCTAATGTATTAATAAGAGCTGCAGACCACACAGGGGGGTGGAGAGAGGAGATGGGGTGGGATCTGCTTTGGAACACTAGTTATTTTTGTATGCAAAGCTAGTTATGTAGAACACTAAACCTATAAGAAAGTAGTTGCCTCTTGGCCGGGTGTAAATATCAATCCTTCCCTCCAGCCCAACATCTGAGAAATCACAGCAACTCCGTGCAGTTTACGATTTGGACATAGTCCCTTGCCAAAACGTTTCAGCAGCAATTATTCAATAATGGCAAAACCAAAGGACCAGATTGCTCAAGAGTCAACAATTGGCCCACTTCAACTCGTATGAGCGCGGATCGTCTCCTCTGGAAGAGCCGCATTGAATTTATTTATAATTGGACCAAGTATGCAGCCAAGGCACAACCAGCACCGGTGGAGCTGAGCTTTTAGCGGGCAGAATGGGTGACAGCATGGCGCGAAGAACTTTTTTGGGCACAATTTGGGTGTGGTAGTTACCGTCCACGGGTGTGATAACCAATTACGAAATGGGATAGGCGGCTGAACAGGGAAAGCAACAAAGGATTCGCCGAGCTCATACATTCTCACTCGGTGCTTTGTTGGGAAGTTGTGGTTGGGCCGGACGATATGGCTGTAGGGGGACTTGGGAGTCTCTCCTTAGCAAAAAAATTCCAGCCTGAAGCTCATTGTTCTCGAGCAGGGTTTCAAGCCCCACGAAGCCAGCTTTACGCTGTAGTCACCGATCCGAGTCAAGTCATAGATTTCATGAAAATTTTTCCCCTTAGCATTGTTAGCAATCACCGAGTCAACAATTCTTCCGGGGACGGTTGACTCCAAACCCAGCCTTGTCACCCCTGTCAGCGCGATAATTGGGGCTAAGCAGACGCGACCTCCAATAATTGGGTCGGCATTCCTCCAGTTGAGGCCTTCTTGGGCTGCAGAATGCGCAGCACGCCCAGCACCCGGAGCTGCATATCATTTCAAAATTTGGGAAGCCGTTCTCCCGTTCTATCGAGTTGGCTGGTGATCCTGCGAATCACATCGATGGAGGGGCCTAGGCACCGGGTCCATTTTTCTCCTCTCGGAATAATATATAGGGGTACACCAAGTCCCTGACACAGGTTGACTGAAGTGTTCACCTTTTCCCCCGAACTCTGTTAGCACCTCGCGGTTCTCTTTATTAAAACTCAGTCGTTTTTTATTCTGATGATCTCTCGGCGCCATTAGAGATACAGCATTCATTGAGGCTCCTTTGCCCAACCACTATTTTTTTCCTCGCATTCCCATAAATCAAACAGTAAAAATGGGTGACAAAATGGGTGCTTCTGTTGCGCCAGCGGGCAGGGAGTGGTCGCATGGCTTTTGGTCATGCTGCAACCCATTCGGCACATGTATGCTCCTGGATAACACTTATTCTATATATATGAGAAGAAATCTTAAAGCGCCGCTAACATTGCTCTTGGACAGGCTTGATGACTTACTTCTGTCCTTGCATGGTGTTTGGTAAAACCGAAGCTCGGTTGAAGGAGCCGGGCGCTAGTGAGCACAGTAGTATGAATGGGATGGTAAGGCGCAATTCGCCCTGTTCCAAGTACACAACAAACAGAATTGGACTCTACCCAACTGACGTTAAACTCCGGTCGAATAGTGCTGTGCTTGGGCATGCTTGGCCTACGTGGGTTGTTCGTGTATCCTCACAGCACTCCAGCGCAGCAAGATCCGGGATACTTACGGTATCGAGGGTTCAAGCGCGACCGACTTTTGCGCGTCATTCTGCTGCCCCTGCTGCACCATCGTGCAGAATTCGAAAGAATCCGTGACGAGAAACCAGCAGGCTGGAGCCTACCAATCGCCACCAGCCATGCAATATCCATAAATGGGCGCGATCCATGGATGTTTGAAACTTGCCCCAAATGGAAAAGAAAAAGAACGACGAGGATGGCATTGATGACGGGATTGCCGATTTTATTCCATGAGTTCTCTGCTATATTGTTTTCGCTATTTTATTTGCACGCTTTTTATTATACCTCCTACGCAATGATTGTCAATTTCCCTTATAATTCCTTCTATCTTTCGTTCTTTCGTTCGTGGAGGATGGTGCTTCACTGCCGCTTCCGCATGAGCTGGATAATCTTTGAATGGCTCATCTTGACTTTTATAAAGCCCTTGCTTAACAGGTGCTGCTTCACTTAACGTTGCCATACTTCCGTTATTTGATAGGTTAATGCTATTATTTATGAAGATTCATTTTAGTTCGATTCATCACAGTGTGGATCCAACCTTGGAAGTCCTCACATGATCCATGTCCTCGATTCGGAAACTTCTTGCGCTCAATAATAATAATCTAACGCTCAATCTAACAACCTAGTATCTAGTATAACGTACCCCCCAGAACCCTATCTAGGCAGGCATCTTCCGTCAGCAAGAGAACTTCGCTAGCTAGATTATAATACACGCAACATGAATCCTCCTACACAATCACCAGGCATTTACTTGGAACTGTATTGGTCAGATTAGCTAAGAAACAAGTTCCTTACTTCTGTACCGTACCTAGGCTATTCTGATGGGCGTTCGGTTGAATGATTCGCGGGGTCTAAGCTAACCCCACCTCACTCACCCCCTCCCCAGCTCTCCTGCGGCTCCCCATCCGGCTATGGACGGTCAACCGCCCCTTACCGGGAGACTTGGAACTGTCTCCAACTCGCTACGTTGGTAATCATATTCCACCCTAACTACTTTTATAGGGCCACATCCCCATTGTTTGCATACGCCCTTCCCGCATTTTCTATTTATACAACCGCCTTCCCGCTGCAAATCGAGAATCTGGCCCCGTTACTCAAATTGAAAAACGCTTCATCTTTTTACGATAGCCTCCAACTTGATCTTGCACAATACGATGTCTCCTCCATCAGCTACCGCTACAGAAACAGCAGCCTCCGCTGCCGCTACCGTGCAGGTTAACGTGCAAGCGATGCCCGCATTTCCCAGACCACCAGTTTTTGAGGACAAGTATAAAGAGCGAGAATATCTTAAAGGGCGATTAGCCGCTGCATTTCGGATCTTCGGAAAATATGGCTTCGACGAAGGGGTTGCCGGCCACATCACGCTCCGTGACCCTGTTGATCCGACGACATTCTGGGTGAATCCCTTTGGCACGGCCTTCTCCCTCATTAATGCCTCCGATCTTATTCAGGTTGACCATGATGGAAAAGTGATTGACGGCGGGAAGGTCCGGCTGCTGAATACGGCAGCATATATGATCCATGCTGCGGTACATGAGGCCCGTCCGGATGTGATGTGTGCTGCGCACAGCCATAGTATCTATGGACGGAGCTTCTGTGCTCTTGGAAAGCCGCTGGATATCACTACCCAGGACGCCTGTGCCTTCTATAACGTGCGTGCTTCTTTTTAAACTCTTTTCTGTTCTTTGTAACTTATTATCTTCCATCCTCTGTTTTTCTGTGCTGCCCGTTTGTCCTTCGCGACGTCTTCCTATGGTCGGAAAATATATAGCAGTCCCGTTCTACACTTTCCTTAGCAGGAAATGCAAACTAACTCTTGTATGCTTTTCCTTGACGCATATTTTTTTAGGATCTTGCCATCTATAAACAATTCAAAGGCGTCGTCCTTGCTAAGGAGGAAGGATACAACATCGCAAACACTCTAGGCAACAAGAAGGCCGCCCTTCTGCAGAACCATGGCCTATTAACAGTGGGCAAGACGATTGAGGAGGCAGTCTTCTGGTTCATCGCCCTGGATAGATGTTGCCAAACCCAGCTGATGGCAGATGCCGCGGCAGCGGGTCGTGGAGGGACTACTGTTAAAATCGATGATGAAGATGCGCTCTTTACCTATAAAACCATTGGCACCCCTGCAGCAGGCTACTTTAACGCGAAACCCCTGTTCGATGTCATTCATAAAGAAACAAATGGAGAGTATTTGCAGTAAATGGCGGCCCATACCGGAGGCGGTAAAGCTTGCAGAATGATGGGGTGGATATACTAGGACATCAGGTGCCGTGAAGGCAAGAGAGGTGGCGATGGCTGGACTGTTGCGGGATTGAAATGGACAAATAGCGGCGTAGGTAAGGTTAAATATTTAATGGCGGATGATTAGGATGACCTCCCGCCACACAGTTAAGAATGTGTATATGAACGATACGAAGTGGGCATGGCCACCGAAAAATGAATACATCCAGCTCATGTTGAAAACTACCTACCATAGCACAAATCCCTACTACGCTCAGTCTTTGAAAATTATCATGATTTGTGTGTCCTTCTCCCGCCTAATTCCAACTTTCCAAAGGCTTCAAGAAATATATTTGTGTCACGTGATTCCATAGTGTCAAAAGCGGCTTAGGCCCTAACGAAAGCATCTCTAAGACCCATTCAAATTTTCAGTCTCGGAGTTTTGTTTTTCCTTAACTAGTTAGTTACAGGAAAAAAGTCAGATAAAAAAAATTCGGCGTCGTCTTATCATTTTCTTCCTATCCAACACAACCTCCTTTCCCCTTCCTCCTTTCCCCTTCACCCCCCCCCGTGTGTCTTTTATTCTCTCACTGAGTGGTGTGTGTTGCCTTATTCTTCCGTTGTGTTTTTTTGTGAACATATTTTTCCACCGTTTTAAACCCCTGTGTTACCCGCTCCAAGTGAACCTTTAGGATGCTTGGTTCCGTTCGTCGAGGCAACGTCCTCGCACGTACTCTACGAACATGCATTGCGCGGCCGGTTAGAATACAGGCAGGCATTCAGCAGCCGATAAACACATTCCGGGTAGCTCAACAACAGTCTATCCTGCCGACGAGAAGTTTCCATGCGTATCCAGCCCTTAGATCTTCTCAAGCAGCCAGCGCAGTTAAGGAAGCTGAAGAAGCACCCTGCGAGCTCACTCAGTTTTCTGAACTGGCCTCCAATGGATTGATCAGCGATAATGTCATTCGCGTCATTACGAATCAAATGAATATTACGACCATGACAGATGTACAGAGGATGACCATCAATGCTACGCTAAATGGTTCTGATGTGTAAGTTGTTCTAATATCACCCAATGCTTCCCTCACTTCTTACTTTCAATTTTCTTAACGTGTACGTTGTAGCCTCGCCCAAGCGAAGACCGGTACGGGTAAAACGCTAGCTTTCCTTCTTCCGGTTGTTCAGAATATCCTCAAAGATCAGCAACTCGCTCAGCGCCCAAGATTCTCTCACAACCAGACCGACGCTTCAGACATCCGCGCGATTATCATTTCCCCCACCCGCGAACTTGCCGAACAGATTGCTGTTGAAGCGAAGAAAATTGTATCAAACACTAGCATCATTGTCCAAACAGCTGTGGGAGGTACAAGGAAGCGTGAAGGTTTGATGCGGATTCAGCGCGATGGATGCCATATCCTCGTTGGCACTCCGGGCCGCCTTATCGACATCTTCTCTGACCCCAACAGCGGTGTCTCTGCCCCAAAACTGAGTGCATTGGTGCTTGATGAAGCGGATCGTCTTCTTGATATTGGCTTTGCTCCTGACATCCAAGAGCTTCAAACCTATCTGCCCCGTCGTCGAGAAGTTGACCGACAAACTCTTATGTTTTCCGCCACGGTTCCGCGGGAGGTGATGTCCATGGTTCGTCAGACAATGAAACGCGATTTCACTTTTGTCAAAACCGTTCAAGAGGATGAAACTCCAACCCACCTGGCCGTTCCTCAAAAACACGTTGTCCTCCGAGGCATGGAAAACCAGCTCCCAGCCATTCTAGAATTAGCGAAACAAGGCATCGAGAAACATGAACAAGATCCGGATAATAATATGCCGTTCAAAGCGATCGTCTATTTCAATTCTACCGCCGAGGTGACATTGGCGAAGCAAGCCTTTGCGGCAATGAGGTCGAATACCTCTACACACTCGTCGCATCCCCTCCCTGATACCCCGTCCTATGAAATGCATTCTCGCCTGTCTCAAGAGCAGAGGACAAGATTTTCAACCATGTTCCGCAAATCCAAGTCTGCCATTCTTTTCTCTTCTGACGTTACTGCGCGTGGAATGGACTTCCCTGACGTCACCCATGTGATCCAGATGGGAATCCCGCGAGACAGGGAAACATATATTCACCGCCTTGGACGGACAGCTCGTGCCAACAAGAAGGGAGAGGGTTGGCTATTCACTTTGGATCTAGAGATCGGAAACCTTAGGCGAACTCTGGGAGGTCTCCCAATCCAATCTGACAGTCACAGCCTTCTCACTGCAACAGCTGACATGTCAACGGACATTGGTCACCCACCCCATGTGTCTGACATTTTCTCTAAAGTGAAAGATGGCTTCAGAATGGTTCCGATGAAGGACAAGTCTACCGCCTATGGCGCATATCTGGGCGTAATGAGCAACACAAGAGATAAATTCGAGGTTGTTCGCTACATCAATCAACTTTCGGCTCACGCCTGGGGCTTGAAAGAACCCCCATTTTTCTCGGCCTCGCTCGCTCACAAAATTGGATACAAAGGCGTTCCGGGTCTGAATACTAGGAACGACAATCGCGAAGATGACGACTCTCGCGAATCTTCGGGGTCTCGCGGCTCCTATGGCTCCATTAATTCCTACGGTTCTCGTGGCTTTGCTCCTCGCGATCCTTATGCTTCCCGTATGTCTTACGGCTCTCGCCCCTCTAGTGACCGGGGCGGCCGGGGTGGCCGGGGTGGCTGGGGTGGCTGGGGTGGCCGGGGCGGCCGGGATGGCTTTAATGACGGCGGCAATCGAGGTTCCCGTAATTCCAACCGCACATTTGGAGACGGGCGTGAATATAACAATAACAGACAAATCCGTAGCAATCCTTTCGACTTTGACTTGTAATTCAATTACCAGCATGAGCGGAAATTGTTATTAATTGTCTACACGCCTGTCCAGCGCTACAACCATCACATCATGGTACATTTAATAGAATGTGGCGATGCGGAGTCGGATACATATCCGAAATAAAATTAGCTAATTTTTTTTCTTTTCGTTTTCTACCGCTGGCATGGCGCAGAGTATGGCCTCGGCACATTCCTCTTGCCCTCTCGCTCGCGACGATTATAGACATGGGATTGGCATGTTTATCTCCTGGTGTTGAGGGCCTCCTTGTTCATGTTTCACCTTCAAGCTTATCGGGACTTCTTTTTTTCGATTTTTCTACACGTTGGGGCAAGACGTTTCCTTTTTTCCTTCTTCTATTTTCCTATTAGGGCTATCCAGGTGAAAAGGCGATGTTTGTTTTGCTGTTCTCGATCGATTTGAGAGGAGTCATTTATTACTCACCCTCGATTCATTTCTTCATATGTGTTTTATCATATTTTTTACATTTGTTACCCTGAATCTCTTCTCCCTTTATCTTCATGGTTGTATAGTACGCTTCCGGCTTCGCATATCTTTTGTGTACCTTCCAAATCCCTTGTAATTAATTATTTTGCATTTCTATCCTTTCCTTAACTTCACTTTTGTATTCCTCTTTCTATATGTGTTACTGAAAAAGTTTTATACGAATTTAAAGCCCTTCGATCTTCACACTCGAGATATTCGACTACATTAAATACGTGCGCCGTTGGCCTCCTGTCCTTCTCCGCTCCCATGTTTCATGCCGTTCCTGGCCACTCTGGGTAGACGACTATGCGGACGTATGTATATATAATTTATAAATGAAAATTTTACCCGATGACATCTTCCATCTTCCAGCTATACGAAAGCACTCCATCTTCATTTATCCAGGATGTAAATTTAAATTCATCCAAGGTTCACTTGAGACGAACTCAAAAGAGAGTTAGTTATTTATTCACTTAGTAACAAACCTCGGATCCGAATTTATGGAAGGAAGAAAGAAAGGTTAGACAGCTGTCGACACCAGCTTTCCGAGCAAGTTTTCCAGGATAACTGCCTTGAATGTCTCAGGCGTGCCAGTAGTTATTTAATAACTAACTTACTTGTAAGCGCTAACTATCGTTGGCATCAAAATGCGTGCGCAGCCAGACTACGTACTCCACGTCAAACCTCCAACTAAACGCCCATTCACAGGCCTGACAACGTCACTCCGGGCGGCTACGGAAACAATGGTTACAGAGTGACTGTCCATGTCCCTATGTTATTTATAGAATTGATAGTATTCCGCTATTATTTTAAAACTATGTCGCAGGGCTCTTATTCTTTGACCGTTAGGTCCCGCCCTTTCTTTGCACATAAAGAGCTATTTCAGCAGCAATTTTTGCGTAGCAAGAGATTCTTTGTCAAAATTCTGCCTGGCGCAGCCTTATTTGGCAATCCATTTCCCCTTCCTTGCCTTGCCAGAAGACGTGGGCTGAGCTGCAGGGCCTGCCTTGCGACTTTTGCTAGTATTTCGAGACACCAACACCAAGCAAGACTATACACATAACCCGAAGATAGGGATGGCAACTTCGAATCACTCTATTCAAGCACGGCTCGAACAATTAGCACCAAAAGTTGTCGTTGCGTTGAACAAGACATGCCCCGTACTCGCACGGGAGTATATATCGTTCGCCTGTGAAGGCGACGAGAAGATAGCCGAGAATCTTCTAAAGCAGAAACGCCAGGAAGCGTTTGCATCCAAGTCACATATTTTTCGTCGGCAACCCAGCAAGCGTGCGTTTAGTAACGAGGAAATCTACTCCGTCATAGAGCAGGTGGTTCGAACCGATGGCTCCCTTGGGGTCCTCGATTACCTACTGGCCAAAAGCAATGATGCGAAACTCGAGAAACACCTCTTCAAACAGCAACATCATGCGACGAAGAGAGATATTGGCTCCCTTCTGATATGGGCGGCGCGAATGCAACAATCGTCTATGGTGTATCTTTTGAGTTTACATTCTGACGAGACTGGATTAAACGAAGCTCTGGAAATTGTAGTGTCGGGACGGCACCTAGAGTGCACCAAGACCCTACTTCAAAATGGCGGAGACCCAAATTTCTGCCAGCAGGCATTCCTAGCAGCAGTAACACGTGGAGATACACAGCTGGTCGAGTTACTCCTAAGTGCTCAAAAACGAATGGCTGCATCATGCCTTGATCAGGCTCTACCTAGCGCTGTTGCTACTGGAACCCTCGACCTGGTTGCTCCATTGCTGAAAAGCGGAGCCGATGGTAATGTTCCTGGGGCTCTGGAAAGTGCAGTTCGCGCAGGGAACGTCAATATTGTTGCTGCATTGATCTTAGCAGATCATCCGCCTTCGAAGACGTCTCTTGATGGTGCTGTCGAACTCACCCTTAACGAGATTGCGTCCGGTTCAGATCTCCAAAGAACGCTCCTCGAGATACTTCTCTGCGGCGGCGCGAATACAGAAGTGGTCTCAAGGAGACTCGTCAAAGCCGTTGAGCGGAATGACGAGCAAATCGTCTCCTTGTTTGTCAGGTATGGTGCGTCTGTGACGTATAACTCGGCCGACGCGATCATTCGTGCAATTCAAATGGGAAATACAAACTTGCTGGGGAGTTTATTTAGCGCTCGCATCGATGGACAACATGCCTCGCATATTTTGACTATATTCCCTAAAATTGCGTCGAATATACCAGCCTCGAAACAATTAGCAATCATTTCCGCATTAGTGGAGCGGGGTGCCAGTGGATATGCGCTTCATCCATGTTTGGTAAATGCAGTTCAGCGGAATCAGTACGATATTGTCGAATATCTTGTGAGCAAACATGCATCCGTCGATTATGATAATGCAGAAGCACTTTGTTGTGTGGTTGCTTCTGTCTCTCTCCCATTATTCGAACTACTTCTCAAGGGCTGCCCTTCAAAAGAGTCCTTGGAGCAGTGCTTTCCTTTATTGGAAGCTGTCCCTTCTAAACCTCGCCTGGTCATGGCAGGACGCCTATTGGCAGCTGGTGCAAAGGGTGTGGAGGTGGAGAATGCCTTGGTTAAAGCGGTGATGTCTGATTTTACGATGGAAAAGGAGCCCCTTATTTACGAGTTTGTGCGGCATGGAATCGATGTCAATGTTAAAGGAGGAAAATGTTTCCGTGAAGCTGCTGGGGCAGGTGATGTCGGTGCTTTAAAGATACTCTTGAAAGGGGCTCCTTCACCTGCGTCCCTCGCTCAGGGAATTATCCCTGCCCTTAACTTGCCAAATTCCGATCTCCGATTCACTGTACTGGACCTGCTTGTTTCCTCCGGCGCACGTGGTCCTCCTGTCGATGAAGGCCTCCTATATGTGATCAATGAAAAACGGGTGGATATACCTTTGCTGCAGCTGCTTCTTGATAAAGGAATTGCTGACGTGAATTCCAACAACGGGAAGCCGATCGAACTGGCAACCAAACAAGGAAATTCCGATCTTCTTCGAATGCTCCTGACATACAATCCATCCTATACGAGCTTAAATATTGCCTTTCCCATAGCGCTTAGTCTACAGGACTGCGCGTTGCAGTACAATATGTGCCACAGACTCCTTGCGGCAGGTATCAAAGGCGAGACGCTTGACTCTGGCCTCGTAACTGCACAAAAACAGTCCTGGAGCCACCCATCGCTCGTGGAGTTGTTGCTAAAATATGGGGCTAACGTGAACTTCAACAACGGCGCCGTGGTCCGAAAAGCGATCAAAAATTCCGACGAAAAACAATTAGAGATTCTTGTTTCTCACGCACCATCAACCGACACATTGAGTATAGCTCTAGATACGGTACTGAAAATGGATACGAGTGCCACACATCACATGGCAAAAATTCTACTAGAGGCGGGTTGCGGTCGAATGCCAAAAATTATAAACAAGTTTTTGGCTGAGGCAGTGAGATTGAAATCTGATGCGTCCTTTGTGAAATTGATTTTGGAATTTGGTGCCTCTGTTAATGATGAACATGGACAGGCCATTTGCTCATCCATTGAGACCCGCTCTTTTGACATCATGACCCTCCTTCTTTCACAAGATGCCACCATGGAGGTATTAGAAACGGCTTTTCGCTCCAGCTGGGCGCTTCAGGGGGCTGAACGATATCAATATGTTTCCAAGATTCTCCAGGCAGGCTATGACGGACCACAGATCCATGGAGCTCTCACGGAAGCAGTACAAGAACGTCCCGCTGAAGCTGAGACTTTAAAACTCTTACTCAAGCACGGGGCCTCTGTTCATCACTCTAGCAACCTCCCGCTCCTCCATGCAGCTACGTCGATGGATGCGGCTACGCTAAAACTATTACTGGAGGGCGTCTCCGACCGGAGTGCTATCAATGACGTCTTTTCACAAATGGTTTCAGCGGGCAATACTTGGCTGTCCGCGCCTGGTCTACTGGTAATCCAACAATTTCTAGAAAATGGGGCCGCTGGTGAAGCGATTGATTCCGCCCTTGCCGTCTCTGTCGAAAACTTTGGGGTTATCCCAGAAGCTACGGATGTTGTGGACCTCTTGCTTCGATTCGGGGCGAACGCTGACTATGACGACGGTCGAGCTCTCAAACTAGCGATTGGAAAGTGTAGCTCGGTGCTTGTACGAATGCTTTTGGGCTCTATTGAATCAACAGCAAACCTACCTGCAGCATTCTCTACTATCCTTTCATCAAATTTGCCTGAAGATACTACCCTTGAGTTGATCGAAATGTTCACTCAAATTCCCGGAGGCATTCCAGATTTAAATCGCTATATGTATGATGCTGATGGGACACAACAGGAACCAGTCACATTTGCAGCGTTAAGAAAGTGGCCGCGTGGGACCAAGATTCTTGAAGCTTTGCTGAAAGCTGATATTCTTGTTGATCAAACCATCCCGTATGTCATCGAGTCCAAAGAAGGATACGAGCAGGTGTCTCTTCTTCTATGGGCTCTTCTTCAGCCGCAACAGAAAATCAGTCCTTATGTTATTGATTGCCTATTGAGGAATGGAGGTAAGGGTGGAATCTTTTTAGAATTCGTTTCTGGATCTCTGTCTAACATTTTCTTCGGTAGCAAACCCGAACTTCCAATCAACTGGTTCTCATCAGACCCCCCTATTGATCGCAACGATGGAGAGAACACCGGACATGGTGCACACACTCATCCAACACGGTGCTGATGTTTCTATATGCGACACGTCTGGCCGCACTCCACTCTTTTACGCCAGCAAACGCGGCCAAGTAGCAGCCATGCACCACTTGTTAAACGCCAATGCTGGTGTTGATGATGGAAGCATACATGAAGCTTCGCGTGAATTGCACTCTGAAGCCGTCAAGTTGCTCATTGAGTATGGCCATGATCCTAACTTCCCTTCGATGGCTCATGATGGTCGGAGTGCGTTGGCAGAGCTCTGCCTCAACGCGTCAGCAGATTCAGCGACAGCATTTGGCAAACTCAGACAGACGATTGATATTCTCGTGGCTGGAAAAGCTGAACTTATCTCTGATAGAGGTCACAAGCCGCTATTAATGCATGCCCTGGACAACCCAACCGGCTGCACGAATGTTACAAAGGCACTCCTAGCTAGTGGGCTCTGGAGACGTATTAACGATGAGAAGAATTTTTATTCTCAGGACGGCTTCATATTTTCCCCTACAATGTATATTTCCAAAGGTCTTCAAAGGAGTTCCAAAGAATATGTACCAGACCTCTTACATATCCTTAAGGCCAACGGATGCAAGGACGTTTTCTACAGACAGGACGGCCCTCAACCGCCAGACATGGTCGGAGCCCCACAGGACATCCTCGAGGAGGACAGGAGACGAAAAGCACGAGAGCGCCGCCTGCAGGAGCAAGACGAGGAGCACCAACTAGCGCTGAAGCGCGAAATGGAAGCCGCGGAGCAGCAAAGCCTCGTCATGATAAAAACACATAGCCTTCGGATCCAGCAAGACCGCAAAGTAGCAGAAAACCGCGACGCAGCCACAGCCAACTCTGCAGCGCTACAACTACGCCTAGAAGCCACCGCAGCTGCACAGCGCCAACGGATAGCGGACCAGCAGCGAAATTCAGATCTCCAGCAACAGCGCACCCTCAACCAGGTTCGGCTCGAGGCCACGAAGGAGGAAGGTAGGCTACAGATCGAGTACCAAAAGGCATCCGCGGCAATCCAACAGGGTGTGTTTGACGGGCGGGTGCAAGCTGAATCCCGCAGGCTGAAGGAGCTGGAGGCTGCGAATGAGCGACAGTATAAGCGCGATACTGACCTGTTGTCACGCCAGGAGCGTGCTATGGCTAGTCGGAAAGCCATTATGGCGGATTCGAAGGGCTTCACATTGCCCGCTGTTAATGAGCCACAGCGGAGGATAGGGCAGGGTGATTTAAGTCCCGATTAAGTGGAGTGTCGTTTAAATACCTTGTTTTGGATTTATTCCGTTTTCCCATTTTTCATATTCTTGAGTTTTGGTTCAATTACCACATGTTTGGAATGTTAGAAGACGGCTTTGCATTTGATTGTGACGATACTCCGTTCCTCACCTGATATATGTATGCATCCCCAATCTAGGTCTATCCAGGATGATGACCCCCTCACCCTGCTTTTCATGATAATAATATCTTCAGACCATTACTCTATACAAGATTAAACCTGGAAACGTGAAGACAGAGATGATCTAAACAGTGTAAACAATCCCAAGGAAAATAGGATATAAGCAGAAGAAAACTGGAGAGAAACTGGGAAAGAAGTTTTAGCACACGTATTCGATAGGCGCTGTGATACTCTGGACAAAAAAAATCTCAAACAAAAAGAAGAAAAAGAAAAAGAAAAAGAAAGAAAGGGAAAGCAAAGGGGAATTCTAAGAGTAAGCGATACAAACCAAAAGATATCTATATGGATAGGGGCATGAAGGGGAAACCAAAACCCATCAGATAAAAACAAAGGATATATTGTAGAATAATGAAACAGCGGTACGGTAAACTAGAATGAAGCGTTCCCAGAAATAAAATGGTACATGCCTGGAGAGGCGTGGGTTATACCTCGCGCTCAATCATATGGGTCCGCGCTGGGCCAGTCCCAATCCACTTAATAGGTACACCGCCCATCTCCTGCTCAATGAACTGGACATAACGCCGCGCATTCACCGGCAGGTCCTCCCACCTAGTAACACCCATGGTATTCGACTTCCACCCAGGGAAAGTCACATATTCCACCTCAACCTTATCCAGCACCTCCAGCTGCGCAGGGAACGACTCCAACCGCCTCCCGTCCAGCTTATACGCAACCGCAACCTTAATCTCATCGAAGTCATCCAGAATATCCAGCTTGGTGAGGTTGATGGTGGTGTAGTGGTTGATGGCATTGCTGTAGCGGCACATGACCATATCGAGCCAGCCGCAGCGGCGTCGTCGGCCGGTTGTGACGCCAAATTCGCGTCCGACGGATTGCAGCTTTTCGCCGATGTCGTTGATCTGTTCGGTGGGGAAGGGGCCGGAGCCTACGCGGGTAGTGTACGCTTTTACAACGCCGACGATGGATTTTATGGAGGTTGGGTTGAGGGTTAGGCCCTGGATGGCGCCGCCTAGACCTGTGCAGGAGGAGGTTACGTAGGGATAGGTGCCGTGATCGATGTCGAGCATGAGGGCGTTTGCACCCTCGACTAGGACGGATGGACAAGAGCGGTATTTTTCCAGGAAGGCCATCTGGTCGACGACGTAGGGTTGGAGTTTTGTGCGGTATTCCTTTTCGTACGCGGTGTTCCCATGTCAGTTAGTCCGTAATTTGCAAATTCCCAAGGCGTCTCTGCCTCAAAATCAAGAACCAGGCGGGATATATTGGACATACGTTAAACCTCTTAACCTCATCTTCAAGATCATACTGCAACTCTCCAAACCGCCTTCGATAGCCCGCCTCCAGACTCCGCAATTTATCCTCCGCCACACCCTCTTCCAACACCTCCCCAATCCGCACGCCTCTTCTAGATGCCTTATCGCTATAGCAAGGCCCAATACCCTTCCCCGTAGTCCCGACCTTCTTCCCTGCCAAATCTGCCTCTTCCAACCCGTCGACAACGGAATGCAGATCAAAGCAGACATGCGCCCGATCACTGATGAATATTCGCTTATCAGCTTCCTTCAGTCCCTTCGCTTTTAGCGCATCGAGTTCCTTGAAGAAACTGGGCACATGCACCACGGTTCCGCTCCCGATGAGGTTGACGCAGTCGGGCGAGATGAGGCCGGAGGGAAGTATGTGGAAGTCATAGGTTATGTTATCATGAACGATTGTGTGGCCCGCATCTGGAGGTTGAATGAAGAGGGAATTGGTGAGTCATTTTTTGGATTTTCTATTTTTGCGGTAGAGAGGGAAGAGAGAGGAGAGAATTTAAAACTTACTGTGTCCACCAGCTGCTCGACAACAAAGTGTGGCAGATTGAGAAAGGAGATCTGTGATTTTTCCTTTGCCTGAGTTGTTTTGAGGAACAAGATCCCTTATGTTAGTTTCCATTTATTTGATCACAATTGCTTTGACAATAAAGACATGATGATGTGGGAAAAAAAAAAAAGAAAGAAAAAAGAAAAAGAAAGAAAATTACTGCTTGGACTAACCCTCATCACCAAACTGTGCACCTAGAACAATAGTAACCATCTTGTCTGTCTCTTCTCTCTATCTTTGGTGCTATCAATGTCCTGCACCGCGCAATCACTGTAGTATATATAACAAGCGCACTTTTTCCAAGTGTGACTCAATAAAAAAGTTGGAGATAAATAAGATATATAGCCAGTTCAAACCAATTGTGTAAATTGGGGCAACAGGGCTAGTGTAAGGATATATAGCAAAAGGACAATGACAGCTCAGCAATTGGACTGGTGATTGAGTCAACAGTGCAAAATAAATTGGAGGTTGTAGTTGTAGTTGTAGTTGTAGTTGTACTGCGTAGTTGAAGTTGAATTTGATGGCGGGGCAAATCGGAGGCGCGGGTTGGATTTGGGGGGTGGGATGGGATGGGAGAGCATTGACTTGCTATTATTCAAATCTGATTCGGCATAAATTATTACGCAATTAATTTGACCGGCTAACTATCTATCTGTATCTTCAAAAAAATTAAAAAAAAAAAAAAAAAAAAAAAGCAAAGAAAAAAAAGAAAAAAGAAAAAAAAGAAGTTTAAAATTCTCACACCAGCCAAGGAGGGGCAAAATCCAGTTAGGGCTTAGGGCTTGACTTAGGGCTACTTTCCGAAAGCGGGAGCCAGAAGTTGTACTGTACTGTACAATGCAGGGGCAGGGAGAGCAAACCATATAATAATTGATATAACTATACAAGTATGTACGGAGTACATATGCAAAAAACCATGAAACACACAGTCAAACACTCACAGATAAAATATGGGTCACAAAAGAATCAACAAAAGGCATAAAACAATATGGTTAACCCCAGCTGACCAAAAGCATGGGAGATTAATTATCAAAGAAGGGGAAAAAAAAGGAAATCATTCGCTTCCAATCGTACAGTATATAATCCTGTCATGATGGCTGTGGAAAAACTGTGCGCCGTCTGTCCATGCCGCCTATGATTTGTTATCCCCTCTCCCCGCTCTCCGTGTTCCGCCGTCCCCTTAACAACCCCAAAACCGTACGCATGGTTCGCTCACATATAAACATGTACCATGTGTCCATGTACTATGTAATATATAACACGTACAAGGTCTGCCGTACGTTTCTCAGGCCCACCACACCTACAGCTTTCCATTACCTAATAATAATATCTATTAAGATCAGAAGAACAACACAGAGAAATAGAGGTATCCAAACTATCCGACACGAACCACAGCTGGCACAGGCTGGTGGTGGGTTCTACCCCTCATGAACTTTCGCGTCGCATCGAGCGCTTCCAAACCGGCCAGGTGGCGCTCCCACGCAACCTCCCAATGCTGTCTAACGACAAAGTCCTCCTTAACACCACGCATGTAGGCATTGAATCCCCCCTTGGCGCTTCCAGCGACCAGCTGCTCATCATCGGCATCGCTGCCATCATCATCGTCTCGTACGGCGTCACCGCTATTCACTGTTGTCTTGTTGTTGTCGTTGGTCTTCTTTCCAGTGGAATCAACGCCATCATTAATACGTAACCGCGCAGAGTCCCCCACAGCGCTCGTCCAATTGGGAGCAAGCCCTGTCTCGACTGTTTGTTGTCTAGCGTTGAAGTGACCGAGCATGGTACGGTTGAATACATTCCAGTCGTGCATGTATGCGTTGACTTCAGTCACGTAGCGTTCCCATTTTAACTGGACCTCAGCTTTGTGGGGGTGATCTGCTGCTGAGAAATTCGGGGCTGGGGGTACTTTGGGAGGCTTAGGGAGCGCAAGGTCTTGTGGGCGGACAGTTAGACGGGTTCGACTGTTGTCGTTCGGTCTGGATTCGAATGGGAGCGTGCTGCTAAGGTCGTTGAGGTCATTGATGCCGGTGCTATTGGTTGCTGTGAATGGTGCAACGTTGGCGAGGTTTTTCAGGTTTAAAGTATTATTGGATGGGGTAGGAGTTGACCTGTTTTTTGCTGCAGCTGCGGGGTTTGTGGCCGTTGTATCTGGTTTTGTATCTGGTTTTGTATCTGGTGGAATAGGGTGCTGTTGTGGTTTGCTGGCTGAGAGCCCTTCATCAATATCCATTGCCTCAACACCTTCAGAAAAGGTCTGTTTGGGTTCATCGGTGTTTCCATTCCATAGCGTCGATTTCATCTCCTCTGCTTCCGTCGTGACAGCCGCTGGTTTGGGTATTGTTGGCTGCCGCTTCACGGCCGGTTTTGATTGTTTTCTCGGACTTTTCTGGCGGTTTGAGCTCTGGTGGGGCAGTTCATTATGGGGAATAGACCAAATATCGGCCTTCAGAACTTCTTCCTTCCATTTTTCGACTGAGAATCCAGACTCCGTAAAAGCCGATGAAGGCTTACTGGCATTCTCTTTGTGATTCTGAGTCGCATTTCCAGGTGGTGGGAAGGGTCGAGGGTGAGTCGCAGAGTTCGGCCTGCTTATACTCCGACCGCGAGCGCGGGACGACTTCGACTGGTCTCTGGAGGGTTTCGGTGCGAAAAATTCAGTTGCGTGCTGGAATTTGCCGCTCCAGTCTGCGGCAGAGAAGGTAACATCGATACTCTCATGACTTTTACTCTTGGGTTTACCGCTTAGAGGGGGGGTACTTCTGTTTGCAAACGGGCCAAAACTGGGAATTGGAACTGAGTCAGCGTTCATCCTAGTGTTCTCGACGTGGGCTGAATTAAGTGGGTTCATATGGGGTTGGGCTCTGTCCTGTGCTATCTCATCCCTATCTGGGAACGCAAAGCTTTGATCACGGCCTTCTTTTCTCTGTTTTGGAGGTTTAGAAAGCTGGGGCAGGATGCTGGACGGATAAGCCCAAAGCGGGAATGATTGTTCAGGGGTATCAGTAGCAGTAGTCGATGAGGTAAAGCCCCATCTTTCCGACCACTCGCGAACAAAGGACTTATGGGGTGGGCCATACATATTATTAGAATTATCAGGCGTACGTGACTGCCTTGAGTTATAGGTAGGGTTTCCGGTCGCGTGATTCGGGGCGTTGTTTGCGGTGGCATAGGCCTGCTGAAAGTGGGTTTTCGCAGCTGGAACGTGTCCGTGAGAGCCATGTGGGTTAAATCCTGTATTGTTTGAAGGTTGTCCTTGAGGTTTCTCACAGTCAGTATCCGGGGTCCATCTCTTCTGTGGCTTTTGCCTGGGGGTTCCATCTGGGCGCATATAGGACTCGGAAAAAAGCCAAGAGCCCCTGTGAGTTGCCCAGCCCAAAGGTTCCTTACCGGAATCAGCATTCATAAACACAGTTTCTCTTTTCGCAAACATCCTACTCCGTGGCGTCCGTTTTGGTCTAGACGATATATCGACCTTCTCCGAATCGCTTGATGATGGAGAAGACGGAAAAGGCCGGTCGCGGTTCGGTTTGAGCTTTGGGCTGGCACTGTGGTGCCTTCCACGATTAGACTGGGGGGAGGTTGGGCTTGGGGGGTTTGTACGGGACCGGGAATCAGACTCGGTAAATGGTGAATCCCTGGTACTTGACGATCGCCCGAGGCCAGCACCTGATACATATGTTTTTTCACCACCAGCCATTGCATATTTACTGCTCGTCCTCTGGAGATTTGGCACATTAGTATCTGTGGATTCTTCCTGGCGCGGCCATTTTTTTGCCGTTGGTGGAGGGGCAGGCTCAAAATGTGGATGGGGATAAGAAGCCCGAGCCCTATTAGAACTGGTGTAGGCTGAGGTATTCTGCGCCATTGGCTCATCGCCACCTGGGGTTGCGGGAGCAAATCCTTGTCTCTTCTTTGCATGCGCGCGATGCGGAGATGCCTTTGGCACGTTGAAATATGCTTCAAATGCGGATTGAGGACGCTGAGAGGGTTGCGGAGCCGATCCCGATTGGTTTGATTGGCCTGTCCTTGGATCGAATCCTGCCCATCCACCTGTGTTGGGATTCGGTTTCATTTCCTGGAATCCACGGAATGCATCCGCCCTGGTTCTTGTATCCTCGTAAATTTTATCCCATTTTTGCTGTGAAGTTGCTTTCGCATAGCTCGTGTATTTCTGCGCACCGGCAGAAGGAGGTGGAGGATAGGATCCCGGGTGCGGAAACCCTTGAGGGCGATGTTGGGCGTTCGGCTCACTAGGCCTTCGCGGCTGCGTACCAGGTGCTGGCGTTCCCCTAGACTGACTGGGAGAATTTGGGGTGGCTCTAGGATAATTTGCTGGCGTGGGTGCCCGTCGGGGTTGAGAGTGGTTTGGCTGGGAATACTGCGGGCGAGGAGGCGCGCTTGCTCTGGGAGGGCCATAGTACTTACCATATCCCGCACGGAGCCTGCCAGTATCGTATTTTAATCGTTCTTTAGGGTCTATAAGGATTTCGTATGCGGCTTGGATGGATTGAAATTTGGCATTAAACTCGAGTTCTTTCCCTGGATTCCTATCCGGGTGGAATTTTAAAGCTGTAAAGAGGATGCGGAGTCATGTTAGCTATCTCCTCTAGACCTGATCACGCAAGCATAAACAAACGCTGGGTGCAGATATCCCACCTAGTTTCCTATACTTTTGTCGTATTTCGTCTTCTTCAGCTTTGGGGTCAAGACCCAGATCGCCATAGTAGTCCTTCTTTATGTCTGCCTTCACCATTCTCACAGTTCAGTTTGTAGCCCCGCGGCAACGGTAGAAGAAAAGAACGTCCGGAGGACTGTGCTTCAAAGGGCGGGTTGGATGGTAAAATGTAAAAAAGGCGGCGTTTTATCATTGATCAAAGGGGAAATAGGCGCGCATCGTTGTCCGAAGAATAGCTTCCCAGGGAGGAACAGAACGAAATAATAATTCAAGTAAACTAATAGCTCCGGGTAGCATAAAGAGAAAAGTCGTTGCACCTCACTTCCTTTCCGGCGCGCGTGTTTCCCACGTACTAAATAAGCCTATTGTTTGTTATTATAAGCAAAACGGGTGCCAATACCCAACACCCCAAGAGTGATTGAATTTCTGAAACAAAGGGTCTAATCGAGTTGCCTTTGAATGACCAAAACATAGACCCCCCCCCCCAGCACGTCACACGAACAGAGGGATCTCCCGTCGGTCCAACTAGTGGCCTAGTAGACCACAAAGCAATCGTTGGAAAAGTGAGGCAAAATAAATGGAGAGGCAGAGAATAGAAGAGCCACTTGCAAGAGTAGTTCAAAAACCCGAGACAAGAGACAAGGGAGGAGGCCAAGTATGTAGACGGGAGTTGGGCGACGTTACAAGTTGGGTCTGATTGCTGGCACGAAAATTTGAGGCTGGTTGGTTGGGCGTTGTTAGGTAGCAGTACGGAGTAGTCTGCAGTAAACAGCTCACAACACTCGGTCCAATAATGCAGAGCGTGTAGAAAAGCTACTCCAGGGAGAGATGGGATTCGAGGACAGGCTAATTCGTATGATCCTCGGTCGGTTCAGGGGGAGAACTGGAGTGCCTGGAGCTGTGTCGTTCCTGAAGAGAGAGAGAGCTAGAGGACGATGATGGAGGGTCGAGGAGACAACGGGCGGATGAGGACGTCCGTCCAGCAGTTGGTAGCAATCCTTGATGTAACTACTCCGTACTCACTTTGATAGACCTAGAAAATGTGGCTGGTGAGGGAAAGTAAGATGGGTGTTCTTGTGGCCCTGTACGGAGTAGAGTAGAGTCTGCTAAATATTTCTTTGTCGTTGGAGTAAATATTTAACTAAATATTTAACTTCTTAATCATCCACCATGTTTTTGTTAGATAAATATTTTATCCTGTCTATTGGAATCCATGAGATAAATAATCTCATGGACTGGAGTGGAGGGAGGGAGCAACTATTGAGGAGATAGAAGAAGCAGTTCAACAGAAAACTTAAGGGTATTTAATCCATCCACCCTTTCTCGATTTCAGCTTGAGTGTCTTCTTGACACCACAAAAGCGTTCAAGATATATAAGTTATTTATACTCCATACATAAAAATGTTCCACCAAGCCAGGATTTTTCCATCGCCCAACAAAGCCAGCAAAACTACTAAAATGACGAAACATGGGGAAAAGTATCTGGATGCCACGACTAGGGAAAAACGGATAAATACAGTTGAAGGGTTTTTCCTGAAGTATTTAGGTCACACACTGCTTCCCCGTACTAATAGTTAATGTATGTTACCCATCGGATAAATATCTCCTCACCTAAGCAATTTGGCGAACCTCACCATCACATTCTGTCAAACGTCCCCCACCCTGTGCTCCCAGACAATTCGTGAGCCCAGGACACTGTTACATGGTCGTCAACTTCGGCCGGAGCCTGGTGCTCCTGGAATGCCACCGGTCCACTGGGAACGAGTATAATGGGCCTAGAAGAACACTACGTTGTCAAGCTCGGGATTTTACAGTTTTGATTCAATATATCCAGAGAGTATTATTCCCTGCAGATATGGACAGCATGAACATATTTTCCTTGTTTTGCGCGTTTGAAAGCTGTTCTAGCTTGCCTTTGGGATCGTTGTTGGGAGGGGATATATGGAAGACGAATGTTTTCTGTGATTCAGGGAAAAAGGTTTCGATATCGACCCCCCTCACCAATAAGCGCATAAATGCCCTAGAACGCTCACGTAAGCTTACGATGAGATGAGAAAGTTGAACAGGAATGCAGAGAAATACCAGAGAAAAGAAAAGAAGAGGCAAGCGTGCAATCATAAACACGTATATACATGGATGGGAATGGAATCAACAAGTTAATACATCATCAAATATTCATCCAACGAAGATGAAGAGACACATGTAGAGTAAATTTTAATTCCCCATATTTTCAATCTATCCCCCCCCCCCCCCCCAACCCCTCAATGGTTCCGCTGAAGTTATTGCTCATTCCCATTGACATCCGCATTCCCACTCCCACCTCCATCATTGCCAGCATCCTCAACATCCCCATTTCCAAGCCCAAAGCCAGCACCACTCCCGACAGCCCCAAAAAAGAACCCATCAAACAAATCATACCCAGCCCCCTCGCTCCAATCGTGCTGGAAATCGATCGCCATGCCGAATCCCAAATCTAGACCTGTACCCACCACATTCGGTCCGCTATCACCTACTAATGATGAGGCGTCCCCAAACCCAGGGACTGAAAATATGTCCATATTGATATCAGTGGTTCCGTCCGAGCCACTGCTGACAGTTGGGGGATCGTAGAGATTATGGCTGTTGTTATTGCTGTTGCTGGCATTGCTATCTTGGTTATGGGCGATGGCGATGTCGGGGCTGGTGGTGTGCGTGGGCGAAACTATGTCCAGGAATTGGTTGGGGGGGAAGTATTCTCGGTCGCCGCGGTGCGGGGCCACGGGCGTTAAAGGGCTGGTGGTGGTTCTTTTGTGGGGATCGTAGGGGGGTTGTTGCTGCGGTTGCAGTTGAGTTGGATAGGTATATTCTTGCTGCTGGCGACGCTGCTGGGGGTGTTGGCGGCGCTGCTGCTGTTGTTGCGGTTGATGGCGCTGGGAGTTTGTTTGTTGTGTCGAAGAGCCCGCATTATCATACTTGACTTGCGTGGCTGGATAGGACTGCCGGGCTTGGGGTTGATGGGATGGGTATTGGTTCGCTCGCACGGAGCGCTGAGGGATGTGGTCGCCATTGTCGCGATATGGTGGCTGTGGATGATGACCACTTTCATTCATCAATTCAGGGAAAATGTCTTGGAGTCCCATATCGTATTGCGGCCGGAAACGGGCATGTTGTTGTTGCTTAGGTTTCTGTTCTTGTCGTTGCTGCTGTGTCCTCGTGGTTATCGACGAAAATTGTTGTTCTTCACAAGGTTGCATCGCTCCCAGAGCAGGATTGGATCGAACAGGCACTCCTGGAGCTCTCAGCCCAGATGCTCCAAGAATAGCCGCATCAGAACCAAATCCAGTAGTAGAGAGACACATTTGAACAGTCGCCTTGCTCATACGTTCAAAAGCATCCCGACAAGCTTCGGCAGGGGGACACTTTTCCATGAGATCGCCCAGAACAGATGTTGCGGCAAGAATAGTGAAGTCGACCTCATCTAAAGTCTTCTCGTTTCAAGGTTTGTCAGTCAACCAACCCGATTTGCACAGAGAAGACATCCCACTTACTAGCCGGCTTCGAACAACAGGTGAATGCCAAATTGCATATAGAAATGATATTCCTATCCCCGTGTTAGAACTCAAGAGCTTGTTTAACCAAAGAAGAAACGCGGAAAAGAGTAAAACTAACCCGCCATAAAAAGATGATGTGTAGCCAAGTAGGTATAATTTACCAACCTAACCCTATGTAAGTGACGATATATCCTTAGAACTTTCTGTCCAGCCTCCGCCACGTTAAGATAAATATCGTCCTCATCCTCCGCATCCTCAATGTTAGTCATCGACGGACTCGACACGTCGTCAGAGAGGCTATGTTCACTAGCAAACGGAGCCGGCACGACCAAGCTCTGACGATATAGCATAATGAGCGCCTGCCAATAATTGAGCTCTAGAAACTCAACAGAAAACTGAACCCCAATCTGTTGAGGCATCGGGGCAGAATCTTTCCAGTCCGACAAGCGGCGATGGACATCCCGCCTCCACGAACGAAATGAGTCAAAATTAGCGAGGAAAGGCGACGGGAGCTTTGTATGCATGAACGAATTATTGCGGTTCTTGCCGATCTTCCTCGCCATCGTTGCTTGCTGGTGTTGGAGGACCTGTTGAATTTCCGACTGTAAAAGACGAAGTTTGAAGTAGTGTTGAGAGACATGTTTGTAACTAGTCGTATTTGCCGGAGACTGGAGAAACCCGGCCTTGGTGATGTATCTATCGTCCAGCAGCGAAGGGAATTCGGTTGTGATGACCTGGTCAGTGATTCCGAAGGGCCGTCCAACACAGGTGCTGACCAACCTGTCAAAGCTGTAGGTGCACCACCATAATCGCCTGCGGAGATCCCGAACCCATTCCCGCCGCCCACGTTCCCGAGAACCGATCTTCAATCTCACTTTACCGTCTTGTCCGGATTTACCGCCCTGGACACCGTTGGATTTCATTTTTCGGGCAGTCTCCTCTTGCTCACTAATAGAATCAATTCCGGTTCCATCCTCATAATGTAGCCCAAGGTCTACAGCCAGGCGCACTGCAACGCCTATTATATACCACAGGCCAGGAGCGACAGGCCGCAACAGGGCGAAACTGGCCAAAAGTAACACTGCCTGGAGTTCTTCTAGGCCACCGAAACCGTCGGAGTGTTGAGATGATCCAAGGAAAGTCTCTAAATCCACAACAGCGGAAGCGTGGTATTCCTCCGGTTGATAGTTTTGAAAAGATAACTTCTGTCTTTTATGGGAAGGGGATGTAGGTGATCTCTTGTGGCTTTGCTGGGGTTCATCCTCATGTACTCGGACGTCACTTTTGGTATTGAAAATTATACCTGCACCAATAGCACACACGACGTTAAGAAGGTAGAGGTCTCGAGAGGATCGCCTCCCCTGATCAGTTGAATATAATCGTTGAAAAACTTCCATGAATTCCCCTCGGTGTAATATTGGAATTTGCGGGTTCGCGTGCTCGAAATACAAATTAACAAGCCTTTCCGCCACCGCTTGATCCGGGAACGGCGCTTTCTTCGTTGTCGGTCTAGCCTGCAACCCGAAAATAGAATCACGCATAGAACTTGAACCGTTGTTTGCACCTAAACTTCCTCCTGTCTGGCGTTCTCCGGATTTTAGAGTCCCGCGATCAGTTGAATTTGTCGAAACGGAGTTTCTAACTGCTGAGAAAACAACTCGCGCAAATGAGATTCCAGAGGTGGAACCAAGATATCTCGGATCCGAAGCGCCTTGAACTGATACCATACCAATATTTGATACTAGATTATCGATCCGATGTTTTGCTTCATCAGATTGATGCTTGTTATCCGCATCATGCTCCGGATTATCCTCCCGGCCAGGGTTCGAGGCGGAACCTGATACCAGTTCATCCTCCCCTTCTCTTTCACGCTTGACTTTCGAACTTGTATCCCATCTGGCCACAGTCACTTTTTCCTGGCTTGTCGTATTTTTATCAACCGGGGGCTGCACTCCAGTTGCATCTGGTTCGGGAGCTGATTTATGTGAAAAGGAGACAGATCTGTCTTTCGCTACCTTCTCTAATTCAGACTCTCCTTCATACGGTTGTGGTGGCCTGAACTCTATGCTATTATCTACAAGCAATTTTTCCAAGTATGCCAGGCGGGACTCTAAGAAAAACACGTAGCTACGGGGTATCTCCCGCTTTGTAGTAGGATCATATCCAACACAGTGTACCCGAGCCTTTTTGCATGATTGACAACGAGGAAGATTCTGATCGCAGCGATTTTTGCGAAGACGACATCGGTTGCAAGCTGAAACGCTACGGAATGAGGAGAAGGAGGTAGATGGTGGTGGGGCGCGGCTGGGCGCTGACATCGCGGGAAGCGGGTCTTGATCCAAGGACAAATGTTGACCACGATCATTGAGATTCGGATGGTGCGATGACTTTTTGATTGAGGTAGAAGAAGGGTGAAGATCAATCGAAATGTAGTCTCTTTTGCTGCCACAAGAGGAGGTAGATAAACCTGAGGGTGAAGCTGGTGGCAGACTTAGCATGACCGACAAATGATACATGTACCATATCTTTCAGATAAGGATAAGCACAAAAGTAGATGTTTTTTCAAACAAGTCATCATGTTTCAATCACATTGGTCGTTTCTTGCAAAGTCACCCCTTTTCCCCCGTTGTTTATCGGGAGAATTGACACCCGTGGAGTGTTGTATAGCGTCGGGTTAGTCAGTAAGACGTCCCCAGTATTCGGACAGCAGCAGAATAGTGATCTATGAGAGAAACGGTAGGAAATCATGCACTCCTCGTTCTCCAGAAGATGGTTTCGAGCAAAAGCTAGCTGGCCGAGTTGTGGAAGGACGTTGCCTAGACCAAAAGAGAAACCCGAACAGGAGGAAGAGCACAGAAAGGGACTGGAGCTCTTCTCATGGGCGACGAAGCGGAACAATCAAACTTTTGCGCAATGTTGCCCCCAGCCGCCTGTCAAAGCTCGAACGAAGCGGGCCACAACCTGCGATCAGTGGAGATGGTGAGCTATTTAGTTTAAGCCTGAGAAATTCTCCACACGCAGCCCCTGAGAAGAAGGCTGTGATTTCAAAGACAGCCACAACAGCCAGAAACAAAGGGAGGTTTGTCATTAAGAACGATGAAAATGCGGAGATATTAGGAAGAAAACTGGAGATAGGGCTGGACCGCGGGACCCGAAGGTTTGTCTCATGCGCGGATTCCCGTTTGTCGGGTTTAGCGCAGTCGCTGAGAACTGTTCGGCCGAACAATACAACATCGCAAGCAGCATGCATCCTAGACGCGTTCGTGCGGGGGAGGTCGAAACTGGGCCGAACAGCAGCCAGCAGCCGAGAGTCCTGAGGCACGCCGTCAGAATTAGTTTGTTCACTAGTTAACCATCGTGCAATAATTGGCTGACAAGAGTATGTGTTAGGGAGTCCAGTCCACCACATTATTCTTTTTTTGGGGCATATTTCCTCTCTGAAGAAAGAGCAGCAACTACGCAGTATGAGAGAGATACATTCGTTATTTGGTATTGCGCCGCTGAGCTTGCCAGAGTACAGAAGGATGGGGCCATCAATCTTGCTCCAGTTTACCTATTTTTGTACAGTAGTTACCAGACCAGCCTGGTAATCCATTCCACGATTGCGAAGGGAAATTCCGCGACCCAACATGCTTGCTTCATATTCCGCTCCCCTGAAGTTTATATTTCCACGCCTTGCAATCATCTTCTAGCATTGAGGCCCCTCAGGTCAAAAAAGATCAAAAGAAGAATGAGGAGATGGAGCTGAGCTTCAACTAAAAAATAAGCGTGGACAGACCATGATTAAATTGCCCCTGATAAGCAGTTTTTTTCTCTCAAGCCCTTGTATAGTTATTTGTTGTTATAGTCTGGAAAGGGAATGACATCCCACGCATTCTCTCCTCAATCCACCTACTACTCCCTTGAGTCGAGCTCAATAAAGTAGAGGGCATAGGGTGCTAAAAATATAAAATTTAAGTTAAGAAACACTACTCGAACAGTCTCTATCCCGTTTTTTACCTTATTCTCAAAGTTCAAGCCTATCTCAGAAGGTCATTCATTATTCGCCTTACAGTGCTAAATGGAAATTGGGGAGGCTCAACCGCCTTGACCATAGCAGGTCCCGGTCCCATGGATACATGGTTGAAACGGAGCATGACGAGGAGTGTTTAGAAGACGCTACGGCGTCAAAATTATTCTCCGTACATGTATGTACTGTACATAACATACATTCATACATACATACGACGAAATCAGCATTATTATTTACCTTAGGTTCGACATTGATCCTAACCTCTTCGCTAAAAATGGAGATAATGCCTGTTGGGAGAAGGTAAAACTTCATTCTTCAGAAAGAGTGTGAGCCATACCTAGGTACGGTCGGTTAGGCACCATGTGAGCCCTGGTTCACATATTCTGATCCATCCTCCAAAGGCAATGGCCATAAGCAACGAATTCAATCCATATGAGGCACAGAAGATTGGCATTTGGTTCCAGCCCGATGTCGTCGACTAAAACCTACTCCGTACAGTAGGTAGTGCATACAAGTCCGTCGTGATTTCAAATCTTTTCGGTCACACAGTTTGTTACCCCACGCAAAATTCCAGGTATTGCAACGAAAGCGGGCAATTCTGTGGCTTGATGGCCGTTAAGAATCCCAGGGAAGATCCAAGTTTTTCTTTGTTGGAATCGGCTTCGTTCTTGCCGTGGCTCGAAATGAAGCCATTCAAGCCCGATTATGCCTTCAAATGGCATAATTGGCCAATGTTGTTCTCAGGCATGCATGGAAATATGACAATCGTTTCCCTTTCAATTCCTAGCCAGCGTGAGATGATTCTTCACTCCATTTTGCTGCATTCTTGGGTCGACCCATCCCTTCATCGCTCAATCGCAATATTTCCAAGCCCCAGGTACGACCTTGCAGTATCCTCTGTATCGCCCGGCTTATCGTTCCGTGCCCCAGGTAGAAGGTTTTAGAGATCCACGGTGCATATTTCCCACGGCAGGCAAATTTGGTCAAGATCGGCTATGGTAAAAAAACGAAGATATCGTCACATCTGCTTAAGTCATTAGAAACTCTGTCGAGAGGGACATGCTGATAGTGAAATGTGATATTCCGATAGATTGAACTAATCACAATAACTAAAAAGTAAAATGTGACAAAATACTTATTTTTTCCAGTTACTTACTTGTCTCAGTGTCTGCGGTCAAACCAGTGGGTTTTCTTCCCAACACTGACCAAAGTTTGTATGGGAAATAAAATGTTCAGGGAAGGAAAACAAACTAGATAAGCAGGCAATTATTGCTAAGAGGAGGAGGGTATGACTGTTTCTCATGCCACCTGGCTATGCTGCGCACGGAATCCTCGCATCTGCAACGGATACTATTCAAAGAATTTTTTCGATAACATCTCATTGTGAGGTAATTTGTATGGTAAAATACGCAGGCATTTTGTCATGCATATTTGAATAGCTTTGGGCACCCTGAGCTGCATTTGGCCGCGATGACTATCCAGCTGACCTCTGCCATGATGTGCTGGTAATAATAGGATTGAGAAGCAAACGCACGCAGCCAGCGAATCAAGACGAAGGGAAAAGGGAGGAAAGGATCCCGGGTGTATGCTGTGCTCAGGCTCATGTTCACGATGCAGGCGAATGCACCAGGTACGCAATGATGCATTTATCTTATTTTCCTTGCAACCAGGCAAAAGAGGAGACGAGGGCGGCTCTAAGCCAGATCAAAGGTGGGGAGACTAAGAAAACAAACCCGAGGAACAGGGATAAATGAATTCCAATTGAAACTTGACATTTGCTTCCGGAATCGCAACCCGTTTTGCCGGAGTCTTCTTCCATCCCACCACCCCTGGCCATAAATTCCTGAATGCTTGGGGATAATCCAAAAAAGTCCCCGCGAGATTGAAGGCGGACGAGAGCTGATAGGTGCTAAAAAAGGGGGGGAGGGGCTTTTTCTCTTTGCAAATTTGCCCCTCTTTGCAAGGATGTGATGTCCGAGATCTTTCGTTTTATGTTTTCTTAAATCTGTATGGGTGAGGGATCCAACCAACTCCTCAGTTGGATGAGTTAATAGTGGCTGATGTCATTTCTTTTGGGCCGCAATTTTATCATGAACAGAATGAAGTCTGGGCTGCTCTCAAGTGGTGAAGGCGAACATGCGTCATGTATGAATCGGAACGTTTGTATACCACCCAGTCCTGTGTGATAAGTGCAGAATCAAAAATAAAATACATACAAAAAAAACAGATGAAGCGGAGATTGTGATGGAGCATATTTTGATATTCTAAACGCTGCCCGAATGACATTGCAGCGTATCACCTATCCCACTGGAAGTATCGCATTTGAGAAAATTAAACAAAGAGTACTGAAAATTCAAAATAAATCATGTAGTGACAATGATATCCATGCCGTGCAATGTCACATCGCGATGGGAGAACCGTGACATAGTAAAGATGAATAGAAACGAAAAATGTCACCCTCAATGGAAACCAAACAAATTCAACCGATAGATCCTATCATGCCCTCAGAAATCATATCCACATCCATCTATTCCATACCCGAAATGCGTGTCCCTGTCGTGAAAAAAGTAAATAGTACTAGGAGAGGTGGAAACAAAACAGAAAAGAGCGAAATTATCACAATAGATAAGCAATCCTGATGGTCAACAAGGATTAGGTATCTCTTAAGAAACAAAACGGCGAAATTTTGGACGATTGGGGTAAAAATAGAAACAGACAGTCATAAAAACGATTTTTGACAAAAGATCCACTCGCGTAGATTATGGCCCTAGTTTCAACGCCAATGACTCCAGGACACGTGCGTCGCCCGAAGACCGAACACCCAAACAAATAGATAGGCAAGGAAACGGTTCGCAGGCAGTAGAAACAACAAGATGGTGATAACAAAGTCAGGTATCTCTGCTGCCTGTTGCCCAAAAGGGTGAGGTAGAGCAATGAAATTCGTGTATTATAAAGTAATAGTAGGGAAATGCATAAAGGTGGCGAACCAGTCATCTAAAAGCTGAAAGGGAATAGAAAAAGACTGAAAACTTAAATATTTGCTCCTCTGGCGAATGACGGTCCCGAGGCATCTGAGTCCAGATTCAGAGTTTCGATATCATCAAGGCTTGACCGAGAGGGAGCAATGTGCTCGTTCGTCGACCAAATATTCCTGGGGGCTCGGACAGGTAATGACGTCAAGTGATCCACCAAGGCTTCTCTGGGGAGAAATGTCTCTCGCTCGTCATGGACGCCAGCTTCGCATTGGTCTATGCAGACCTTTTCGGATCCAATGGTTTCCTTTATCTCATCGTCTGCGATCCAAAAGCTCTCGACGGCCCCCACGAAGCAGACGATACCGCAGGCCCACCAGGCAAGACCGGAGTATCCCCATGCAAGGCCCTTCGAATGCAAGTAACCTGTTACAGTAGGTCCGAACGCGCGACTGAGACTTGCAGTGGAAGCTGCAACGCCATTAATAGAACCTAGGACCGTTGTACAGGGGGCTGAGTTGGCGAGTAATATGTTCGTTGAAGGGAAGGCAATCACATGCAGAGTTATCTTAGCAATCAGCGCTGCATAAACAGCCGGTATCTGAAATCCACCAGGAAGAAGTACTAGGTAAGGGACAACTAAATAGAGGACTGGCCATATGGAGAGGACGAAACGGTAGGCAGAAAGGGTTCCGAAAGAGCTGACAATATACGGGAAGAACCAAAGCTGAGCCACCATTGAATAAAGTCCTTGGACCGCGAGTATAAATCCGATCTGCTTTGTTGACATGGCCATCCCTCCGGTAAACTTGAAGGGGAGCTCGGCTTTGACGTCTGCGACTGGCGTGCTTAAGAAAATCGGCATTAGCTGATCAAATGAAACGCTGTGGCTGTGACAGTGTTAGAATGGAACGTTTATACCCTTGATCAGGAGAATAGGACACTTACTACGCAAGGATCCCATAGCTTATTATTACAAAAATAACTCTTGGCGTGAATGCTTTGACAATGCCCTGGCTCTTCTTAGGCGACTCATTAACGTTAAAACTCCCATCGGGCACTCTAGCGGAAGACAGGCGGGGAGAACTTTCAATGCTTCGGTATCCAGGTGGCAGCTGTTGTTGCTCAGCTAAAACTTGAATTTCATCGTATTGTATTGGAATTTTATATTCCAAACAAAATGATTCAACGGGAGTTGGCCTCGGGTAAAGTACACCAATCAGCCTGCGCCCCAGCTCGATACCTCTATCGCGTTGGAACTTCTTTCCCGGATGGGTCTCTTGCAAGAACAGGATACCAATGGTAATCCCAAAGCATAGAATAACAACGCACACCAAGTTCGGAAGCAAAAACGGGTACCGGTCAAATATCGTATTGCGAGGGAAGAGATGAGGGTAGTTGTCACATGGTTGAGCCAGTGCTCCGCCCATCGCTGGTCCAACGATCGAGCCAAGGCACCACACGAAAGGCATGATAGAATACGCTCGCGGTTGATGCTTTTTGTCTGTAACAAGCTCCGCCACTGTCGTTTGTAAGACGCCGATATTACCGTTAAGAAGCCCTCCGAGAGCACGAGCAAGTAGGGCAACCGGGAGGCTTGATGCAAATCCAAATACGATCATGCTGATAGCGGTTCCAATTAAACCTATGATTAAAACGGGCTTTCTACCAAAATTGTCGCTCATTCGGCCCCATAAGACTCCAGTTGTGAATTCGGCAAACGTAAACGCGGAAGTTACTGCTCCAGCGTACAGGGCAATCTTGCGATCGTCATCGGTGACTTTGAAGGAAGAAACCATATGATAAACATACGGGAAAATCGACATGAACGCGATAGGTTCGCATATTCGACACAGCGCTACATATGGAGTTAGCTCTGTCATGGGCACATTTAAAGATCAGGTGAAGCCCTCAAATCATCCATAAATTGAAAGGAAGCAGAAGGCAATAACAAAAAGTGCTGGGCATCATACGTACCCAGTACGAATAGTTGCTGTGACGGGAACCGGTCTTCTCCATCTTTCGCGGCATGACCTCCTCTGAATGCTGACATCAAGCGGCCGAGCATCCCGCCAGCTCTTAGAATGGAGGGCCAGATATTGACTTTCGAGCGTGACTCACGAAACGCAAGATGTATAGCTTCCAGCTGTACAGCCAGCTTATAGACGATTCAAAAAATGTCTAGTATCCCAGATATCAAGCCTCTAGCTGATTGACGTGGAAACCGTCCGTCCAGATCCAGAAGCACTGGGCTGCCACTGTCACAAAGCCTTTGGTATGCGAGACAAGTTCCAAAAGGAACCTCAGTTTTAATATTGTGAAAACGTTGAGCAGATCTCTGAGTGAGATAACGAAGTCAATAAAACATAAAGTGAGGTTGTAAGAAGACAAAAGATCGAACTCCTTAGAAAGAGGAGCTTAACGCCGTTTCTTTAGATTCACAGTAAAAGTGAAGTTTTTTTAAAAGCTTTAGAGTGAAACTAACTTTGCAATTATTGAACTGTAGAAAAGAGCAAAGGTAAAACGATCATGAAATAAACTAAGTCCTTGAAGGAAGCAATAACAAGTGGGCTTCCATTGAGTCAGGGCTGGTGGGGGATCGGGGGGGATGCATGGCATCCTTTTAAAAGCTTCCCAGACGGTCGGGACAGGGCCGCAAGGCATAAGATACTCTCGACCAATCGTGAGCATAATATCATGTATCAAGGGCATCTTGAAGGCGAAGCAGAAAGAAGTGTGGGGGGGGGGGAGAAAGGCGGTGGGAAGAAGTTTTGAAAATACACAGCATTCTGGGGATGAGGGAATGAAACACTGCGTCATAGGCAAACAGAAATAGTCCCGTATGGTACTATTTATCATACCTTGGTTTTCAGGCACTGGATGATAGTCGCAGCCAGTCCCAGCGAACCAGGGGGGGGGGGTTTGCCATTCTGAATCGGGTTTGACAATGCGGGTATCCACTAGGCGAATAATCCATGGATTCCTCATCCAGGAATGTATAAATAATGATACAGACAGAACTTTTCCCCCTTTTGAAAAGCAAAAAAAAAAAAAAAAAAAAAAAAAAAAAAAAAAAAAAAAAGAGTGGAGAGTAGTTACCCTTCTCCACCAAGATAGGCTAAAACTAAAATACTTTGAATAAGTCGATCCGTGGGACTGAGCAACAGAGTGGGAGCTATCAAGGGAGTTCATACATGCGCTATGTTGGCGTAAGGCAAGGAGATCGAAGAAAATTGACACCTTGCAACTGACTTTGTTGGTCGTTCAGGACGCGGGCTTCAAAGATCCTTTGGTCCTTCGATTGGGCTAGCACAGGGGTTAGGCAAACAGGCGAGATCACCTGGTAGAGCAGGGCAAAAAACCAATCCCGTCTTTCGTGTCCTGCGGCGTTCACTATAATAATTAATTATCAGCTTCCATGCCTGGTCCGGCTTCGCGCGCTACGATGGGCTGAACGATAACTCAGTATTCGTACTACTGATGATCGTTGTACGGGGTACGGACCATGGAAAGTGATGGTTCGTCATCCAGTGGCAGACCATTGCGTGCAGTTCAGGGTGCGCGATGTGTAGGCAGATCACAGGCCTCCACTTTAATAAGAGAATGCCGCGTGATAATTCGTGAGGCCTGTGTTAGTAGCGAGGCTACTTGAGCTCCTTGTCTGTACCTACCGTCCAAAGGATACTGCCGACTACCTCCGGCGGCTATCCAGGCCACACAGGGCTAACATTGAGTGCCGCCAATCTGGAAAGAACGGTTTCAACAATAATAATACAGGTATGGATCCACGAACGGCCAGATGGGGCAAAGATACGAGGCTTGTCCATACACTAATCGTATGTACCGCAGCGGTATAAATTACCATCCGAACGGAAATATTACCACGATGGTTCAAACAACGTACGGTACTGACACTGGCCGGTTGGATAGTTAAATGCTCTAATTCAACTAAGGGAAGTGGCACAGTTGTTAGCAGCAGCAAATCACCTCTTCTAGGCCTTACCACTCTCTTCCTTTTCTGGAGCGGCCTCCTTGGCTATTCCTTGTTTGCCTTTCTCAGTGTGAGCTTTTGTGGCGTGATTGGTAGGAAAGGACCCTTTATCCCCGTTGTGATGAGACATGGCATCCCTCCCCCGGTGAAACTGTAAAATCAAGGGTAGAAAAATAATAACAGGTGGGGAACTGAGGAGCTGGGTTTCTGATGAGTCTCATGAACAACCAGCCATTGTGGTAATATCGTCCAAACGAAACGGTACATTCAGAAATCAGTCCTAGGAACGCCACAAATTCCTTGCATTGCCGGTGCAAAAGGGGCGAAAAAGCTTGTTGTGCTCATTTCCATTCCATATGGAGGCCGGAACGGAACTATCACAAGAGCCTAGGATATCGAACTTTCGTTTAGCCTTTGGCTCTCAACAGCAACAAAGCCCTCTTCCCAGATTTAACAATGAAATGTTAAACCTGCACGACGATAACCTGCCAGGCGGCCAGTTTCTTATGGTGGTGTCAATCATCCCAATGGAAAGGTCAACCAAGTCACCAAGCTAGCGAAGAACTCGAGCGGACAGGGGGGGCCATCGTAAAGGATTTAATTGGCCGTTCTATGGCCCAGCCATTAGCCCCTTCTCGATGTTTTCATCCGAGTGTGCCGTGTCCAATCTGCTACCACGCTTGAAAAGAACAAATCGAGGCTGACTTGTTTGTTGGTCAATAAGCTCTTCCAAAAACTTCTTAACTTGATTTCCACCAGGGCCTGGCAGCCAGTCAGAATATTCCCCCCTCGTTTCGAACCGGCGGGGCCAGATGTGTTCCTTGGCCGTACATAGGTCAAAAGCACTAATGAGCTGCAAGTACACTCTCGTTGGCTTCCACCGTTGACTATGACGTATGGGATCGGCAGAAGCTAGATAGGATGAAAATCCTCAACTAAGAAGCCGCCCCTTAGATTTCCCACAATGTTCTTCCGCTTGCACTGTGGAGAAGCTGACTTCATATGAAGCGCATTAGTCAATGAAATCTCATTCACTTTCAAGGGAACCGCCGCTCTAATAGCATCAGGTGCCACTCACTTCCAAAGAGTATCAAGTAAGAACGTAAAGAGATCGCGATAGTTTACGCTGCGAAATGACTGCTGGCAGCGTCCGGCCGCACACCCCTTTGATTGATTACCTGGCAGACCAACTCGCAGTAGCGGGACATCCGAAGAACCGGGCAGGAGAGTGATTGTCAAACTTTGAGTGCGCTAAACCAGGCGCTTAATTGTCCAAGGGCTGGAGGTAGTCCGGTCCAAAATAGGAAATGATAGGAGATTCCCCTGCAGCCGCGCGCTCTCTCGTGGCACAGTGCATGCTTGGCGCGCTTTGACATCACTTTGGCTGCACCCTTCACCGCCGTCATCACACTTCGCCCTGCTGCATGATGCATCTGCGAGAACCCAATAGGATCGTTGCCTTGGATGGTTCACAGATATTTTGAGGTTTGCCTTTTTTCCTCAAACTGCCGCGGCCGCTGCCTTGAAAGTGTACAGTTCGATTCCTGCTAGAAAAGAATGATCAACGTACGGTTCAGACATTATCACTCAAATGCGTCTCCGTCACAACCTCGGGAAAATTATAGAGGCGCAGGCGGATTTATGCCAAAAATGCATATCATCACACTTCTCAAGCAATGCCACCCCTGCTTCGGTGTCGGTGTCGGTCTCGCTCTCTCAGTATCACGCGTTTTAACGCTGATTTTGTGTCAGGTGATCACTGAACAATAATGGACACGCCAGATAAGAAAGCGATGGAAAAACAGGGAAACTGACAGCCCAAGATCTTTGCATGCCTGCCGCCTGAAAGCCTACGACGATATTTCATCTGAAGAAGCAGGGCGCCGGCGGCATCGAACGTGGGGGGAAAAAATTTCCGAATAGTGGAGCGGGTGGATGTGAGTAAATCCGTTAAGTTTCTGCTACTTGTTCGCTCAAACCTCTCTTGATTCCCCCATCGTTTGGCGTTGGAGCAGAGCCTGAATACGCTGCGTAGGATGAAACTAATAATCCTACGAAATGGTACAGACAAGAATCACCCTCATTGGTAATGCATGTAACAGATGGGCGTCCCGAGGTGACAGCAAGATTGCAGGCAGCTTGGACGCACCGATAACCCGGATAGCCCATGCAAGCGTTGCGCAAAGGTTATGCTAGTCAGGTTGACCCAGCAGTCTGGGATTTTTGCGAGGTCTGGTGGCCCAATCACCTCCAGCTTTGAGCCGAAGTCTTGTGTTGTTTCCTCGAATGAGTGCAGACGAAATTGTGTTTTCATTGGCCAATTAACATGTGGCGATCGACAAATCATCAGTTGATGTCTTTTACCGAAGGCAGTCAACTTCTTCCACCTTCCCTGTATTGAAGCTACGTGGGACCCTTGAAGGCTGGCTGAGTCCAACAAAAATCGCATTTTCACGGATAGAACAAGAATTACTGGACCAGTCCTGAATGCATCTCAGGCAAAACATGTTAATTGGCCAAGCACAAAGAACAGCACCGTCATTTTCACATTTTCAAAGAAACTTGCCCACACGTGTTCGGTTTGGCTGAACAAATGAGACGAGCGCATCAATTGAAGGGCGCGAACTCAATAAATTTTCTCTACTCCTGATTTCAAGGGGGAAAAACAACCAAAAATTCGAGGCTATAGAGATGGCGTCATTATTACTCCGCGTTTGTCAAAAACTATCTTGGTTGTATTATTCCCAAAGAAAGTACGATTACACAGGAATATCAACCCCGGGTTGGAAATTGTCATTAGGTTTGGAGCTATCGACCCGTCCTCACCCGGAAGCCGCAACTAGAATCCCAGGATGCAGTGAGACTTCAATTCTACTTCCAGACCGCTCATCACCTCGTGTTCTCTTTTTGCTTGGTGAAAGAGTGGGTTAAGCTGGCTGTCAGTCCACTGGTTTTTCGTCGAACTTTAAAACGTTCTTCCCCGGGTACAAGGTTCCGGTCCCGCGGTGACGGATCCTTAGCGCAGCGACGATGAACTCACGTCTCCACTAGGTAGACCCAAGCGAGGGCTAGTGGGTCATGTGCTGAATTAGACCTCCGGCCCTAGCATCCGTCGCCCAATGCTCCGTGCTCCTGCTTCATGTGTACCAGACCGTACTAGTCTGCGTAACGAAACTGTTCATTACTATGAACGATTCTGTCACGTTATGTATCGGTATGTCCAGCTGGTACGATGCCTGACCATTATTACATACAAGCCCAAAGCCGCTCGCTTGGAGGAACATTCGCAGAGTATGACGTTTTTGTTGGTTCGCAGCCTCCGACTCTCATTTGTCGCTGGTCGGGCTTGTGGTGCGCATATGCCAAGCCATCTCAAAATATCAGGGCTTCTTTCTCCAGCTCCCTGACCAATCACTCCAAGCCTCTCCGACAAAATCCCGCGACAACGAACCCACATTCCGACGTTCCGCCTCGTCACCGCGACACAAAGGCGAACCGAACCGTGTTGCAATAATAATGCCTTTACTTCCAGGCTCTTTTGAACGCGTATCGGGTGAAAAAAGGGAGCCAGCAAGTCATCCAAACGTTGTTTAACATGTGCCGCGAGGTGAGGCAACCTCCGCTCTTAATAATGAGCTTAGCCTGGCCACGATGCAGACTCCACTTTTGCTTGATGCATGAACCACTTCGAACACCTCAGTTCCTTGAGCATCATCGATTTGTAGGCCAATGCATCATTACACGTTCACAGCGAAACCTTCGAGACTTTCTATGCTGAAGGCGTGACTCGGCGATCTCTTGTCTTCGTGAATTTTCTAATGCAGCGATTGGAGGCAACTGGAAGATGGGTAAACGATAACCTCGCACCCATAGCAGTACTCGCGGCCCGAAAAAATAAAACACCAAGGTTGAGAGGTAATAGATCACACAAATACTAAAAACTGAATATTGAAAATAAAGTGAAGTGAAAGGCAATTCCCATTCGACAACTGAGGAACAAGCTGGTCAAGGTCCATAATTCCCAAGTTCACAAGAGTCCCCCTCTATTACCATATGGTCATGTGCTTCAAAAAATTTCTTCAGAGACCAATTGTCAGAGAATGGTTTTAATACGTGTTGACAGCTCATCCTTCCTCGGGACCGTTGGAGTTCCAGAAGGTTGAGGATGATCAGAACCCTGAGGAACTGGCGAACCCTGGCGTGAAATGAATTGACTGCATGTAGCTGGACGCTATCGTTGGGCGCTTGCAGATTCGTTGAAGATCCTTTCAAGGTGTTTGTGTAACGCACTTCCCAAAGGCTTGTGCTGGAAGGATGTTCTTATCGCCTAACCGGCGGCGTGCAAATCACTTATGACCTGAAACAAAGCAATCAGAAGAACTGGCGACCGTCGTTCGCCCTTCGGGCATTTGGCTGATCCATCCGGACCTTATCCCCAAATACCAACTGTCTCACGAGACACGTCTTGCATCTGAAGAAAATGAGATGCTGCAGAAGGGATGATGCCATAAATTGCCGTTGAATTCTGGGCTGCAGAAGATTCGTTGCATTGATCTAACCAAGTATTCTGTGGACAGTTATGGGTGGCTGAGAGGCGATGACGACTTTCGACTAAGATTAGTACATGCATCATTTGCCCACGAATCCCGGAGTTGGAATCTTGCAAACATTTATTATTCCTGCATCCTCTCCCTGACAGGCTTGCTTGGCTAACGACAGATTGGCAGCTTTTAGTTGCGTGGCGTGGGAGAGCATAATAATGCCAGCCATAACTGTGAAGAACAATGCAACAGAGATTGAGACGGGCGATCAGATAATAAAAATCTCGCAAGGCAAAGCTCAAAGTACTGAACATATCAAATAATGTGAGATGTCTCATTCATTCTAAAGTGGCCTGCTCTTTGCCTTCCCTTACTAGGGTTTATGCTCCCCACCCCTGCCATAGGCGGTTAGTTATAATCTGCTCGTTACGTCTTTCTTTTCCTATTTGGCTGGCTCTTCTTTTTCTTTTTCCCTTTTCCGTTTCCCTTTTTACAGTTTTGAGGTAGGTAATATTTTACGGATAAGTAATTGCAGCAACAAGCTCTAGCGTCGGCGTCTTGCAAATTCCTCTCCTATAAAAGCACAGTATCTCAGCATCAACAAGTGGAAATGAATTATGAAATACTGTTTACAGGGTGCCAGACATCCTCAATACTGGGCCCATGGTCCTCCTTCTACCGTCCTAGGCAAACACGACGAGAAGCTTCCTAAGCCTAAAATGATGATTGGGGGTATGCAACACATAGCATAGGGTAGGTTAACAAGAAGTGATCGCGTATTATGTAATATACTTCTAGAAGCCCTCTCGAAGCCAAGTCACGTGTTGGGTATCAAAGCCGAAGCTTCAACCTTGTCGTTCCTGAAAAGCAGCTTTATCAGTTCAAGAAATATGTCAACCCTGCTTGGCCATTCTCAGGTGCGCAGAAAGGGTCTTTTGAGCATCTCCCACTGCCTCGACTCCAATTAGCCGAGCTGACAGCACAACAAATGAAATAAGGGTTAAAGAACCCGGTTGTCCTAAAACACAGGCTGGCTGGCGTTGAGTTTTAAAGCAAAGGATGAGCCCAGGAAGCGGCACGTCGCAGCTAAGGCAGACTTTAATGCCGTTTCTCTATCCTATGCTGTCGAACTCCATACCTAAACCCACCTCCGCGGCAATTTCAAGCAGAAAACTCCTACGATTCTCCTCTACGGCGACCACCAGACGACTTAACAGCACTCTACATGGGCGCAGCGAGATTAGATTTCCCCACCCAAAGCCATTCGCCAGAGACAAACCCTATGATAACAGCCACTTAAATCCTTGTCCGTCCGATTATTCCCGCTCGATTTTCCAAGACCGCTGCACCTTAACGATCCACGCTGGATCGGGGGGTAACGGCTGTGTTTCGTTCCTTCGAGAAAAGTACATTGATGATGGACCTGCGAACGGAGGGGATGGTGGGAGCGGAGGAAATATATTCATACAGGCGGTAGAAGGTCAAACTAGTCTTCACAAACTCGCGAGAAAAGGAATAATCAAGGCTGGGCACGGTAGGAGTGGCCAAGGAAAGTCTAAAGGAGGGCAGCGGGGTAAGGATGTGCTGTTACAGGTGCCTGTCGGAACCGTCGTCCGCGAGATCGGGCGGCTTGATCCCCTGGAAGAGGAAGAGCGCCGGTTGGCAGAACTTATCCGTGAAATGGGAAAGGATGAGGGAATGCGCGTTGCGTCGGAACGGCGGGAACGATGGGTCTTTTATCCCGGTTCGCAACCTTCTGATTTCCTCACGGAAGACTTTCCAGTGCTGCCACCTGCTCGTCGCTCTGCGCTAGCTGCCACACAACCCAAGGCACCCATTTACCTTGATCTCTCAGAGCATATGCCGGACCCGATATTGCTTGCCGCAGGGGGGGTTGGCGGTCTAGGAAATCCGACCTTTGCGTCCAACACGAACCCAAAGCCCCGGTTTGCAACCAGAGGTGAAAAGGGACTAAAACTAGAGCTTGAATTCGAGCTTAAATTACTGGCTGACGTTGGTCTTGTTGGGTTACCAAATGCTGGGAAGAGTACGCTTCTTCGTTCAATTACAAACAGTCGAACTCGAATTGGGAATTGGGCATTCACCACCCTCTCCCCGAAGATCGGCACCGTTGTGATCGATAATCACTCGGGACGTCCTCTTGTCGAGCCTAAACCGGGCCATCCTCGGCGGACCAATTTCACCATTGCGGATATCCCAGGGTTGATAGAGGGAGCACATCTAGACAAAGGCCTCGGTCTTGGCTTCCTCCGTCACGTCGAGCGAGCAGGTGTTCTGGCATTCGTCATCGACCTTAGCGCAGGTGACGCTGTCCAGGCGCTAAAGGGGCTTTGGCGGGAACTGTATGAGTATAACCGACTTCGAGAGCGGGATCTAAATCTTCAAACAGAGGAGCGGCTAGTCTCATGGATCCCGCTGGATGATCCCTCATCAGAGCAATTTGCCGACGAATTCGGCGGCGCACAGCAGCTCACGCCACCCACCTTGACTCCATCCCAGCGTGATGTCTCCGCCAAGAGTCTTCCGCCTATGTATACGAAGCCGTGGTTTGTCATCGGGACCAAGGCGGATCTTCCAGAAACGCAAGAGAACTATATAGATTTGCGTTCCTATCTGGAAGAGGTCGAAAACGGCATGGTGGAGCATCCGTCCGGTCAACAAAATGCGTGGCGAGGCAAGTTGTATTCCATTCCTGTTAGTGCTATCAATGCGCAAGGAGTCAAATCCATACCGGAGAGAGTGGTACGATTATTAGAGGACTATTGACAGAATAATATGTGGTGAGACTTTTGTGGGTTTACGTACTATAAGATGTATTTTTATATAGATATTTTGGATATAGTTATCCTCCACAAGATTACGATACCTCTTTTCTATCGCCTAACTTTGTTTCATCAAATCTGATAACATGCAAAATAACATTGCCATTGGATTGCTGGGCCTACATTGAATCTTCACGAACAAGATTATCAGATTATGCCAATTGCCCAATAATAATATTTATGAACAATAAACATCCGCTGACACTTTCGACAACCCTTCCTGTAATAATGGCTGACCCGTGGTACTAATCAAAGATCTAGGCACTATATATATATACCACGCTTTTTTTTTTTTTTTTTTTTTTTTTTTTTTGTTAATTCTGGAGGTGTCTGCTTATGTAGTGATTTCTTATCAGGACCTCGCTTTTCCGATCGTAATTACGAATTCGACACGTGGAAGTCAATGATTAAAGCACGCTTCAGCTCGGTATTTCACGAAATATTTCGGTACTGAAGATCCCTACGTATCACTCCCTAGGAGCGAATTTATTCTCCTGATCTCTTAATTTTAGAGAGCAATGCCTTGGAATGCACAAGCTTAACTACACCCCTGCCCCCCAAAGCCATGAGCAGCATATCTCGTATCTGTCCACACCCGTGCAGAAGTGTGTCAATCCTGGGTTGATTGATCCAAGAAACAGAAGGACTACAGATCCCTAAGCCTTTTGAAGGATGCGATATATATCCACTTCGCACGAGACTTCCTCCCGGAGACGGTATGCTGTCCCTTTTCCAACCACTATGCTGCCATAAGGAACGCGGATGATCTTAAAAGGTGGCCCATAAGAACCACTGACTCCGAATGGGGCGCAATTGTTGTAGAGATCTTCATCTAGTTGCTGGCATACCAGGCGGACTGCACTAACGGTGGTTGCTCCCTTGTTCTGCTCGGTGCAGCCCAAAATTAAGGCAATGATCCCACACGGCCCCCTGTTGAAGGTCAAGCAAGCACTTCTGAGGGTAAAATTCCACAGCGTCCTGGGGCCTGTGGTCATGGCAATCGTAGCTCGGCTGGCGTGGCTGTCTCTTGCGTCCACTCGCCGCTTGCATAGGAGCTCGGGGTTTGTTCGTGTGCGCCGCGACTGCATCAAATTGAAAGGAGTTTTTGGACTGGCGTATTCTCAATGCCATCTAGAAACATTCTGTCTCTTCCAAGGTTACATGGCAGGAGCACTGGCGGAAGACAAAGATCAGAGCCAGGACAAGAGCTCAAGTTAAAAACGCGACGGCTGGAGGCGCGACAAGCGCCGAGGCGAACCGAACTCGAAGCAGGAGAATAGATTTTCCGAAGCATACTATGGTTGGTTCAGTCTGGAAGCCGACTGCCAACCTCTATCTACACTTTCATATATGGGGCCTTCATTTATTACCTGATGCAGTCAATCGACCGCTTGACTCGTTTAGCTCTGTCCACGATATCGTCACCGCCTCCAGATGACCCGATCTGCGAGTGCTTCGATGGTGACTCCGAGAAGCTCGTTTTCGCTCTCCTCCAAGACACCGACAATGCTCTCGCCCTCGCGGACACTAAACTACGCGTGTTCCCATTTAAAGACGTGAAGGCCTGCTGGAGACGGCTCTATACAGACACTAGCATCGTAAAAGTATGCAACGCAATCAGAAAACACCAAGGCTACAACGACAACGGCGAGGTCTATGGCTGTAAACTGGTGGCGCAACAGCAGCAAAAAGTTGACCACCAGACCTCGAAAAACGGACATGCACATAAGCAAGATGTGATTAGCGATTACAGGAGGATTAGTTCAGATGCGCCATGGCTGTCACCGGCCATACATACTCTTGACAGAGCACTGATCATGACCGGCGCTCCGCGCAGAGAATCACTCATTGAATCGCTTATAACATGCCTACAAGACCTGACTGATTCTCATCCATCGACCAGGCCATTCGCACTCTTCTTTAACAAACCCGATCAGTTCGAGGGCTACACTGAACTTGAGCAAAATGAGCAACCTCCACCCCTAAAACGTAGAAGACTAATACCTCCGCCTCTCTTTCCCCCGGATACAGCCCCCGCTCCAAAGCTAGGACGGCCAATTCGTCGCCTCTCCGCCCCATCCCTCGAACGGTTCACAGAGCATATGAATAACATCCGCGTACCACTAGTCATCACGGATGCAGTGAATCACTGGCCCGCACTCTCGACACGACCCTGGTCATCCCTCGACTACTGGGCCCAACGGACGTATGATGGCCGGAGACTGGTCCCTGTGGAGGTGGGTCGGTCCTATACAGACGAAGGATGGGGGCAGCGTATCATGCCGTTCGGAGAGTTTGTGCGAGATTACATATGGAGGACGGAAAGTAGCGGTAAGGGGCCCGGTGATGGGAATAAAAGTGGGGGTGATAATGGTGACCATGTAGCGAATGGTAGGGATCGAGAAGGCCCAGGAGCAGCAGGTGAAACTGGTTATATGGCGCAGCACGATTTAATGGCGCAAATACCTGCGCTGAGAAATGATATTTGTATCCCAGACTACTGCTATACAGATCCCCCAGCGCCGGAGCCCGGGACACCCTTATATGAGAAAAGATTACGCGAGAATATGGCGAGAGATAAAGACGGGCTGTCCAAAAAGAAACTCAGGAATACTCTGGGTGACGAGGAGAAATATCAGAACCAAGGTGGAAAGTCTACCGATAATAGTGAAGCCGAGAGTGAAGCAGACGATACCCTCTCTGACCCAATCATCAATACATGGATAGGCCCTTCGTGGACGATATCGCCACTACACCATGATCCGTACCACAACATCCTCGTTCAAGTCGTCGGACAGAAATATATACGGCTATACTCACCTCATACACCCGCGTCGCAAATATATCCTCGCGGTATGGAGGTGGTTAATCCCGCATCCTCTTCACCGCAACAGCAGCAACATGCAGACAAAGAAACGGTCGTTCAGGTTCAGTCGCAGGGGAAACACCAGGAAATTGACATGTCCAATACATCGCAGGTGGATCTGGCTGCTATCGAGATGTCCCCAGCTGAATCTGAGACCTGGGATTCGATGTGGCCTAGGTTTTCAGATGCGGAGTATGTGGAGACGGTTTTGAAAGAAGGAGAGTGTTTGTACATACCTATTGGCTGGTGGCATTATGTGCGCGGCTTGCGGGCGGGAATCAGTGTGAGTTTTTGGTGGACGTAGGTTTTCGATGCTATACCTGTTAGATTGTATCTACATAACCATTCCCTGGCTGTTTCGCCAACGGGCCACTTACGAGGATATAAACTATTATGAATGCTACACATACATGCACTGTATTCAGTCGAAAATAAGTGATTCTGGTGGGCAGGAGGAAATACATATCAAACCGGCATAAGGGCTGTATACGAGGTATCTCTCCTTGGAGTATCCAACACAGGTGAGGAGATAGACCAAAACCACTATCCCAGATTACACTTAGCATAACAAAAAAAAAAAAAAAAAAAAAAAAACACGAAACACGAAACACTTAAAACCCCTCTCTACGTGCCAACTATTATGCCATCCCTCCCATTCGTACCAACATAAGCGGCTTCCCAGCTTCAATGGAGTCATTTGGCTTGACCAAGATCTCCTCCACAACTCCTCCAGCAGTGCTGGGATCGGCCTGCACAGTGATCTCCAGCTTCATGGCCTCTAGGATCGTCACGACTTGGTTTGCAGCAATCTTATCTCCATCCTTGACTTCAATCTTCCACACGTTGGCCTTCAGTGGCGCCTCAATAACAGTGATGTTGGGATCAATGAAGAGTTAGCTTTGAGTCTCATGCACGTATGGGACCTAGAAAAAGGTCCAAGTGGAAGGAGAGTGAAGAGGAAAGGGATGTCGGCATAGTCAGTTACATTCCCTCCAGCAAGGCTGCTACTGAATCCATAGGGATTTCACCAGCTGCCTTCTCTGCGGTCCAACGCTCCATCAACTCAGCTTCAAGCTTAAGCATTTCCAACTGCGCTTGCTGCTGTCGCGCGGATTTTTGCAACTTCGTCCTTGGTACCCCCCAACAAGCGGTTATGCTCCGCCATGTCGAACTCAACGTGTTCCCACTTATACTCATAACGGCCACTGCGGAATTGAGCCATGCCTCTTTCGTATTCCTCCTCCGTCACTTTGTAGGAGGAAATTTGATCAAAGTCTTCATAGGACCATGGCTTCTCTGGTGAATAGCCTGCTTTGGAGCCGAGGATGTCAACGCCCGGGATGGACAGGCCGGTCAGTTGGTAGCCTCCTGGCGATTCGACGTTGTAAAGTCTTTCGTATGGGACAGCGAGGTTAGTTTTGATACTTTTTAGACACAACAAAGGGAAGGACATGGGCTGTCTCGACTTACGCCATGCAAGAACCTCCCCATGACACTTGACCTTCTGGGGTGAAAACACAACTAGGGTTCATCTTTGGGCAGTTCATGCGCTGACGGGGGTCCACCGTAAGTGACAATGGCAGAGCAGTAAGAAGTCTACGGCAATAACCATGAAGCTAGCAGTGAGATAGATGTTCTCGGCGACGAAATCCATATTATCGGGGAGATATGACGCGTATGGACGTTGAGTTTCCATGTAGCGCTGGAGTGCCGCAGTTTGTCTCTTGCTCTCGAAGGTAAGAGGAAGTTTGAAGACGCTTCGACTAGGCATCTTTGCCTGGCTTAGATCTCCAAGTTCAACTTCAAGCTCGCATAGATAATCAATCAACTTCCTTTGAGGGATCTTCAAACCATCATAATACAGCGAGAGAGCTATATAGTGGTCAGCTAAATGATTTGTGTATGCAGTTATTTTCGTTTAAACTTACAATTGCCACATCCAACTGTTCCAATCAATCCCGTTGAAAAACTTATGTCTCCTTTTGCTTCCCTTAGCGCCTTTATGAGAGCAGTGACCCTACAACGAATGGTTGAGATCAAAGGCACCATGTCCATAATCAATAAGAACATAGTCATCGCCGCCCTGAATAATTTTAGTGAGTGGCGCGAGCTGAAGGCGAATTTCAGATTTTAACTCACCTGCCTATAAGACACAAGAGGCTGTGTCTTGCCATTTTCCGGAATCTGATGAATAATAATAGCCTTGGGGCATTGGGTGGAGTCTTTTGGCTCTGGAAGATTGCTGTAGTCTAATGGTGAAATCTCCGCAAACCTGGCCTTCCCCGAACAACATGCAGCTACTCTGCCCACGAAGTCCTCAACTCGGCGTCGCAAGGAAAGCGCATCTTCCAATGTAACCCTTCTGTACTTAATCGAGGCTCCCGCTTTCATTTGTCCCATTCGCCAGTAATCAGCCTTGACAATTGTGGTGCTGGAAACGAACCCGCCAAAGTCGGGGCAATCAACAGGGAATACGCATGGGTCATGGCCTGTCCAGTTGAGCGTGCCCATTGGGTAACCATATTCTATGAGATTACTTGGGTGAGCGCTGCCTTCGCCGCCGTGAGGGCGAGCCCACCTTGGCTTTGGTCCAATAAGCCTAATTCCTCCTCTTGTAGCATTGTGAGAAACCTTCTAGGTAACGCGGTAAAACTCCTAGATGTGAATGAGCAAGAGAGATGTTGTCCTGAAACCACTTCGAGCTTAATGTCCGTTGGTCAAACTGGAATGCAATCTGTGTGAGCCCTTGTTTAACTTGGAGGTGTGCAAACATAGCACGGGCAATGCTAGCAGCCGATGCGACGTAGGTAAATTCCGCACTGTTGGCCGCATATTCATAAAGTGTTGGGTCACCAGGGGCTCTGCAAACAATGGTGAACGCGATGTTGGGCATGGTGGCAGAACGACGAAAGGATAAGCAAAATTGACACTGATAAATAAACAAACAGGGTTCAAGCTGGGGAAGTACTTTCGCCAGCCATCAAGGGGCTATCGAGGAGTTTGGGGGCTTGTGATGGAAAGAAAATGATAGAGGGGTAAGGCATCTGGAGGGTATTTATGTTCTCCAATACGGCTTGTCCGAAGCAGCCTCAGTCGCAATGCTCGTTCCAGAAGGAAAGTTTGTCCTCTCGCTCGCTTTCACAGATACCATCAGCCATATCCTTCCCGGAATTGAAGGACCGGAGACCTTGCAGCCTGTGACTAGGCCGGGCATCCCCTCTCCAGACCGCGTAACCGCTCGGGACCTTTTCTGAATAACTATTGTCCTTATTGCCCTTCATTGTCCTTATTGTTTTGAAACATAATAATGAATTTAATGCGATGCACGTTGTCCGAGAAGATTGGTTCAGCGTTGGGAGGACAGGGCCTTTGGGGACGCATATTCGAATCACTAGTTCAGATCCGGGGCGCTTTGCCTGTTTGCTTGGTAGGGTAGCAAGAGATTCCCTACACTGAGGAGTAGTTTATTTATGCCGTATGGTGGATATGCTCGCAGAATTCGAACAGGTATGCAATGCAGGCCAGGCCGGCCTTGTGGTGAGCGGCAAACATCCAATGCTGTTGTCAGTGCAGTGGTCAGAACTTCTAGGTAACACATGTTAGATCTGATTGGGCGCTTATTTACGTCACCGGTCACCAGTCAAACCACCGATGCAGATGATAGAACTTGGAACATCTTGGTGTTTCATTGTATGAACCAGGACCTTCGCTCACATTCAGACTCGGTCACCAAGCGCTTATTTAGCACAATGAGGATCAAAGATTTCCCCTCCTTCCATAAATTCACGGTTTGAATTACATCAAGCATTATTTCTACATTCGTCGTCATGTTGAAAAAGACGACTTTTGGAATTCAAGACCATGCCTGAGCGTCCGACGTCGACACAAAGCCTGGCAACAGCTGGGCTGGAGAATTTGTCCCCACAGCACTTCGAGGTTTTGCAACAGGCCTTGTGGACAATCCTCTCCACGGACCTGGCCACGGAGACATTTGCCCAAGTTGTTGACGGCCGTCCCACGCGTGATGTCTGTCAAGACTACGTCTACGAGTTTCGCAAAAAGCTTCCACAACAATATTCATCCAAGTGATGCAGCTCTGGAGGCAGTCGAGTCGTGCCGTCGAGATCTGGATCTTGGTAGTCTTCAATCAGTGCAGAGGTATAGTACATTCAGAGCCAAGCTTTCTATTTTGGAGAATGAATGCTAAAAAGTCAGCAGATAGCGCAAGCATTCCAAAACTCTACCCCTGGCTCAAGAGAATTCCACTTACGCCTTATTGAGATCCCTGCTGTCCTCTGTCACGGCATCGCTGTTCACTTGTATCAGGCTTACGATGGAGGCTTTCATAAACCAGAGCCTCCCGACCCCATAGTATGGCCCGATGAACTGCTTTGGCCCAACATGCCACCCACACCACCCCTCAAAGCTCTGCCAGCGGAGCTTTTCCATCATTCTTATGATTTCTGGCAGCAATATCCTAACGGAATTGCCGATATTGTCGGTTACTGGGCAGAATATCGTCTGTTCGGGGGGGTTGTTTTGTTTGATCGTGGGGAGATAGGGCACGAAGTAAGAGTTCTATACTTCCCATACAGACTCCTTTTGCTTCTCAACCGAATTAATATTCACTTACTTTTGATCTTTTGTCAATCTTAGTGCAAGGATATATTTATCCACCCAGTGGGCGGGTACATCGGGCAGCAGCCTCCAGGCGGCATTCGGTTCAAGGCGGAAGAATATGCACGTTGTGTCGATGAAAACTATGCCATGGACATGAACATTTATCGCGACAGGTATGAACGGATTATACCTCAGAGGCGGGCCCGTTGTGTTATCCGCGGTGAGGATCTTCCAGGATATGCACAAGCCATGGAAGATTGGGCTAGGAGAACTGGAAATTGAGAATATTAGGTGGAAGATAGGAGTGAATTTGCGTAAATTATTATGTGGGCGCCTGTTTCTTGTCTGTTGTACATGTACATTGCATGCGAGTTTCTATTATCCATCGTAGCCAAAAATCTGTCGGTCTGTCTGTTTCGTGGGGCTGGGTGGGGAATAAGAGAGAAAGAACGAGAGCATCATCTATCTATCTACATGTGAGAAAGGTGTAAGCTAATTTCGAGGTGGTCAAGTGAATACAACGGACTTGCGCAGCCATCTAGTGCTTCTATTTAAAAAGTTAGCACGAATTCTGCGCGAATAGCTGCCTGGTAACTCGGCGATGCTGCTGTATCTGATTCGATACCCGAGCCCGAAATCTCGTATGGGAGATGCCATCCATGTGTCCGGCGCTCGAGAGATGGTAGCTAGCAATGGTAGCTGGGGGAACTAAAAGTCAGCCCGGCATTCTGGGGCTCGCCCTAATGCCCGCCATCTTTGACCACATTCTCCTTGCTCCTTGCTGAACTTGAAACTTGAGAAGGGAGGGGATAAAATCGCACAATCGCACATGAGAATCTATCTTCGTGTCAACCCAGCCCTTGACATTAAAATTTATAATCTCCTGGCCAAACTAACAGGCACCGTACTGCACCGCGACAACAACCATACCAGCTGCTTCATCCAAACTACAATCTATTGATAACTTATTACGACAGATCTCCTCCTACTTGGGTATCCAGACACAATGGCGCCGATAAAACACAAAGCCCTGATAAATTGTGACATGGGAGAAGCTGTCCATATAGCTCCCCCCCCAACCCACTCAATCCCTTTGTTATTCACACCGAAGAAGTCGAGTGCAGCTACCAGGGCGTCCATCAACTTTCTAAAGGGTTAACTGATGGGTTTCCATATCTATTACGGGAATTGGGCATGCGGCCCGGACCTCGAGCTTCTCCCCCTGGTTGATATCGCAAATATTGCCTGTGGATTTCATGCTGGGTAAGCCCTGCTCCCATAATTTTGTAGCGAATTTGGTTCATGAGGAATTTCATGTCCTCCTTATTCCCTAGGATATATATGAAATTGAAATCGAGGGGGAAGGTAGAAGAAAAAGAGAAGAAAGGAAAGCGTGGAAGCCATATGGCCGGCATGAAGCACATGAACAATCCAAAACCAACTCAAAGATGCGGAATATCACAGCTAACTCACCTCCCAACTCCTCCATTAAATTATATTAAAGCGACCCCCTCATTACGATGGAAACCGTCCGAAACCTCAAGGCCCACAACGTCAAAATCGGCGCCCACCCAGGCCTCCCTGACCTCCAGGGCTTCGGTCGACGAGAAATGAAACTCCCTCCGGAAGAACTAACCACCCTAACAGTCTACCAAGTCGGCGCCCTCAAGGGCTTCTGGACCGAGAAGGCATCCCCCTCCATCGCGTTAAACCCCACGGCATCCTCTATGGCATAATGTGCCGCGACTACGAAGTAGCCAAAGCCGTGATGTTGGGTATCCCCAAGGGAATACCGGTCTTTGGCCTCGCAGGCACCAAAAGGCAGCGAAGGATCTTGGCATCCCGTTCTGGGCAGAGTTGTATGGCGATGTCAAGTACCGGACGGATGGGTCGTCGTTGTTGATTGATCGCAAGAAGAAACCGTGGGATTTGGTGGATGTGGAGAAACATGTCACTCAGCTGATTCGGACGCAGTCGGTGACTGCGGTGGATGGTACGGGGGTCGCGATGCCTGTTGGAAATTATCCGGTTTCCATCTGTTGTCATTCCGACTCTCCTGGCTGTGTAGAGATCATTGGGAAGACGAGAGAGGTGATAAATTTAATAAGGATGGGGAAGCGGGCCTTGTGTGAATGTGGGTCTCAGTATATGGATCTACTACCTACCTCTCTAATCTAAAGGCATTTTCTGGCATCGATTCGCATGTATATCCAAGATAGTGAGTTGTCTTCGGATGCTCTATTAAACCTGTAACACCGAGCTGGGACTCTTGATGATAAAAATCCAAGGAACCTTTTTGCACATTCCGCGTGAACCAGAGGCAAGCTGAAATCCAATTGCTATGGAGTGGAGTTGGTAGATGTAACTGTGTCTACATGTTGTATCTCCAAGACTTTAATCTAATCCGTCTAACGTGCCTTGTCTTCCTGAGCTCCCCGGCTCAAAAAAGGTCTCACGCGCGGGGAAAAGACCAATAGCAAAATCCAATTCAAGGCAAGAAACGCCTATTGATCAAAAGCAAGCGACTGAGATGTATGAAAAAGGGGGCAAAAAAAACAATTAATTAATGTTCAAAGTGAATGGGAAAAAAAAGAAAAGAAAAGAAAAACATCACAAAATGTATTAAAAATGACGCAAATTAGGCCAAGGCAGATGATGATAAGCTGTTGAAAAATCATCCACTTCCCTTCATATTCATTCTGATCCTTTCTATTCTTCGATAATGTAATCAAACTTTTGTACCCAACTGTCGTCCCAAACTATAAAAGCAAACATATCATCATGGCGTTTTGTAGCGCTGAGGTATCTTGCCTTTCTTTTCCTTTATTCCCTCCCCCCCACCTTCTCCTTCTCTATCATATAATTAACAGCCTGACGTGGATAAATCGATTTCGTAGCAACTGAGAATGGCCTGCGCAGACCAACCATTGCCCCCAAATATTGTCCTGAATCGCACGAAAGAACAATGCAAAAGGAGCAGACACTAGTTCATATCAAAGTGATCATCAAATATGTTCCGGAAACAAGGCTCAAACGAACCGGACGCGATATGGGTCCCAGACACAGGAGCAACCGATGAGGGGATGTCTATTGGCATAGTAGATGGCACTTCGAAATAGGAAGGGGCCTCGGACAGACTGTGCCGGTCAATAGCACCAAATTTACCCTCATTGTTGCCCATCCGGTGGTGGCCTCCAGGCTCGAACCTATCGATATGCATATCACTGAAGTGTGCACCTAGATCCCCTTGAACACTGCCCGGAGGTTGTTGGAGATAGTGGTGCGTATTCTGGATTCCCAGATCGAAGCCAGCGCTTACAGGAGCAGAAGAAGATAGTGCGTTGGATGTTGTCAAGCCTGGCCAGCCGCCACTGGGGAATCCAGCTGAACTTACACCCACGCTTCCCGTGGCGCTGTCCATGAAACTGCCGTGGATGCTCGGAGCTCCAGAATTGAAACTGGTGCTGTAGAATGCTGGGCTTTGGAACCCGGAACTGTTGACACCAGCATTGGTGAGGTTAGGCGGGATGGTCAGAAATTTATGCATAGGGGGTTGGGAGAGTCCAGGGGCAGCGAAGGGCGGCTGCATGCCCAAGTCATCTAGCTGGATATTTTCGACTCCTGGGGGTTCACACAGGCCGTTGTCTCGCTTGAGAATAGATAGCCATATCGGATTGTCGGCACAAGTTTGGTTCCACGGGTCGTCAGATCCATATACGATTTGTCGGGCTTCGCTCAAGATGTCCGAATCTGTCGGAATGATGCCACTGGCAACCTGGCGGCTGATATACGCGGAGAGTTCAATCCCTAGGCGGCGGAAACAATTTGCGTCTCCCGGGACAGGGATGTCACCTGACTCAGCGCTGGAGCCGGGATTTGAACCTCTCCTTAGTGCATCATAACTGGATTTCTTCGCCGGAGGTCTAGCGACCCACGGATCTGGTGTCTTTCGTTCTTCTCCAATTAGATATGGAGGCATGCCATTTTCGACAAGCCGCTGAACGCTAGGTTCGAAACCCCAGTCACCTTTCCACTGCGACATATCATTACCAGCTTTGAAATGAATTGAGAGATGATCGACACGATCTTTCCAGGTATTAAATATGGCGGAGCAAAACCCACAGCGGGACCGGATCTCCGTAGTCGCACTTCTCCAGCTTTCCATCCAAGAGCCGAACTTTACACGATGCATCAGACGGAGATGTTGACTGAGGTGGTCCTTTCGATAGAAGGTCCGTTCCTGAAGGGACTTCTCCTGGCAAGCTTTGAAATTATGTGACTCAAGGTGGTCGTCATCTGGGTTGGGGCTTTTGCAAAAAGCACAGACGACTGCGCCATTTATTGTGACAACCCCTCCCTGCAGCGTACATGTCCATTTCTCCAACGCAAGATGCAATGACTTCTCGTGCCGTCGCCAATCATATTTGGTACTAAATGAATCAGTGCAGAAAGTGCATTGGAAAATTCGAGCAGCCCGGGCATTTTGAAACGCATTTTGCCCAACTGCAGATTTATGGCGACGTCTACGGCGGTCTTTTCCGTCAAAAGAGTTGAACGAGGCGCGGGACGAGCGATGAGAGAAGGCGGATGCGAAAGACATATCGGAAATACTGGATTGTGTCGTGTCCAAACTGTAGCTACTCACCGACCGGGCGGGAAGTACATTGGAAAGACCTGAACCGTCAGTGCTCGAACCCGTTTGTCGAGAATGCGCGCGGAAACGGCCAGCACTGGAGGGATTTTTCTCCCCGCCACTGGACGGATTCCGCTCCGGAGCGAACGGTGCATTTGCCATGGCTCGGATAATATCTGTGGCTGACGCAGGTTCGTGTTCAGGGGGCGAATGCTTCCAACGTTCAAGGGGAGTCAATTCGGAAATATCGACTCCTGGAGCTAGCTGTTTTCGTGGAATATCCAGAGCCCCCGTGGGTGGAGGAGAGCGATCGCGTAGCGATGGTCGGACTTTGCCTCGACGACGGGCATTTGCAAGCCAATTGCAGATCTGGCTACGCTTTAGGCCTGTCTTCAACTTCAATTCGTCTTTTTCCTTGTCTGAGGGATAGGGATGGCTGGCGTGCTCCGTGAGCCACGCCTTTAAGACCCGAATAGCTTCTCTTGGGAATCTGGAGCCACTCTTTCGTCCGCTCGGTTCCGTTTCCTCAAAAGTGGTACTGCAGGTGCCACCATGAAATGACCTTAAAAGTTTCTTGCCTGTGAAGCTGCCGATTGGCACGTAGCTGTCTTCGGAGACAACATGTAACGTATCCAATCCGTTTTCATGAGGCTTAGTCCGTGTGAAACTGCATTCACGGTAGAGAGAGATACAGCATGTACAACCGTTGTTCTGCATCACACCCCGTTGTGCCATGAAACAGTCAAGGCCTCGGGAACGACACAGATCGCAGGGCTCCTCAGCCCGGGTGACAGGAAAGACACCCCTATCAAGTATGCTTGGGAGCGCTTCTTGTTCTTGAGAGTTATCAGGCTGTGCGGTGGTGGGCGGCACGGGAGAGGGGAGCACAGGTGCGTCTTCAACAATTAAAGTATCATACTTCTCAATAAAGTCAGATTCATCGATCACTTGGCAATTAGAGTCAACATCGTCATCCAGGGCTGCTTGTTCGAAGTCGAAATATTCCATGATATATGTGACCGTTTCAACACAAACCGAGCCAGATTGCCCCCTGGCGGCAATTTGGGTTGAAGCCCAGGCAACAAGATGACGGAGGCTGAGAAGGGGGTGAAACTCCGTGGGAGCTTCGACTGTATATGGAAAGAAAGAGGGCAGATGAAAACAACAGGAGATGGAGAAGTTGGGCGGAAGAATGTCAAAGAGAAGAAATGTTCCAGAAGAGAAGACTAGATTGAGTCACCGATTCAGGGAACTTCGTGTTTGTTAAGCTCTGGTTGGGCTCGCCTTGCATCGGTGGAGAGGTTCCGGACTCGGCTGTGGCATTGACTTCGAGCGAGTCTGGGTCTACATGGGATATCTGATCTTGGAGTAGTGTTGGCAGCGGGGTAGAGCACAGCGATGGTTTCATGCAACAACCTTGTTAGCCCCATTATTAAGTAGCTTAGTTCAAGATTAAGCTGGGGTCAAGGATCTTGGCTCTTGGATAAGATGAATTGCTCCACTGCCACTGATAGTTAGTTACCTGTCGATCCTCTTTAACTCTCTCGACCGACAATGCTGCTCCTGAGCTTTCTTCATAAACCTTGTCGGGCTCTTCAGGTCTACAGCCGCGTGATTAGAGGGGAACAATTGGACGGGGGGTTAAAGGGCTCATGAGGCAAGAAAAGACAAGGAATAAACGCTCCACAGTCCCTCAGATCAAGTTGTCCTGAGGTTGAGGCTTGAGAGCAATATGCGGCGGAAATGGAGCTAAAGTCAGCCTCCTGACGATGGATTACATCAGCGGGAGTCTGATCCCTGTCCCTTACGCCCTTCGTTTGACATCTAACCCCAGCGCTAAGCCTATATAGATTAGCCGCGCACTACGGGATCCAAGCCTCCTTTCCAGAAGCTATGGTTCAGTTTTTAAACGTCAATTGGTTTGCTAACACTTTCATTCTCAATATCGGGCTTGGACCAACGATAGCAGGCACGTCCCCATATAATCATCAGACAGAACACGAGTGGTCGAATGGGAATTAGAATCATACGAATACGCTATCGATGCATTAGCCGTCCCGGGACAAATGACGGCAGATTGCTTCTACTAACTCCAACTTCCGAAATGTTAAACCCTATTCAACCGCGCCGGTCTCGGAGTCGCGTTGGCAGCTTGCTAGGAAATGCACGCTCGTTCACTTTTCCTGCAGGTTTTGAATTGTGTGCTTACGCGCGACTCCCGAGTCGAGTCGGAATACCTAGGCATCAGTCTTGAATTGGACTCGTGTCGCTACGGGTCTTCCCTTTTTCATCTATCGGTGAATCTATTTTATTGCTGTCTGCGCTATTTTGGCAGCTCAGGTTTCCAATCGGCAACGGAAAACGAGCAATGATTGCACCGCCGTGCTTATCAATCAGCTCATTATTATTGTTTAGCGTCTGTGTGTTGTCAGTCTGATACCTTCATTCCTGAAGGTCCAACCAACTGTGTGCATAACTGCATCCAAAATGGAAAATGCTTGAACTACGTGTTCATTGACAGATCTAGCAGATCCGGAGTTATACTACTCTTTTGAATATGAATATAAAGTACGTGGAAATGTGTTTGCTGTGCTACATTTTAATTGACTGTTGAGCTGCTAATTTTGACCAATTACAGAAATTTTGCGTTTTTCGTTTTTCTTCTCACTATGCATCTATGTTCAACAGGGCATTGGTCTTCAGAGTATAATTAGTCCCGTGAAGTCACCATTTCGCCGGGCCGTCCGGGCGAGGTCCTAATGCCGGCTGCTACTGCCGCAACAATGAATCTTCAAGCTATCGAAGGATTGACCGTCCGGGGCGCGAAATTGCCAGTTAGGCTAGGCTCGTACTAGCAAGCCTCCACCCCTCCATATAGGGCTGGCTGCGATAACAATGAGGTCATGAGAAATGCGTCATTATCAATTGATTTTGAAAGACCTCTTGGTTGAAAATTCTGTTCTGTCTGAGTCGTGCCAGGCTGCCAGCGCGTGTCCTTGTTTCTCTGTCGTTCTCTATCTCTCGCATGCCAATTAAGCCCCATTCATGCCGTTTGGTATTGGGGAGTGACAACGACTCAGATGACCTGAGCGCTTCCGCTTTTAACCGTCCGGCGGTAGCGATTGGACTGGGGAAGGTAATTGTGGGGGGATGCACAGATGATGCATTATTATTGTCGCAGAGCGGAAGGTGCTCGTTGTGGTATCTTTCTCCTCCGATATATCTCCGTCCACACTAGAACGGGAGTTTAGTTGCCTGGAAGGTTGTCATTGATTGGGGAGATGGGCATTGAGACCCTCCGGTTTCTTGACAACATGACATGCTTCGTCTGTTCACATTGACTCTGTCATCTAAGTGATTGTTTGTTGGTCCGGCTGCGTCCATTTCACTCTCAGGCTCGTATGGATAAGGCCTTCGGAACTACCACTAATATGGATTTGAAGGTCGATATGTAAGTAGGATTATATAGAAATAGATTCTTGCCCAGATAATTGATTAGAAATAGAATGGACCTGAGTGGATGGGATTTTTTGTTCAACCCTGGAGTGATATTCGCGTTTGTTCTGACTACAATTGGACCTCGGCGATTACCCTGAACGCCAAGACCGGTTCCACCCCATCGAAGCTTTCATCGTTGGCGGAAACCAGAGCCGTTTCCTCAAGGAACATATCGAACCGAATACCAGAATGTCGTCCTACAAGCTTCCCAACATCCCGTCTCTGCGCAAACAACAGCTTCGGCTTGAATTGTAAGTCGAGCATAAGTTTCTTTACGACGTTGCTCGCTTCCCCTTTTCCAAAAGATACCTTCTTGTAAGCTGTTGTTTGCATTGAGGGCTGACGGGTCTCCTCCCGAAACAGCGCCAGCTTGAAAACCGCCCCTCTCCCTGGTGTCTATGTGAATATCTCAGCGACAGATCCGACCTTCTGGTCCGGAGTTATTTTTGTCCAGAAAGGTAATAAAATAATATTCTGCCCGTCGCATGTGATCTTTTCCCAAATATTCTTTGAGGTGAAGTTGTTAACTGCGATGAGTAATAAGCTAATGGACGAACTTGCTCTGTAATCAGGCCCCTACGCATCTGCTATTTTACGATTCCAGCTCCGCTTTCCATCGACATATCCAGATCTACCGCCATTGGTGACCTTCACAACAGACATATTCCACCCTCTCATCGTGCCCCTCACAACGTACACATTTAGTACGAACTCTCCTGATACGGACACCGTAAGCGCAACGGACGAGGAACGCCTGCCACCTGGTGGCTTTAGTCTGAGGCATGGGTTTCCACATTGGTTCGGAAGGGCACGCAGGAGTGCATCTAATTCAGCGACACAATCGAGGAACGTGAGTGGAAGCGACCAGAATGGCACGAAACCAACAGCCTTGGAACAGCAACAGTCCAGTCAGGGGACAAGCGAATCAACTCCAGACAAAACCCCTACCAATCCTGGGACGTCGTCTACAGGAGGACTAGATGCCTCATCCTCTGGGCGAGGTTCGTCACATGATTCCCATGGACATGTATCTCCATTGCCAGTCGGCTCGCCGTATACTTCCAGCCTTCAAGTGAATGTCCCAGTATTGAAGGTGCTCAACTATATTCGGTCGACATTTGATGACGAAGAAGTATTGGACTCTATACCGCTGGAGGCGGCTGGAAACCCGGGAGCCTGGCATGCGTGGCGATCTCATCGGGGCCTAGGATATAGGGAAGGAGAAGATGGTGTAGATGCGTCCGTGAAAAGGGGTAGCCTTCAAGCACGGCGTCCTGGGGAATGGAACTGGGAAGGTGTCTGGGAGACGAGGGTTCAGGCTGGAATTGAGACTAGTTTTTTGGAATCGGTCCTTTTCGGAAATAGTACGCGTAGTGGTGCGAGTGATGATCTGGTGAGTGCAGGTGCCGGATCGATAGTGTGCTTTCATATACACATGTTGAATTTCCGAGAGAAGCTAATTCGTAATTGCATTTTTCTAGATTCGATTCATCAAACTTGATAGCGATACGCTTGCCAAAACGAAGGAAGAGATTATCTCTACCCAGGGTATCTCTACCCAAGAAGGTGGCGAGATAGACACAGCATGATTCGGTGCTCGTCTCTAGCCCTAATGAGCAAAGTTCGCGGTAGGGGAGCTGCAATCGTGGATGATTTCTTTCTGCTTTTTTGGGCTTTCGCGCCTTGACGACTGAACTCTAGCGGGCCCTTTTTTAAGTATACGAAGTGTTGTTTTGATATCCCAAAATCTACTTTTATTCCGCTGAATTTGGTGACTTATATATGAACCTGCATCGTGCCTTCTGCATGACGCGGTTACCTCTTTTGCTGTGTTTTATTCTTTTATTATTCTTTTCTGTCAACACAGCTTTCCCTTCTCTTTTTAAACTAGATTGCATCAACATCTATCTCGCGTGTATTCTCATATTCTATGCTTCTATACTTCTAGTATTTGGCGGATACGCTCAAATTCTATACATAAAGTCATTCAAGATATCTGCTCAAAATCGGGGCGAGATAGATATATACCAAGGGCAAGTTTCGATATGTACAGGATAACACGGAGCGAAGCAAATAGGAATCTAATCTTAATTGCATTGGTTCTTGTGCCCATCGTTGTCCTGTTCACTATTCTTGCAACAGCTCTGGCGTGCTCAGAGTACTGGAGTTTGTATCGGGAGCGACGGCGTCTTCGTGCTGGAAATATCCCCCACCCAAGGAGGGCTCATTCAAACGCGCATTGGGTATCGTCATCATCTGAGTCGTCGAACGCGTCGACAGAGAGATCCGAGTCCAGCGACGGCGACGCAGTTATGTACATGAAGCCGGCGCTGTTGAGGGAACACGTCTAATAGGCATTTGGTTATATAATCTCACCAGACGTCATGCCCAGGTCAAACGGGGACATCCAGCCATGTCCCGAGCAAGATAGCACAACCATCCCCACGACACTGCCTTTGCGCATCTTCAAACGACGTTTACCAACTGTTCCAGAGGCTTCTTCCACTAGCTTTGTTAAAAGCTCTGCTCCCCCCTACGCGATTCCCCGACGGCACTCGTCTTATGCCATTCGTCGACCGCTCCGGCTCTCAAGGGAGCCCCAGTACTCAACACTACCAGTAAAGCAGGATAGCCCGCGTTCATCTAAATCTCACAATATTGAACGACATTCCCTCTTTGATTCGCGTCTTCTATCGTTACGGACATTTAGTAACAACAGGCCTAGTATGGACGAGGTATGTGTTTTCGTCACGCCCATGAAGTTTATCAAAGAAGCAAAAAAGCCTAATACCCAGTGTTAAGGAATTAAATGAGAGATCGCGTTCGGGGGTAGATAATGTGGTGCGAAGGATTCCGTCTAAAGGGGGGATTTTCCCTCGGGTTGCGAAGGTATTGGATTTCAGTAAATCACGTCACTCGAGCCTGGGACCGGCATCCGGTGGTTACTCGAGATTAGATCCGCCAAAACGCGTTTATACAGAGCCAAATTCACCAAATACGCATCGTTATCCGCCAAATCATAAAATTCGCGAGCCTATCTCGACACAGCTAACAGCTGCCCCTGAGAGGTTTGGACAAAGAACGCCCCCTTTTACTAGAAAGAACCTTTTTGTCCCAAAACACCGCAACAACGTCCATACTCGCTTCTCTTGCCCTCTCCCAATTACGAGAGCCAACATACATATAACGATGGATGCTATGAAGATTTCTGCTCGCGAGGACCTTTTCACTTGGGCTGCGGTGGAAATATCTGCAAACGTTAATTTGGAAGGCGAGCTTGAAACCCAGATTGGGTGCGACGTTCCTCTGGACATTATAGTTCTCCTAGATAATTCGTGGGTTCCCCTTACTCAATTCTAGGGAAGTCATAACTGACTAGGCGGCTAGAGCAAGCATGCCGCCCGCTCTATTAAAAGGGGCGTGCAATACTGTACTCCATTTGGCTTCGTCAATGGATATGCTCGTTGACCGAATGGCAATCGGCTGTATATCTGCTGATCCTGAGCAAAATCTACAGCTTCTTCTGCCGCTATCTACTTGTAATCTCGATGTTATCCGAGGATTACTTCGATCTGTACAAATCTTCCAGTTCCCGTGCGACGAGCCGAATCTGACTCGTACATCAAAAGCTCTCCATGAGGCGTCGAACTTGCTTCTGAGATATTCGAGTAGGGGAGCACTACGTCATGTTTTTGTGATCACTGCAAATTTAGGCATTTCTCTGTTGGAAATAACCAGCAACATAAGGAGTCGAGTGCGATTTCACACCATATCTCCAGAGCCGGTGCTCGTAGTATGGGCTTCCGAGCCAGTGGATGGCTGGCATCTGTCTGCTAGTTTTGACGAGGAAGACAACGATGGCGCGCATGCGCTAAAACATAATTTAAAGCAAGTTATGCGCCATCTTCGCTTTGGACTTGATCCTGGTGTTCTGTCGAACTTGTCGATAAGGCTCGACGGACAACATGGTTGTGATATCGAAGCTATTCTTGGTGAGACGAAATGTAAAGCTTTGCGGCCAGGCGAGAAGTGGACTCTCCTTGTTAAGATCAAAGCTGTGTCTGAGGTAATGGAAGAGCTTTCTGTCCATGGGGACCGCACCCAAAATCCAGTCGATAACGATGTCGACCAAATGATTGATCAACTCCATGGGCTCCTTAGAGCATCTGACCGGGCGATCTCTGAGAACATTTTCACTGTAAACCTAGAGCACAGTCATTCAGCATTATCTGGCCCTGCGGTTATCAAATTGGAGAACAAGTGTGAAATTACCCGCTTTCCCCGGAAAAAAGTCAGACAGGCCCTTCACAAAGATGTCCGCGAGTTATATGGCGAGGGGAACGCCTTGCAAGGGAGAGTCAAACGAATTAATTCAATGCATCTGAGTCGTCATCTTGACGGCGGCGACAATCATAGGACATCGGAACAGGGAAAAAATAGTAGAGAGCGGTCTTTCACTTCTTCGCCATCACACTTGTCACAGCATCTGGAGGTTTATAATAGTCCACAGGTAGAGTTGGGCAGTATGAACCCATTCCGCAATTTGGTCGAAGGTTGCGACGGTAACTGTTTTCACAATATATGTTCAGATGAGAAGGTTGCTCGAGATCAGGCCTTCGTTTCGCCGATTTCGTAGGTGCTAATGTCAGCTTTCCCTCTAGCTAGATATAATATAGGAGATTAGGGTTGGGATTGGCTATATTGGTGGTGGGGATTTTCTTTTGCTGTGTTCTTGCTTGTTCACGATTTTCACTGCGGGGCCTCAGCGGGTCTCGTTGATTATATATAATTTCTCGCACAATGTGGCCTAAACGGCCATAAAACAACGTAATTAAAATACAACGTAATTATTATCTCTCTATTGATATTGCGGCTTTGTGCTTTTGGGAAACGGCGGCCGTGAAAGGAACAGATACTAGATGCCATCTGAATTTACGAACGAGGAGCAACCCCATTGAACGTAGGAACCAGAAGCTAAACTCGATGCCACTCATTCAGTTCATAAACCATGTCAAAAATACGCCATCCATCATTTCCTAACTGTATTTACCGTTACACCCTACAATTTTCCACCTCCTCTCACTTTCCACGCTCTTTTCCCACCCCATTCCTCCAAATGGGTTCCCCTTCATCATCAAACTCCGCCCATTGAAAGAAAGAGCACGACGTTTTCCCAACCGCATACCCAGCATAGCACATCCACATGTATCTCCCCCGCGTGTCCCGTTTCCTCTGCACGCATCGCAACACACACGGCATTCCGCAACGACACTTGGGCGTGTGGCGCGGGTGTAGAGACTCGCGGTACCAGCGGTATGTGATGTTTATTCGCTTGTTGCCTGCAATGGGATGTGGCGATATTGTCTGTGCGGGGCTAATGCTGTGTTTGTATTCTTCCTGGGTTTCGGCGTGCATTACTAGGAGAGAGTTGTGGGGGAGGTGGATGGAGATTTGGCCTTGGATGTCTGCTCTGGTTGCTGCTGCTGCTGTTGTTGTTGTGGATATAGATGTAGATGTAGATGTTTGTGTAGCTATTGTTTCCTCGTTAGCATTAGCATTACTATCGTTGCCGTTGGCATTGGGACCCTCAGGATCATCGGGCGGCACAATTCGGCGCACTCGAAACTCCCTCGTGACGCCTAGGCTTAAACTACCAATGACGGGTCGGGGTCCTAGATATGTCAGTTCATCCGAGTGGTAGCCTACGCTTTCAGAGGGGCCATCATAACAATTCACGAAGGCTGCGTTGGGTACCCATGTACGCGACGATTGGTATTTTAGCTTCTTCCCGCCCGGGTAGTGTGATGTGATGCGCTTATGGATCTCATCGTTCACGGCTTTTTGAACTTTTGTAGAAACACGACGGAGTTCCGGGGTTAACTGTCGGACGTCTGTTCGATAGGTGCCATTGTAGGAGTATTCGTGTTTATGCTTATGCAGCTCTTCGGTACTGGAGACGTAGAAGCCTGCGGAGTGGGGACTTTGGACGGTGCTTTCGAAAAGCTGGAAGGTTTGTCTGTGGAAGGTTTTGGCTTCTTCGAGCAGTTCGCGGAGGAGATCGTTGGCTTCCTCTGCGGCAAGGAAGTTATGAATTATGGTGCAAGGGGTGTACTTGGATATGTCCTCTGGGGAGAAGAGGTGCAATGTCCGCCCTCTCTTTGTGAGGGCTTTCGGCCCTGCTTTTGAGGTTGATAGGTTCGTCGCTGTTACACCGAATGATGAGAGCGAGCTTTGTATGCCCAGGCCACTTGAAATGTTGCGCTTCTTATTACCGCTCGGAGGTGTCTGGGATGGCAGAGTTGAGCACGCGGCTGTGAGGGACCCTTCACTAGCAACCAGCACGTCAAGGAGGAATTCTTGCTGGAAGTCCGGAAAGAGAGATGCTAGAATCGCCAGCTTTACGTCTGTCGATTCCTCGTCTTTAGCTATTTCACAGTCTCCGTCATTGGCCGAAAGAAATGTTGTCTCTTTATGAGATTCCGGCGGGGAGGAGTCTCGTGGGCGTTTCCGAGACAGGAACTTATCCATTCTTCTCACTTTCTTTTTTATTTACTTTATGTGTCTGGATAGTAGCAATCACCTGCTTGGTGCCATTTGTTGACTGCGATTTCCGTGAGTATTTTTCATTTTGGTTGCCTCCCTTGTGAGAATGAGTCGGAATACGTCCTATTAATTGATTTTAACCTTGAAGAATTCTCGCGGCGACTGACTATGGGAGCACGCACTCAATGTTGACTTAACGTAATCAACCACCCAACGCCCGCCCAATCTTCATTTTTTCATCCATCTCACCATGAAGCAGTTATACAAGCAGCAATTGATGATTTGAACATGCCATTGATCCCTAATTACACTGAGACTGCTAAAAAATATAGAATCAGTTGATATACATTATCACAGCATTATAGAGATGTTCAAACATCAAGAAAGAAAACAAGCTCTACTCACTGTAAAAATCTCACAGATTTATAAGAAGAACAGTTTCTTTTTCATATCAATTGATTGACAGATTGCAGTTTCTCTTGTACATCTCAAATTCTTCATAATCTTATTGTTGAGATTCTAAAAGTATCTATTGAAATCAATTAAATACTATAATTCTTTAGAATAGGTTTTTAAAAAGTGTGTAATACAGTTTTGCACTCTTTCAGATATACAATATTAATCAAGAATTTCTACTTCTATTATTAATACATGTGTTACGATCGGCGACACGTGACACGGGTAGAATGGTGGATCCACGGTGTAATCACCGTAAATTAACCCTACGTTCTTCCCGTATGGTTAGGAACCTCCACCGGGGCTATATTAGCTAGATAAGTTACAAGAGAAATTCTGAGAACTTTTAGTTCTCAGGTAGATGTTATAGTCTCTGACTGGTATACATCTATCATTGAAGAAGAAGAATAATAATAATACATCAATTACTGCTTGCTTTATGATGTTTGAATGAGCATTGAGACTAAGCAGACATTGGGTGGGGTGGTTGGTTATGTTATGCGCTAAATAACCGCGCTAATTTGTGCCTTCCCCCAGACGAGGAGATAGACCTCGGTGGTTCAACTTAAGCCGCCGGGGGGTTTCTTCCCTGCAACACAACGAGCTATCCTAGAGCAACATCTGAGGATGCGGATTCCCCTATATATCTCCGAAGGTACTCGCTCACATTGGAGTATAGCTGGCCACCTATAACCCCGCGTCAACTTGTTTGGGATCAACCAGTTGGAAACAATCCTCCTGCCCCTCCCCCGCTCGACAACATGCTTGAGTTCCGTACAGAGGGATTCAACGGATATGCAGTGAAATACTCCCCCTTCTTTGACTCCCGTCTTGCGGTTGCTGCATCCGCGAATTTTGGCCTTGTTGGAAATGGCAGGCTCTATTTTCTCGATCTAACGCCCAACGGCATCGTCCCTCTGAAATAGTAAGCCCCCAAAGATGTAGTGAGGTCTTTAAATGCATTTGCGTCAATACCCCTGGATATATATACTTTATCAATATTTTTTGAAACTATCTGGCGCGATTTACGTAATTCTAACAGCTCTATTTAAATCCAGTTTCACAACGCAAGATTCTCTCTATGATATTGCCTGGTCCGAAATCCATGAGAACCAAGCCCTCGTGGGCTCTGGGGATGGGAGTATTAAGCTCTTCGATGCTACGGTGGATGAGTTTCCTGTCCAAGGATGGAAGGAACATTCTCGCGAAGTTTTCTCCGTTCATTGGAATTTAGTAGCAAAGGACCGATTCTGCTCCAGCAGTTGGGACGGAACCGTTAAAATTTGGTCACCCTCTAGACCTCAGTCACTCTTAACTCTTCCGACGCATAGCTGCACCTATTCCGTCGCCTTTTCCCCACACTCCCCAGATATCTTATCCTGCGTCTCTTCAGACTCCCACGTTCGCGTCTTCGATTTGCGTACACCCTCCTCTGCAAACAACCATCTTACAGTACAAATCCCGATTCATGGAGGAGCCTCGGTACCTACGAAACCGGGATTTCCACCCGCACCTGCCTCATGTCCTCCATCAGAGGCCCTGACGCATGACTGGAACAAATATCGACCCTCAGTCCTTGCCACAGCTGGTGTCGACCGAACGATCCGTACATTTGACATCCGTGCTCCGCAACAGGGCCCGCTATCCGCAATGATTGGACATGAGTATGCCGTCCGAAAAATTACCTGGTCACCGCACCTTTCACACGTTCTTTTAAGCGCTAGTTACGACATGACCTGTCGTGTTTGGAGCGACGGATCCGATACCGGAACGCCGGGTGGTGAAGCAGGCTTCATGCCCGGTGGACTGAGCGCTGGATCAGGAATGGGCAGAGAACTGGGGCGCATGGGGCGCCATACGGAGTTTGCTACTGGCGTAGATTGGTGTCTCTTTGGAAGTGAAGGCTGGTGCGCAAGTTGTGGGTGGGATGAAAGACTCTGTGTTTGGGATGTAAGAGCGATCATGGCTTGAGCCGAAAATCTTACCAGTCATGTTCTATCCCCTGCGCATGAACGTCATCCGCTCTCGAAATAGTGATGCGATATGAGCACTGTACGCTCCACAATTCGATTCGTCCGCAATTGCAGGCCGGAACCTCTAGGCGCGACGGGAACACGTGTATTATTAGAATTATCTAGAAGTGACCCAAATGCCTTCAAAATCTTCCTTGGAGCACGGTTTACCGCTTTCCTGTTACCTCGCCCCGGGCTCGCTGGGAAATATCCACACCCACGCTCAATGCAAGACAGTCCAGCGATACCGAACAACTCCCCCGCGAGCTCAATGGGCATCAAAAGTGGCCTCGCATTATCTGCTCCTCCCCATGTTGCCAAATATATTGAATTAGATGGAATTGTATATCTTATTCATTCAGTGATTGTAGCGAAATTAGCCTATCGAATTTTGTTCATCTTTGGATACGACCCCCTCTTTTCGTATAGGATTTCGTTCCCATGCTCCTTACGGAGCAGTTTGACTCGAGAAACGGAGGGATAAAAACAAAGGGTAAAAGGCAATGCATGATATTGAGAATCTGGCTGGTCCAGTTTTAAATAAGTGAGATTGTTCGCCAAAGGGAAAAAAGATGGAGGCCTTTATCTCTTTTTGCGACAACTCACAGTCTGGGCCCAAAAGGAGCAGCGGAAGCCAAGAGTCCATCCACCTATGCAGTTTTGGTGCGATCTGAAGATGTCTGACCGTCACCTCGCGATGTTGATGGATCTGGCCGCGGGTTGAGTGGGTAACGTCCAACGTATGGGAGGGATCATGAGGATCAGTTTCTCGTCTCGCTGCCCAGAAACTGCTCGTTTCCACTTTGTTGATATTGATTAATAACGCCCCAATCACCCCGTCGGGGTCCATTTGCAGGCATCCATTCCGCGTGGCTCGGTAGGGCTGGTGCACAAAACTGGGCAAGATGAAGGCGAACGAACTTTCAGGACCTTGCCATGCATGGGACACTGGTTTGTGCATTTTCTAGGATGCCCGCTTAAACGCCGAAGAAACATAATTGGTGAATTTGTCCGTCATTATTCATCATCCCTTTAACGCTTCATTCTAGAGAGATGCGAGATCAGCATACATTTTATCTCTTCTGGTCCACTTAGCAAGGCCCCAAAGGCCGCTGATAGTGTAGTTCACTGATTTTCAGTACGTAAAAAGTATACAGTTTAGGACTGGAGTTCCCCTCTGCCCAAGTGCCATGGCTAAACTGCCGAAACTATAATGGCCACTCTCACTAAGCTGGATAGTTACACATTGCGAAGACATCCAGGAATATCAATGGCAAGCCGACCCTATCTCCCATTCCCCGTATTCTGCAGCCGCGTGGTGAATTGGAATTTGTCACAAAGGGCGCACTAGAACGGGCATCAACCTCTTATCACAAGTTCTCGGGCCTAGGGACATGTTGGTCTTTAAAAATGATACCGGAGCGAACCCGTGTTACCCGAAACATTTGCTTGGTGCTAACAGCTGAAGCGGCGCGTTTCCACTGATAATCTTGTCGGTTTGCCGCTGCCAGTTTGGGATCAGGATGCTCTGGAGGCCCATCAAGTTGCGGGGGATTGCGGCGATAGGGTTGCTATAAAATCATGGTAGCGACCCCAAGATACGTGGTGGTTCATAATTACGGCATTAATTATGCTGTGATTTTGGGAGCAATAGTACTTATCAATCATGATGGCTGATGCGGAAAGGACCGTTGGAACAGGGGAAATATATGTGCCAATGGGTATGTGTCTTCTTTTCAAATATAGATCCCTTTAAAATATCTTCAGAAAATCTGACATCGGCGCAGAGACGGAAATGGTACCGCCGAATCTATCGAATGACTCCCTATCACAGAGCGGGGGTGGCTCCCCTATAGATGGCACCATGGATTATGCACTCTCTGCTTACAGATTCCGTCGAGTTGCGTCGAAAACGATCATGTCATTCCATTCTATGGATCCAGCAAACCCATTCAACTGGAGCAAAGTAAGTTACTGTACACTGGTGTTCGGCAGCGTTACGTCGGTTAGGAGGAGGTATACAACGTGGGACAGCGGTTAACGAGATCACTCAGAACGAGAAGAGATTCGTTTTTGCTGGGGGAATGGCTACTGTCCTGAATAGTACTCTCTGTTCTTCTCTTCCCAGCGGTGCGATGCCATATATTGCCAAGGAGTTCAACATAACAAGCCAGGAGCAACTCGTTCTCCCCATATCCTTATTTCTTGTTGGCTATGTCTTTGGCCCAATCGTTTGTGGACCCATGTCAGAATCTTACGGAAGGAAAACTGTGATGGTAATCCCATTCTTCTTCTTTATGGTTTTCACATTGGGCTGTGCGCTATGTCAAAATTGGGCGTCTCTGTTGGTGTTCAGATTGATTTTGGGTGCTGCGGCATCTGCCCCTCTTGCTATTGTTGGTGGCCTATTTGCCGATATCCACAACGATCCAAGAGAGCGGGGTCAGGTCATGGCGTACTTTATGGCTGTACGTATTGTGTAGCGCATGTTATTTTTTTAGGTGGTGGTGGTGCCTGCTAACCTTTCTCCTAGGTGACTACCGTTGGTCCGCTTGTCGGCCCCTGGCTGTCCGGTTTTACAGCTCCAATAAGTTGGAGATGGCCGTTTTGGATAGCACTTATGATCGCAGGTGTTTCTGCTCCACTGTGCTTTTTTATGCCTGAAACATACGCCCCTATTCTCCTGAAGCGGAGAGCTCGAGCTTTACGCAAGAGCACAGGCAACCCCCATATTGTCGCCCCTCTTGATATCCAGAAGCAAGGGATAAAGGTTATACTCACCGTCACGCTAACCCGTCCACTTCGTATGATGTTTCAGGAGTCAATCGTACTTTTTACTTGCTTATATCTGGCAATAGTCTATGCTATATTTTTCATCTACTTTCAAGCATATCCAGTTATCTTTCAAGGTATGGAAAGTCTCACCTCCGTTCCGAAACTTCGCGAATTCTTTGTCTAACTCGTGGATCATAGGTATATATGGCATGAGTACTGGTGTTAGCGGACTAATGTATCTACCTAGTAAGTTGCATTAATTTTCCAAGCCCATTCGAGTCTTCACTAACACATTGCTCCTTCAGTCGCCCTTGGTGCAGTTCTATCTTGTGCGGTGTTTAACTGGTGGGATTCCTATCTCTACAAGGCCAAGTTTAGGGGCAAAAGTTGGGCAAATATTGAGGAGTATAGACGTCTCCCGCTTGCCTGTATTGGTGGGCCGCTATATGTCATTGCTTTATTCTGGCTGGGCTGGACAGCCACACCCAACATCCACTGGGCGGTCCCCATGTTATCCGGGATACCATTTGGGGCAGGCTACTTGCTAATTTTCATGGCAATGCTAAACTACCTAGTCGATGCGTATGAGACGTTTTCAGCAAGTGCTCAGTCCGCAGCCAGTTGCTGCCGCAGCATCTTTGCGGTTTGCCTCCCCATTTCCACAACCCCAATGTTCAACCGCTTGAGCGTAAGTTGGGCATGCAGCATGCTGGGATTCTTCAGCCTAGCGATGTCGTTTATTCCATTCGCATTCATCCGGTATGGTGAGCACATCAGACGGAATAGCAAATTCTGTCAATACCTGCATGAGCAGAAAGAAGCTGAGCGGATCGCCGAACAGGAGGAGGACAGGATGCATCATAGGACTGGAGTCGGTAGAGATGTTGAAAAAGCCCGGGCCATCGCTGCCCCTATACCATGAGATAGGAATTTTGCCCGGAGAACACACGCACTCTTCATGACCTTCTAACCCGTGAAATAGGCCATCCTGGAATGTAAGCGGTCATGGGAAGCGTAATCAGGGATGGACACATCAAGGCAGGGCCAGTATCCCCGATTTTTAACCAATTAACGACACGAATAGCTCTCTAAAACATTAACTATCGCCTAATGTGCTCGAATACTCGCTCCCCGTCCGCACTTTATCCCCGTTTGATATCTATCTGGCGCCACAACCACAGGACGGAGTGATGCATTTAATTTCTTTCTTTCTTTCTTTCTAAAAAAAAAAAAAAAAAAAAAAAAAAAAAAAAAGAAAGAAAGAAAGAAAAAAGAAAAAGAAAAAGAAAAGGAGAAAAAAAAAAAAAATTCAAAAACTTTTCAAAAACTTTTTTTCGGCTTTTTCTTTACGGGATGCATGAAATTGGCGACTTGAACCTAGCATTACATTTATTTCTACCGGTCATGATAAAAGCAGGCGAGGAAACTACAATCTCGGGGTTTCCAAAATTCTCTCTTCCGTTCGTTTCTCCCTTACTAGGAGGACAAGGAGAACAGGTTTTCAAAAATAGAATATACACATTAGATAGTAATAAAACAAAAAGATGTCAATTGTGTCCACTAGTGAGTGAAATGTAAAAAATTTTAATAAGTGAGCATATGAAGTCTTCCCAAGATTATTGATTCCCATCCCAAAGCAGCAATGCAATCAAATAGGGGCTTGAATTATAGTATGCCATCAGTGGTGTGGTTTAGGGCTTCAGTATCTGAATGTCCAACTGACCTGACCTTCAAACAATTCCCACGACGTATATATGAGAAAAATGTATCAAGTTGCTAACTACCTCTGTAGGTTGACCAAAGTTTCTCGGTCTGTTTACTCTTCGATTCTAGCTGCTGCACTCCCATGATATCTCTCATTCCCTTTTTGGAAGGGAATCAAATCGAACGGCACCACAGTAGCTTACCATCTGACAAGCATTCAGGAAGCTGGCCTGCTAGCTGGGTTGGCACTTAAGTCAAAATGTTAATGGTGCGGGGCTTCTCATCCCAGATCCTATAGATGCAAGCAGGCCTGTCACACGGGACAGAGTCGGTCAATAACAGCCGGGAGACAGAATTGATATCCTATACAATTACGATGACTAGGTCTGAATATCGAACGGGGAACATCGAAAGAGCACTCACTACAATACAAACGGGATTTGCTTCCCTTCAAGAGCTCGGGGGTCTGAGCTGTAGGCCTCGTGATTCTTGAACCATGCAAACTTTTGGGATGTGTAAATCGCTTACCATTCATGATTCATGCCAGTTTCCGAACCGATGGTTGACCGTCATTGGCTCTAATACTGGGAACTACGATATTGAACGCCATCGGTTCGGCGAGAGTGGAGGAGGGGATCGATCAACGCCCCTTCGCAATGATAGAGTTTTGAAGTAATTAACTTGCTACTTCCCATCCCGAGATGATCGGGAAGATGGACAAAGAACTATGAACGTACGAACGTCATATGATAATACGAAAAATACTACGTTCTGCAACCACCAGCCGCTTTTTCGTCTCAGCTATCGTGTCTTGCACCAGACCAGATGTGCCGAAGGACGCCAACTCAAGGAAGCGCGGTTGCGCAAAAACGAAAAGATCTGGACCCGGATCCTAGCGAATAAGAATGGCACGCTGTTGCAATACCTGTTGACTGCCCCGCCTCCCGCCCTCCCGCCAGTGCTGCTTGTGAAGTGGTTGTCGAGTGTTCACTAATGGAATCGCAGTTCCATACTTTTGCCCGGGACCGAGAACCAACGCAGGAAAAGGGGTAGCTCCTCAGAGGGCTTACTTCGAGACCGAAACAACCTCTTTCTACGGAGTACATACATGTACATACATACATTAACAGTGGTCTTAATTACATTGCAGAGGGCATGGCACATCGCGACGACACTGTGATGCGCAAGAATAAGTATTTGCTATGGAGAAAACTCGAGGGCGGGGTTTCAGCAATGTGTATCAAACGATCACCCGCAAGAGACAAGGATCATCCCATCCGGAGAAACAGATACTGTGCATCCATAATCTGTTAACCAACATATTCACAAATCCCCTCCTAGGCCGTCAATTTCAGTGGACGCCCCCTTTTACCCCTCTTCTAGCTCCCACATAAGCCCCAGTCAGGTTTCTCCAACAGCGCATCCCGTAAAAGGAGGGGAAGAGCCAGGGATTAAAGGTCTGGCCAGTTCAAAACCCTAGCCAGATTTGCTGCAAGTATAGTTAGTTATTCTTCCCCTTGAAATCACGCAAGCTGGGGGGGATTTGGTGCTGTTCGTGAAGGTAGTTATTCAACTGGCATGAGCCTCTCATATTCAATCCGCGATCACAAAACCTCTTCCATCTGCCAGTAAAACGAGACGGTAGCATTGCATACGAACGTACGGAGTAGTCTAATAATACAGCCACGCATGGCAATGTATTTTCTAGCGGCGTGGCCAGTGGTCCAGATATGAATAATACACGCATGCGTATTCATGTGGATATGATATCATTCATGTTTTTTCCTTTGCATTGCTTTTCTTTTCTTTTCTTTTCTTTTCTTTCTATATTTTCCCCCCTTCTTCAAATTGTAAGATATTTCGATTTTTGATTTCGGATTTCGGATCTCGGACGCTTGAAGTTTGAGAAACGAAATGCCTAGAAAGCTTGAGTAACTTATGTTTGATTTATGCATGGTTTGAGGCCTGTAGGGGGTGCACCGACAACACCGACCGATTGGCGAAGCTGATGCTCGCGAAAACGGTGATTTCTTGATATCCGACATTTGGGAGGTAGAGGTGTTTTGACTCTATATCTTTGTATTAAGGGCGACGCTTAATAGTTAGATATGAAATAATGAAAGGGGAACCGGACTGGCGAACCAACGGCTAGAAGATGAATACCTAGGGCTGAGCCCTGAAGTGTCGCCATCATTGCCCTGACCTAGCTTTGAACGCTATTTTATCCTTCTCAAGCTCAATCCTGGGTTCTGATTTTATGTTTGTGATGGACTTATGTGATAGACAAGGATGACGGGCTGAAGAACAGGTCCAGAGATGAGTAATTGAGTGATATTCAACTAGTTTTATTACTTCTAGCCCGCGGGTCTTGATTGCGTTGACAGAGTAATCAGTACTTCTCTCATGCATCAGTTTTCTTCTCAGTCCCATTCTGAAAAAGACTGTCTTTTCTTTTAATTATTCAAAGCTTGCGTATGGCTGTATTTCAGATCCTATATTGAAGAAATTTAACAACTCGTTTGTTTCATTTTCAAGTTTTCTGTTTAACTTGGTCAAATTCTGCTTACTTTTTTATTACTCAGCTAGGATATAAAATCTTTTCCATGCCCACCCCTGTCAGCGGCAAGGTTGTGAAGAAGGGAAAAACTGGGTTGCTGAAATTCGGAGTAACTTAGATAAGACTAGGTGTCTGTTAACATTTAATATCTAAAAAACCTAAGCAGGTTAGACGGAAGTAAAGCCAAGTATTTGGAAGGGAAAGGGGAGGAAAGCAAAAGGAGTGAAAAGGCGTTCCAGATTTCAAAAATTAAATTTTCTAAGGGACTTCAAAATGTAGCCAGCCAACAAGAGGAGGATATCGAGTTGAGGGTCTGGAGGCATGGTCGTGCGTGGTCGTGCGTGGTGGGATCGCATGGTAGTCTTGGCAGGGGGGAAGTGGACGTTTCTACCAGCCTTGATTCCTTCCCATATCATATCAACTCTCGAATCCTGATCCGGAGCAAAGAGAGGAGTTGGTCGCCTTGCCATTATCATTATTGTTGTTGTCAATCGGGCTTGCTCCTGTGTGCCCTATGCCTTAACACGTAAATTTTGCAATCGGAGCAAGCGTTGCGTGATTTCCGGAACGGGGAGTGTTCTCGCCCTCCCTAGGTAATTATTTACCACGTTGCTCATGGGAAAGTTATAGCGTACAATGAACCTCGACGGTATATGCGAACGGTAAACCTTGTATATATAATTGGAAACTAGTGGACAAGAGTTTTCTTCCAAGGTTCCTTTTCATTATTACTTTTGGTGCAACCTGCAGGGGAAAAACAATAAATGATGCGGATGCGTACGGAGTACATTATTACATGTCCCTGGGTAGGTCCCTGGCCTTTCTGCATGGACAACTTTTTCCTCACCGCATCTAGCCACCTGTAGGATGAAGCTTTCAGGGATCCATGGATGACTTTTGTTCGGACCTTTTCCCCGGAATGCGTCCAAACAAAGGAAACGGGAACGCATCAGAATGACCATCAATATTATTTATTGACTTTGACGATTTGGGAAGAACGGGCATCTCATCTTGGGGTCTGGTCTGTAAATATATATTCATCCATCCAGCCAGCCATTTATAACCAGCAGTCGTTGATGATCCATTATTGTTAATTATTGTTGTTTCCTTTGTCCGGGTGGAGCAATTCGACCAACAAGGATTAGATTCATGAAGCACAGGAAGCTATAAGCACGAAGCTTCGAAGGTCATTGAACTCGTCCGGAAAGGTGTTTGTTCCCTTCTCTTTTTCGCTTCTTTGATGTTTCATTCTGTGCATCTGCTCTTGTCGCAAAGCGCAAACAATAGTTAAGCAACAAGGGCTGTTCCTTGAAACCCAGACAAGGTGTGAGGAAGCTATAACGCCGAATAGGGATAGTCATTGTTTTTTTGGGTTTTCATTGTCTTTTTCACTGCCCGAGAAATGCGAGGGAGAATGTGAGCTGTATATAGTGTCTCTGAGCATCAAATGACGAAATTTCACAGTTTGTGACAATATTGTTGATTTTTACAAGGCTGGAAAGGTAAACCGGTCAGGCAACTGTTTAAATATCAAACCCGAAGGATTGGCAGGAAATTTAAGGAAAAGTGCAGGCATCCATCCGTCTGAAACTCTTTCTTTGCTCGCTCAGCTTTTGGTTACCATTCTTCGAGTCTCGGCCATTCGTGTCGGAGACTTCGTCTTGCTGACATTAGCCTTAGCCCTAGTTAACGGTCAAGTTCTGAGGCACCGCATTTCCCATAAGATGATAGTTAGATGTACGCCATTAGTGTTAACGCACAGCCGCCCTGCAGGTTGGCTGGGGCTCGTGGCAGTGAGTTGCATATTTAGATCTTTAGAAATCTCCAAATGTCTCAACTTCGAACACTTTCAGCCGAAGACGTTGGGTTGGGACATTAATAAGTTGTCGCCCACAAAGCAGACAACAATTAGGAAACAGATAGGAAAAAAAAAAAAAAAAAAAAAAAAAAAAAAAAAAAAGGTCAATTAGCGGGGTTAAAGTTTGTCGATGACAATGCGTCAATTCCTTGGGAATGTAGATAAATGGCGTTGGATGATTTTTTCTACGATCACCAGTGGAAGACGAAGATCGACACAGCCCTAACAACCACGGGACTCTACGCGCAGAACTGAGACAAGGACGACAGTTGTTGGGGCTATGGCAGGGCAGGGCTTTTCGAGGGGCTGGTTGTCGAACCCAGTGCCTTCGCAGGCCTCTTGAGTCTTGCTTGCGTTCGACTAACTGTTATCATGCCAGGGAACTGTGCCACAGTGTTTACGAGCGCAAGCCAAGTCGTTGCAACGAGAGCAACGGTTACAGGGGAGACTGCAAAACCTGAGCAGAGACCGAGAAACAAGCAGAAATCAAAACATAATCACATAGTTGTTGGTTTCTCATGGTTTGATTTATGCCTCTTCACATTTCTCAATCAGAGGCAGAGGAGACTCTACTACAAAACAATGCAGAGGAATTCAGCCAAGCAATGAAAAACAATATTCTGTTACAAACTGCCAAGGCCCCACTTCCTGCTGAAGAGCCCCGAAAATTTGGCTAATGGATCGGCGCGTGTGGGTAAGATTTGGCCTAAACTTAGTTAAATTTAGTTAAAGAATCGCCTAGATCCAGCCCCCAATTAGGCCTAGAAGTGTTGGGGGGGGCGTTTGGTTAAGCTGGGATCTGATTGGGGAAGGGAGAGAAGACTGGAGGAACAGCGTGCCAGATTAGGGCAATATGCCGGACTCGGAGTTGGATTGGAGGGCAAGCTGAAGATTTGTGGCATATTACTATGTATTATTACCTTATCGCTCTCTGCTTGTCTGCAGGAATTTGTGATTCTTTTCACCCATGAATTCTTCTCATTGAGCATAAGGGCAAAAGGGGAGAAAAGGATAGGGAACAGGAGACAAAGCTCTGGTCCTCCAGCCCCAGATTTACCCCATCGCTGGAAGCGGGACCTAGATAATAATCGGGAAAACTGTCCAGATCCGTGGTTATACAGGCGGAGGATCGTTTAATCTCTTTGTTTGTTTGTGCTGGTTGTCGTTGCTTTTCCTTTCTTTCTCTTCGTTTGGGTAGTTAACCTATGTACGGAGTACTACTATGTAACCCTCTCCCCAACTCCCTTCCTCTGCTCTAAAGATCTCCACCTTTCATCGGAACCAACGCTCGCTTTCATTCTTGGATACAAAGGGACTATCTCTTGTTCCCTTTTAACCCTCCTTTTCCAGCCTAATTGACCCCCCCCAGCCCTCGTTTTCCAGCCCCTCCTGGCCCCGCCTCGTTCAACAGTCTCAAACAAACAGACCAATTGCGCTACGGTCGGGAAACGATTCCACTCCGCCACCAACCAACCAGTTTTTCTGTCTTGTTGGAGTCCCGATTGAACTGATTGCCTGACCGGGTATTTGCTTTGCCCAGAGCCTCGTTGTGCGCTCTGATTTCTTGACCCTCGCCGCATTTTTCCTGTGTTTGCTGTTTCGTATCTCCAGTTCCAACCACAAAACTCTTTCTTCGCAATTTTCTCCCTACTTCTCGTCCGCACCAGTTGTTCAAATAAGTAATCAGGTGCTAAAGTAACAGTCGCATCTGCCCAGCGAGATCGTTTTGGTGTTCTGGTTTGCGCTGGCATACATCTGACTCGTACCTGTCAGCCTAGAGCTCAGTGTCAGCAACCAGATCAACATATCATCCAACCACTTTTGGCAGCTTATCATCTCTCCTTTTCCTGACTTTATATCATTTCTTCTTTTCCTCTCTATTGCCGTGCTCGTTTTCTCCCCCTCCTCGATGCAGTGACCCTTTGCCGCAATGGGCTCCCCTCGTTATTCGGAGCTAGGACTGTCCTTGGGAATCCTCGAGGAGGACCTACGTTGGTACTGGAAGTTATTAGCAAGCATCTCAGCTTGGCTTCTTCTCGCTGGGTATGTTGAAATTAATGACATATTTGTCCATGAATATTCAAACGACTGAGCTGATTAATATCTTGATCCTCTTCTCTAGATTTGTTGTTTTCCCTCTTGCGATCGATAACAATGCGGACGATATGCGCGGCGGCCAGTTTGCTTTGGCCGCTACCGGCACAGCCCTCGTCGGCGTTGGCTACCTGGTGTGCGTTGGTTTCTGTTTGCGATGGAGGAAGAAGCATTATTTGGTCGACTTCATTTTCATGTATGCCAATTATAATCCCACTCTCCCGTTACCTACCATCATGAGAGTCCGGCTCAAAACCCGGAAACTTTCGTCGCAAGCCATGGTCCTGTACATGTACTGTACATTACATACTGACGTGCAAAACCCACTCCCCCACAGACCGTGCTTCGGATCGAGCCTTATAGGCGTCTTTAACGTAGCCTTGAATATTTTAGTAAGGCGGCTAACACCCCTCACCGCCCTCTCTATCGCAGTCATAACCATTTCCACCGTTTCTACTGCTGCATTTGGAGCTGCGGCTATTTACAACTCTCATAATGTTGTTTTCGTACCGCGACGTTACGCCTTCCGGCGGGGACGGAACGGGGAGGTTTCTGTCGATGACGCAGAACTGCAACGAAGACAGCTTCTGCGACTTTATTTACAGCAAGATGCAGACCGGGCACCCAGTCCTGAGGTCACTCAGAGCACCTTCCGCATCGATCTCCCTGATCCGGGCTTAGATGGAGACGAAGAATTAACAGTCAAACCGCCAAGATCACCCTACGAACGCCCTCTACCACCCTCTCCACCACCTGGTTATGCCCCAGGCAGGATAAGTAATCGATCATTACCACATAATGGGAGTATTCGAAAAGGCACACCTGGAAGAACGCGACCCCATCGACATGAACCGAGAGAAATGAGACGATCCATTGTCGAACTAGGCGATCTATAACCATTTGTCTATCCCATATATCGATATAAACATACCTATATATCATCCACGACAGAAACCAGATGGCTTTGGAAAACATTCAAAGTTACGTCCGTTTTTCAGGGGTAGATGCCCTTCATTTTTCGAGTTTCTGTACCATGATGTCTTTCATTTCTTTTTTTTTTTTTTTGAAGTCGGTTTTGCAGAGCGGTTTTAGCGATATCCCGGTAGGCGTACGTTTCCAATTTCACGTTACTTTTTATATATCTCTCTTTTCTCTATTCTTCCATTCTTTGATTTTTGTTTCTATCTCTTTATTTTATTTTATTTTATTGTTTATTTTTTATTTTTTATTTTTTATTTTTTATTTTTTTTGAATTTGTATAACTTTTAACGCGATTCCATGTCGTTCGGATTCCTGAACGATTTCTTATTCAGACCCTACGCTACTACTATTATCCTATCCCCCTCACTTCTTTTCGTTGTCTTGATGATTGGCTAGCCCAAATCTTTCTATTTCACGAGCGGCAAAACGGGGTGAGCATATGTTATGAAGGAAAGATACAATCATGAGATAATAATCAATGCGACAACGTCAATATAACGTCATTGACTAAACAGATTACTTCACATATGATGGAAATATATAACGGACGAGGCCCGTCCCCCTATCATATATTTGCCGATCGATTATCATGAAATGCTGCTCATCCTCATCCATACCCTTTCCCTAACATCAGAGAATGGGAAGGGGAAAATCAGCACAAAAGGAACAATCATGATCAGAGCAAGAGCAACAGATCCCTGGGCATACATACTACTGCCCTACTTCAAGAATGATCCGTTTGTCTTCGCAAGCTGCTCATCATAATACCCCTGGAAAGCCAACCAACCCTTATCCGGGCCACCAACCTGCTCCGCCGTTACCTCCGCTTCTTCCTCGCCAATCAAAATCTTCTTATACCCAGACCCAGCTGCCGCCGCATCCGCCAACAGCTGCGCATGACACGTCTTGTCCAGACTAATAAACCAAAACGCCGCCTCATCCACACTCTCGCCAACCGTCAGCAGCCCATGATTCTGCAAAATCACCGCCTTGCCATCCCCTAGCGCGCGGGCGATATTAATGCCCTCTTCGCGGTCCAGCACCACGCCGCGGAATTCGCCGTAGACGGCGTGGGATTTGTAGAAGCGCAGCGCGTCCTGGGTCATCATGTCGAGTTCGCGGCCGAAGACGGAGAAGGCTTTGCCGTAGACGCTGTGAGCGTGGCAGGCGGCGTTAACGTTGGGACGGGCCTTGTGAATCTCGGAATGGATGGCGAAGGCAGCTGAGTTTATGGGCTCGGTGCCGATGACGACGTCACCGTCTTCGTTGACTAGGATTAGGTCTGAGACGGATATTTGGGAGAAGTTTTGGGAGAGTGCGTTTAGCCCTGTTTGCGTTCTTTGGGGTTAATGTTGTTTTGTGGTGGGGGTGTATTTTGGGTCTTGGCAAGTAGAGGGCAGTAGATTTGAGATATACATAGTCTCATTTCCATAATGAGACCCTCGCACCCCTTCACATTTATGCTTCCTCCCTTTCCCTATATGCGGCCGCCAAGGAATAGGGGAAATGGGGAAATTGGCGAAGACAAAGCAAGAGTGGAGAAAACGTACAAAAATGATCCGTCAAAATCGGATCTCTGACAGAGATGTGGCCCGCCACACCTTCATCGAAGCCGCGATCAGCAAAAACCCGAAACGCCGCTGCCAGATGCTGCTTGCGGTAAAGGCGCTCTTCCTCTAGGCTGTTGAATTTGGGATATTGCCTGATGTTTAGCTGCTGGCCGGTCACTGTGCGATTGCGCAGCTGGACCTGCTCAATGGCCGCTCCAGGCTTTTGCTCTTGCTGGGAGCTGGCGTTTTTGTTCGCGGGAACAATCGGGTTGGTGAGATCTTCTCTGACGACGGAAGGGCCCATGGTTTATTCTTTTTACTTTTCTCTTTCCTTGGATTCTTTTTTCTTCGCGTTTCACGCGCAGTGGTTTGCTTTTCGTCTACGCATGTACGTAATGTATGGATGCAATTATCGAGAATTATCATAACAAGTATAAAATGTACTACATCCCTTTCCCCCCGACCCCACCCGCCGATATATATATACGTACAGATTTGATTCTCATCCATCTCGCTTATCCCCACACCCCACTAAGAATGAGAGGTTGAGGGAGGGGAAGAGAGAAGCAAAAGGGAACAGAAGGAAGTGGAGAAATAGACCCGAAATACGTTTATTAGCCGCAGTCTTCCCAATAACCGCGGAACCCAATCAACACTGCCAGTTCTTTACTGGGAAACGGCTAGTGTCAAGGATTCCCCCGGTAGTTTACCAATGGGGTTCTTTTGATTTCATGTTCCTTCCAGGCTTTCGGGCGACGCCAGGAATCCGGGGTTTTGTTCTGGAGGATATCCGAAAACCTTGTTGGAAAAGACCGATTTTGCCGGCAACTATAAAGTTTCGGCTCCTCTGTTTTGTTTTCTTTTTTTCGGGTTTTTTGGCGGGATGAACTAACTAGTTACTTACTGTACGGAGTACCTGGATATTCTTGGGACTTTGGGCGCCCCGGGTTGATTTTGTGGGGTTCCTAAGCTAGTTATATTTACCCATTTCTATCTTTAAACGTGATATAATTTGGAAGCGATTGAATATTCCAACCGATGTAAATGGAATATTGAATCTGCTACATACTCCGTATATGTATATATTTTATCACTTATTTCTATTGGTTTTGAATAAGCGGTGACGTCGCTTCCAAGGTTGTTTTTCGTCTTCTGGATCTCGAAGATATGGCTGTTGGATCCCTGCCCTGCTCAAGGGTCGTTTGAGTACCCGCATCAGCACAATGATATTCTAAAAAAGTTGTTTCCCTGGGGAGGTAGTATATTTGGGAATTCCTTATTACTATAGGTATTCTCCTGTTGTAGCCGATGGAGTTGCAGATCTTTCCTGAGAGGGGATCTGGTACGGAATTTTAGCTATGCGAGGGGACAAAGACAAGAATCATCATATGCCATTTGTGACCACTATCGCAGCCTGTGAACAAGACAAATACGGATCTCAATGGAGTATATATTCTTTGTCGTCTGCTTTATTCCGCATTTTCCATTGTTCAACCAACTACGCCGTCGTTGCCTAGGCTGTTCATGTGTGCTGGACCTCGGCATTTCCGAATCGCATTTCAGCTCAGGAGGCGACAAAACCGCCAACAATAAATTTATAACTGAAATCTATCTCCTGCGACAATCGTTTGTTTTGTTTCTAGGATTTCTGAGGCTGGTGGGAAATTGATCGTTTTGTGCTTGTATATGTTACCTCAAGCAATCGTCTTTCTTCTAACCTCCGTATCCCCCACTCTTCCCGGTCATCGTCCCGCCATACAACCGCCGCCATGAAAGTTACACTCTTTGAACCTCCGCCGCAGGACCCGTCCAAGTCTCACATAGAGAATATCCTCGAGCTGACCCCTGTATCCGACATTGGGCCGGTAAGAATCAATGAATAAACCCGTTCGAGCAAAGATGAGCCGGCCATGTCCAGTGCATGGAATGCCACTTCACTCATAGTTACTCTACCGAAAGGCGCTAACTAAATTTTTGTCCAGGACGTATTTACAAACACCCGGCCACTATGGCATCCCCCTGGTGCGCGCGGAATTTACGGCGGTGCTGCTATTGCCCAGTGCCTTGCTGCCGCCCAGTTAACCGTTGGGCCTGAATTCTCTCCGCATAGCATGCATTGCTACTTCGTGTTGGCCGGCGACTCTGAAATCCCCGTCGTATACCATGTCGAACGTGTTCGGGAAGGACGATCTTTCGCAACTCGTACCGTACAGGCACGCCAAAGGGGCAAACCCATTTTCACAACCACGATAAGTTTTGACCGTGAGGGAGGCGGCGGCGTGAAAAAGGTTGAGCATAGTACACAGAAACCGGACGTGGCGCTGCCGCCGGCGAATGGAAATACTGTCGACAGAGGCCCTTTTGAGACGAGAAGAGCGGGAATTCTTAATAGTATGTTTATAGAGAGAAAAAAGGGCTTCTTTTTTTATCTCCCAGACTTTATATTTGGAGCCAAAACTAACTCCCTCCAGGGACTTCTCCCCGTGCAGAACAAAAAGCCATCCACCAGTTCATCCGTGCACGCTGTACCATCACTGGCGGGCGCAAAGCTCACCTTTCCGCTCTCGCATACATGTCCGATAGCTATTTCATCGGCACCGTTGCGCGGGTCCAAAACATCCCTCGCTTCGAGTCCCCTAAAGCTCTAAAAGCAGCTATCTCCAAGCTGAAAAATCCCTCTGATCTGGACATCGAGGAAATAGAGAGATCCACCAGGGAGCTTGCGCGGCAAGAAGCCGCTGAATTCTCCGCTGGCTATATACAAGAAGATTCTGGTGCTACTTCTCGAGAGCCACCGCGGAAGATGGGCATGATGGTCAGTTTAGATCATACTATTTACTTCCACAGTCGTGGGGGATTTAGAGCGGACGAGTGGCTGTTCACGGAGATGACGAGCCCGTGGGCAGGGGATGAGAGAGGGCTGGTGATGCAAAAGATCTGGGCACAGGATGGGACACTGGTGGCGACGTGTGTGCAGGAGGTGAGAACTTTCGAACTCTTTTCTTCACCCCCGCGCCGGGAAAGATGAGTACCTTTCCAGGCATTTCTATCTATACTAACATGTCAATAATTATTAGGGCGTTGTGCGGCTGAAGCAAGAAACTCCCAGCAAGGCGACTAAACTGTAAAAACATGCAGGGTTATTCCCAACTGACTTTTCTCCTTCCTCTTTTTTACTTTTCCTCTTATGTTTTATATTTGCCGCCCCCCTCTGGTGCGTTCTCCTTTACGCCATTTTTTCTATTTTTTTTTTCTCCTTGATATTGAGTTTATAGACATTTCCGGATAGACGTACTTTACACTTGCGTGTTATTTCTTGTGTGGTTTTTGATATCACCAGACCTTGCATCAACTGCCCTATTCCGCGCGTTTTTTAATATTCTTCTTCTCGGTTTTCTTTTCTTCTGGGCGACTAATACCCGCAGAAAATTGCATCGTCTATCAAATATTTTGGGTGTTGATTAATTTTCTATTATTATTTTCCCATTCCTGTCTATCCATCGAAGTATATGTTTACACTGCAACCTCTCACATACATTATCTACCACAACGTTGCTTATTACGGCGACTTAAAACAGGGCCATCTTCACTGCGCCTGGCATACTAGGTAAGTGAGCTTGCGAGAGGAGCAAGCTTCGGGCTTGCAAGTTTCTCATGTCTACCCCAGCTCACGTTCGAGGTGTCCCGCAAGCCAAACGTTGTCTTCATACCCCCAGGATAACGTGCAAATATACCACCGTGGCCGGGGTAACCTGGAAACTTGCAGCCAGAAGTCCTGCATGCTCTCGGATGCCTCGCGGAAGAGCATGATGTGGAAGGTATACTGAATCTAGGCCAAAATCAGCAAGCACAAGCCATTCCCGCTGTAGAAGCCGTGTCAGTATCAACATCAACATCACAGCTTTGACGACTACCGACCGGGATACGTTCTATATTTCGCTTAGGCTACAATCTGTTTCCCAGAATCAAGTGATCCGGTGCTTGTAACCGGAGCATCCCCCTTGGCATGTCACTCTTAAGGTTCTGAAAACATTGATATCCGGCATGCCCTACAATCCGCGCTTTCGGGCACTGCGCCTACACAGCAGTGCCTTCTCCGTCATATCCTTGATATCGACGCAGATGGTGCGCTTTTTTTTTTTTTTTTGTTTTCATTGCGCGTACCCTTTGTATATACAATTTCCTAGTCCCTGGTGGAGCTAGGTAAAAATGGGTGGGGAATGAGAAGCAATACGCTGAGTTTTCGCTGGTTCATCAAGTTCACACGCACGGAAACGCATTGAAATTGCATATGTCGGTGGCACTTTGAAGAGTGAGTTCAGACATAATGATTTGTCGAAAACGGCTATTCTCTGCAGTGGTAGGCGAATGTGTCAGGATCCTGAAAATCTCATCCTAGCTTCCCTAGAAACGCTCGCTTAGTATTGCGGGACGTGTGTATGTATGTACATACATCATTTAAATCAGGTTGAAGGAGGTACTTTAACCGTGACAACGTACACAGGATTTTTTCTTCCCTTCTTTCTTTCTGTTCCCTTCGTCTACTTTGGTGAATATTGACCGGAGAAGAATGGACTTTGCGCGTTCTCACTCATCCATTGCTGCCTCATCAGCATTTGTATCTCGCACAGGGAGCCCTAGAGCACATATCACAGAGAGATATGTATATCCCGAAACAAATTGTCCCGCCTGTAACCTATCCTATATTACGGATCTCAGTGACATGGTCTGCAGTGCCTTACTTCCTCACGGACCTCAATCCTCTACCACACAAAAGAAAGAAATGGAAGGGAGATGAGCTGGGGGGAATGTTTAATCAAAACGCGGCTTTCCATCTTTCTTACAATCCTCAGAATGTCTCATCCTCAAGATATTCTACCCCACACATGGTTATCACTGTACTCCAAAACATTTTGAATGTGTAAACCAGGGGAGACTTGCATTAGTACGGCACTTTTTTTGGGGGGTTTTCAGCGTAAAACTTAATTCCACTTCATACTCATTACGCAGTATAGATACGATACACACCCATTACATTAGTCCTAATGTAGTTAGTATATTACTGTATAAAATTTAGTCAGACTTGGCTTTCTGACTATGAGCATCTCTCATAGGTGTAAGTCCTTGCACCTACTAGGAATTTATCTTGAAATTCTGGTACCGGATTCAAATTGCTCCAGCCCGCACTTCCAATATTTAGGGGCTTAGGTCCTAAAAGATTAGGCACTAAATAGTCAGGAGGCATGGTATCCTCTTTACCGCTTAAATTACTAGCGTGTGCAAGGCATATTTTTCCACGCCTGAGTACTCTACTCCGAACGCAGTATACAGTCCGTACTAGATTGTGAGACACATCCTGCTTGCTATGTAGCTGTCAATTTCTTCAAAAACACAGTAATAATAGATTACAGAATTCAGACTCTAGTTTTCTTATTAGAAATAGATATTTGTATAATAATAACTGTAAAGAATCAAGAATTATAGGCATAATTCATTGATTTACTATAAGATCAATATTATTCAATTCTTCTTATTAATAATATTTATGAAATCAATTCTCTTTAAAATGAATTCCTCAAAAGCAGATTTTATCAGCAGCTTAATAGCACAAGTATTATTTAGCACTAGAAGGAGGTATATTTGATTTCAAGTCAAGATTCGCAACTATGACACTCCTGATCTCCAGCAATGCAAAGAGAGAACTGCTCACTTGCTCCAGAATCCCGGCGTCTCAAATCCAAAGACCATATCGGGTGGTCTTGAGTATTGATCATACCAATAAGTGTGTTCCTTTGAAAAGTAAGCGTAAAACTCAGGATAGGACAGCACATCCATGTACATCCATCCCACATCCTGATAGTGCTCTGCCGTACGACCATCCTCAAATCCTGGATATATAGTGTACCATCTCTTCTCTGGCTCCAAATGGCCAAAGTCTCTTCTAAGAATCTTCACAACAGGCAAGCCCATATGATTCAATGACTCGAGACAGATATCATCGACAAAAAGGCAAAAATTATATCGAGCACCAAAGAGACCACTAAAGAAGCAGAGGGTTTCAGCACATGAATTTAATTCATCATGGCCTTCATTCCGCTGTATAACAGCGAGGTTAATTTTTTTTCCAGTTTTGCTGTATGGACTCTCTTTGGGAGCTCGCCAACAACCTAGGAGACCCAGTGGTCGCGAATTTCATGAGGTGTTGCCCCATCGAATTGAGACTGATCATCCATCAGAAGTAGATTATGACGGGCGAGTACGCGGTCTTTGAGAGGCCGTCGTGGTTTCAGGTTCTCGGGGACTGGCTTCACCATAGTCTGAATCTCGCTGATCATTCGCTGCGATGCTTCCTCGTTTGCGTAAGAAGTCCGATCGATACAACACAAATCCTCAGGGAGCATCGTCTTTGACGTGACCTAGCCAAAGTGACGATCCAATTTCCTTATAGCACCTTGTCTTGCTCTTCACGCAACCGCTTGTCCAGGTCACTACCATGGTACGGAGGCGAATGGATCGTCCGGATTCCAGGGGTTTTGACCGTATGTATAGGATTACTGTTGGAAGCAGATGATAGCGTTGTCCACATCGTTGGCAACTCGTCCATGACAGAGAGACTAGTGGAAGACTGGCGGCGAGGACAACGTCTTGAATTTATAAAAGAAACAACTTTTGAACGAAGAAATGCCATGGAGAAATTGCTGCAGAAGTAGTATTCTGTGGACTCAAGTTCTTCCTTTGTGGGTAACTTATTGGGACTGACAGCAAAGTCCTTGTCAAAAACGCGACGGCTCGTGGGCAAACCAGAAGACGAGCTAAGAATTAAATTACTTAGCCTGGCTATTCCTTCTTCCTTTTCTGAGTCCTTACAGCGTTTCATTTTTACAAATATTCTATAATTTTATCTGTAAACATTGTTTATTTATATTGTTTTTTCATTTCTTATAGTAATTCTTCTTTTTTCCCCTCTCATTCTATAGGTTCTGGGGCACGTGACACGTCTTTCCAGGCAAATCCAACCTCATCTCTCCAGACAGAATAGTTGTTAATCATATCACAAGAATCAAAAATGCTTCACTGGGCTTTCTAACACTGGAACATGTGATGATAATGCAGATATAAACTCTTTGCATCATGCTGAAACCCCGTTGTAGCTTTTATTTCTTTTGGCTACAGCTATTTTGCTCCCTCCCTTGTTTCCATCCACTCAATCACAGCAGACCCCCAATGATCCCTCCCCTTATATTTCCCTATAGCATCTGGCCAACTTTTTATTTCCGTCACAAGGTTTTTCAATTCTTCTAACGGCAGCTCCTGAAGGCGCGTTAGACTAGTTTTGACTCCAAACACTATGGCCCTGGACTTGGATAATCTTCGAAACGTCTGTCTTTCGCGACGAATAAGAATATCCTTTGCGCGCGGTGTGACATCTTTGTGGCCTAGCCCAACGGGCTGGAAAAGGATCGAACTCAATGATTCACCGGGTTTAGTTACCTGAATAAAGTAGCTTGACCGCTCCATAGGCGAGTCAACTGCTAGCCGTGATAAGAATCTTCAGCGAAATTAGTTGAACTGTACTCTTCTCTGGACGATCTAGGGACGGGCATGACAAACTTATTGACAGAAAATTCAATTTCCTTATGCCATAGAGGGACAGGCCCATGCATTTGAGCAATGGTATATCCTATTCGCTCCTTGGCACACCATCCAACTGGGAATAGGCTGGCAGTTGCGGCGCTTGCTTGCTGTCAGCAGATGGCCCATACGCTGAGTATAAGCTAATTGGACTTACAGGTAGCTCTGTCCGCTGTCATTCTCCAAAACAATGCTGAAGTCTTCCATCGCAAGTCGAGCTGCAACCTCGAGCGGCTCTAAGCCATTGGTAGGATCCCGGAGGCAGAACACCTCGCCGGTTTTTGTGATCCTTACTGCATCATTTTCTAGTGCAAATATTGCCGGATAACGACCGCATAGATATGTCGCGACTTCATTCAGCAATTCCTCACACGCATGCCGGGCTTCGGGGAGACATTGGAACACTTTGCTTCTTTGAGTCCGAAAAAGGACATCACGCAACTTGTGCTGCTCGATATAGTTCTTGTCGATAGTCAACCAGTTGTGTTGATCAAGGCGCTTGAGGCCCATGTTGGTGCGATACGTGGCCCTACCCTTGATTTGTTCGACAGGATAGGGAGTCAGGTTTTCCAAATCTAAGCTTTCTTTTCTCGTTCCCTCTTTGGATTTCAGGAGCTGCCGGATAATATCACCGAGGAGGATAAGAAGGGGAAGGAGAAGGAGCTGCCAAATGATTTCCATATTGACCTGCCATGCGTTGATATCAATCTCCCACAGAATTGGACACAGCTTGATGGATGCGCGATTACTCAAAATCATGGGCTCAGGGGTAAGTCGACAAGCCTTGCTAGGCTGTGTTATGAGTGTTAAGATCTCTATTTTTATGCGAATTACTGAGATAATATTCTCAGTGGATTGATCATTCACGTATGAAAATAACTGGAAACTTGGAGTACTAGACTCCTCCTGCTCCGTTTTTGCTTTTTTCCTTCTAGGTTTGCTTCCCTAAAATCTAGGGGATATTGCCGACGTCCCAGACAACCCGAATATTAAAATACTCTCTACTAATAGGATTACTATGGATTTTCGGCGGCCACTGCGGGACCAATTCTTTCAATTCTTTCCAAGCTTGATATGCATAATTCCGACATCTCAGTTTGAAATCGAATGACAGCACTCAATCCGCAAGAGTCCGTACGCTAAAAGGCCCTGCATTACTTTTGTGGACCCTACGCAGCGCCAGAGATCCTGCTTAAAGTTTAATATTGTCTTGTTTATCACATTAGTTTGGCTTCTCTGCGCTGAAAAATAATGACGTTCATGGCAATGAGATGTGCGTGTGATAGAACAACCTATCACACAAAAAAGTGCTACAGACTTTTTTAGGAGGAATGAATGTCGCAAAAAAAAACAAATCAAATGCCGATGACAAACTACGAGGATTGATCCGCACCGTTACCATCGTGCCGGTCCCGTTTTTCTCATATGAGCTCTTTTTTACGCCATTCCTCATTCTCTGTATTTTTATCTTCCCCGCATCGTCTTTCACTGGAAGGCGCGGTTGCCGCCACTTGGCCCTTCTTCATGATCCCCAATTATTAATGGGTATCAGTGAAAAAATTGGATACCGGCGGAGTCATTTGCATTTTTTTAAGGTCGGTTATCCAAAAATACCCACTTATCATTATGGTTCGTTCGTTTCCCTCAGCTGCTATTGCATTTCGCTAGTTAAGCATCCAATTATTACAGATCAGAAACATTAGGCCGATGGCTATCTAGGCCCCAAGCTGGGGCAGGCTACTGGCCTCCTTGTACTGTACATACTGCGTAGTAGGCTCTCATTTGTAGCGCGCTAATTAGTGCAGAATCAAAAACTTTAAAAAGTTTCCACCCTACTCCAGCGGTTCCTCGCCAATAATGCCTTCCACGATCGCCAGAACAAAAAGTATCGCCGAGCGCCCAGGCACGTTTTCAATGGCGGCGCTCGGAACAATGCCCCCACAACAACCTCGAATCCAGACCCTGAATACGTCAACTTTAACCCAAAAGTTCTTTTCCTGCGACCATCACTAGATCGGACTCTGCAGGCACAGAAAAAGAAAGGAAGCACAAGGCGCCTACTTACGCAAGCAGCGTCGAACTGAACAAAAAGGGAGGCTGATGAAGCAAAGCTCATCGGTATCACTCGGCTCACATGAAGGCTGGATACTGCCCTGTTCGAGCCCGCTTTCTCAACTCTTTCGTGATTGTGCCTGATAGCATTTTCGTCACTCCGTGCGGGTAATGGGATAAATGATTTTCATCCTTTGGTCTTCGGGGCTAGAAGGTTGGAAACATATAAGTTACTCATTGACCAGAAACAGCTAGAACCTGGAAACGCCGAATTTCTGTGCCGTGCGCTCGCTCGCAAATTTCCAACAACCTTGGAATCGGAATCGTTACATGAAGACCACGTTTGAAGAACCAGTGATTTAATTAACTTTTCTTTGTCTCCTGGATGACTTTCCTGCCAATCGATCCGAGCCATCCCGGCTCCAGAGAAAGAACGTTTACCGCTTGTTGAATAAATTCATGAAAAAAGAAGAAAATAGCATAGACCGCCATTCCGTTTGTGACAATCAAATTTATGTATGCAAATACTTTGAGCTGACATTCTGATAATCGTCCAAGAACTAATATTCAAGGGTTAGTACCCCACCACATCGGACTCCAAAGGAAATAAATTTCAATCTGATCACATTATATGCTCTCAACGCGAATGCTGCTTACAATTGTATGGAGAGTGACTTAGAGCCTTGAATGATTTTAGGCTATCGTTAGGATTCACAGAGCAATATTGACGGACCTTGCTTGAACTCGAGGTACCTGAATCTTGCGCGGCTTTTGAAAATGACAGCCGTCGTTTGACTTGCGTTGCTTGTCTCTCTTATCGGGATTGGCGAGTATCAAATCATAATAACGGTGGCGCGCGTCCATCGACTTCCAGGTATATTTCTTTTTTCTCTCTCTGTCTCGACCAATTCCAGTCTGCGCGTAAGTGGGGAGAGAAACGCGAGAAAGTGGATATTTCTGCCAGCCAACCACGGAGCCTGGAGTAATGACTTGAGAACTTCAGCCATAATCTCTCGATGAGCTTTCAACTCTGTTCTGATTGAGTCGTGTTAGCTTTGAGGAGTTTCAACCGGACAAGCCCCACTTGGCCTACGGGAATGAAAGAGGAGTTCATTTTCCGTGTTCCCTTTCTCATATCCCCTCACCTCCCGTATTATCATTATCTCTCCTCTCTGAGGCCCAGAGAATTTCCTTGGGAGCTATCAATATCATAAGAATCCTGCAGAACCCGAACCTGGGCTGTGTATTCCCAGAAGAGTGCGATGTCACAAATTTGTCAGGTTTCCTTTGACATCCTTCCCTTCATTTTCTTACCCCCTGTTAACATTTATTTTCTCCATTCTGACTTCATTTAAATCAGTCCGAAGTATTAACCGTGAGGTTGTAAGCAATTGTGGAATACATGTACATGTACGTCTGCAGACGATTATCAAATGCACCCAATCCTTGCAACACTCTTTTTAGACACAAGGCGAGAATGTATACATCCCATGTTAACCAGCAGCCCCTTTCGTAGTCCTTTGAAAATTTTGTCCCCCCAAACACACTTCTTCTACCACATTTTCTTAGACTATCCTTTGATATACAAATTGTATTTCCCATGAAATAATAGAGTCAATGATAACCTAGAAGAGACTATGAATTGCGGTTTCAAACTAAGTTCAATATTCGCTACCCAGTAATACCGCCGCTGCCGCTCTTACCGAACCTCTCTCATAGAAAGATTATTCAAGCATTGCTCTGTGGGTAATAAGGTACATACATAGATCAATAGATAAGATAATTGCGTTTATAGTCGCACATTCGAATGAATATTGAACGATTTATCATGTTGTGCTTAATTTCCGCTTTTTATATCTATATATAATCTTCAAAACAATTTTAAAACCTAGGGAGACATGTATAGTATTCTTATCATATTTGAGGTCACTATTCTACATGTATGTCCTTTACCTGGTGCAATGTGGATGGATCCACCGCATAATATATATATCCATAAGGAAACAAGTCAAGACCCCCTCCACATTTAAATTATTTGTCAACTAGGAATATCTCCAAATCCATAGCTTACTTCAGCTTGCTTGCCTCAACGGCAACCTTGTCCCGCCCCGTCCTGTGCTCTCTATTTTCATAAAGGCAAATGAAAACACGTCTCGATTCCGTAGAGCCAAATCTAGGTTTTGGACCATAAAACTCGATCTACTCCAAGCAGTGCGAAATTGCTCCAGGATAACATGACATTCAACCTGTAGAGAGGCGACACCAAAATGTTTACCAGATCTTTTCGTGGCGAGCCACCTGATCTGTTTCCAAGGCTTGTTCACGGTTGCCCACAAGGCTCTGAGATCATCCTCGCCTGTGTAGACAGGTGATGGTATCAGCATTGTTCCCGGTGGGAACGATGCGCATTGTAGAAGGAAAAGCTAACTAGCTCATGTAATCCCCCCTCCCCGCAACAATTTTCTAACAAAACTAAACCCCATTTGATGATAAAGAAGGGGGTATAGAACAACATGAAGCTGACTTTTTATCGGTGGCACTGCATGCCCAGATGATTCGTACATTCCAAGCCGTACTACTACGAGATAAAAGCACGGTCGATGAGCGTTGATATGTTGATAACGTATTTGCCTAATCTAGGAATTTAGCCTCGCCAGAAAAGTCATACCATTTTACAGTATAACACTGCTGGAGCGGAAATATCAGGGTATAGAAAAGACCATCACTCGAAGGTGCCCAGGGGATTATGGGGATATTATATTAGTGTGTATCTGCAACGGACGATATACACATCTCATCTCGGCGTGAAAGCATCCACACATTCACTTCAAACGACGCGTGCCTAAAGAGACGATGTTCAAGACGAACATTAAGGAGCGACATTGTGTCAACGAGACCTTGGAGGTGGAACAAAAGGGCAACCTTCCGCGTTGGCTTTGAGAATGAGTGAGTCCCACTTGCACAGGTGGCTCTGTGACGATGGCGATCTCTCCTTTACAAAGCAAGAAGGGGAGAAAGGGTGGAAGAAGTGTTAGAATTGAATCGTGTCTATTTATTACCCTGGAAAGTATATAACAAGCATGTCAGATAGAACAAGTAACGACAAGCCAAAAGAAGAAGAAAAAAAAAAAAAAAAAAAAAAAAAAAAAAAAAAAAAAAAAAAAAAACAGAAGCATAGCTGGAGGAACTGTCATCAGAGAAAATTGAAAACCTGCTAGCACTGATAGCGCTGAAATTTGACAGAAAAAGTTCTCTCTGTTTAAACAAAATTACTGGCTCGTCGGTTGAGAAAAAAAAAAAAAAAAAAGAAGGGGTTAGAACGAAATACCACACACAGAAGGGAATATACCAAATAACAAGCAAAAAAAAGAGGTATAATGGTGAACATGCAAGTTTGCTACCTCCAAAGGGGGGAGTAATACGAAAATATAGAATATCAAAGGCAAAAGAAATGGCACATGCGGAGAAATTTTGCAGATAAAAAGTGAGTAAATTGTTTTTCGAGGCCGAGTAATTCATCAAAATTTGGGGAGGGCTTACACATGTAAAACCGCTGGTAAGTGTCAAACCATGATAATAAAAAAAGATCTGAGGTTCAAATATGATAAAATCCATATCTGTGTCGTTTTAAATGTTTGTTATTGTAATGGTGAGAGAGTAGGGGGAGGTAAGTGGCAGGCTGGGTGCCGTCCAGAGGTCGAGAGTTGGGGTATTCAAGGAAAATTCATCGTCATGTCGTTAGGTGTTCGTTTTTGCTGTTTACGGACTGGACTCTCTCCCTTTGTCGGCGGGCGTATTTCAATGGAATCAGGCTGCAAGGAGCAGCAGTAGTAATGGAGTCATCTATCTGAACCTTGCTGAACAACGTCCCATGACCTCACCTTGGCAGACGAGTTCGGCGTTGAATTCGCTTCCATCCAGTGTGAGGTAAATATCGAAGTAGACGCGATAGAACGTTCCTTGTGGGGTGTCCATCCGCTCAAAATCTTTCTCGAGATTCTTTCTAGAAAGGTCTGACGTAAGTGTAACAACCTCCTTGATTCCTGTTGGAGAGTTTAATTTTAGTATTTATGAAGGTCTCAAAATGCCGTTGCGTTTCAGCATGCAAACAACGGGAGTGATATAAATAGAGATACGTACGCGGATCCTTTGTGTATTCTGGACAAACGTCTTCATCGCAAGCGTACAGAATATCCTCATACATCAATGTCGCGCCAGGAGCCACTTGCCGGAAGAAGCTAACTTTGACAGGTTCTCCAATTTTGACGCGCTCCCCTTTTTGGACGAAAATTTGTCGAGTATATTTGCACCGATCTTTACCGTCGAGACTAGGGACACGGTACTGCTCTGGATGGTGGCCTTCCTTGAACGGCTGTAGCGTCGCCATCAAATAATGACGACGAGCAACACGAGAGGTGACCACGCGCTCAGTAATTCCAGCCGTGACAGCACCCTTGACAATTGCAGAAACGGAATCCATTGGGCGAACCACCTTGGACTGGAACTGAGGAGGGACATGGAGTTTGATCTGTTGGAATAGATATTCAGAGGCACCAAAACCGCCAACGACAAGAACGTTCTATGAATAAATTAGCCGGGCTTGAAACAATACCGGTAGGGGATAAACCAAGGGGAGAGAGATCTGTATTAGCTTACCTGGAGCGTCCTGTTTTGCGCCTGAATAGCGATAATCTGATTACGCACAAGCTCGAGAATCCTGTTCACGACGGGCTCGAAACATTGAAGGATTTCTTCATTCGTGAAAGTCATATATCCTTCCTCAATACCGGCCTCGGGGAAGTCGGCTTCAATGCCAACATCCACCGCCCATTTCTGACCGTTATTTCGGAAGTCGGCCTTGATTCGGTTCTCGAAGTCCATAATACATTTGGCATAAACTCTTCCTGCAGTTCTTGAACCGTCTGGAAGCTTCATTTTTCTAATTTTTGCCCGAAGGATATTGCTAAAGTTGCGATTAAGAGCAGTTGACCCGCAGGAATCTCCGGAGCCTGCAGTGCACTCAGCCACTGTGAAGGGAGTTTCTTCTTCTACTTCATATGCGATCAAATCGACTGTTCCACCGCCACAGTCAACGATCAAAATTGCATCATGGATTTTGAGACTGAGTAAACCAGCTTTGGCGCAAAACATGGCAGCTGCTTCGGGCTCGGTGATCAAAGTTAGACGATTGTCATTCTCGTCCCGCAAAAATCCAGCCGCGATAGCGGCGGCACGGGTAGCAGCCTTGCCAGCATCATTCCATATAGCGGGAACGGTTAAGAAGTATCGAATATTCCGTTCCTCCCGATTAAACACTTCACCCAAAGTCTTCTGCAATTGATTTCGCATTGCACCGCGTAACTTCATGAGGTAATCCGCGGCAACATCGATTTCTGACTTTCCAGGGGGGAGGGGGGGTAGATTAATTGGATCAATATATGTGTTTCCAGAGAGCATCAACTGTAATTTGAACCATTCCACCTTCTGAACACCTTGCTTCGGGTAACCAGTTGGAGCAAGAGCATCAGCAATATCAGGTCCCCATCCAACAACTTTCTGATACTGGTCGTAGTAAAGGACAGTTGGAATCTACCAAAATTTCCAAAAGCACAGAGGAAAAGTTATGTCAGTCGCCTCAACGTCACGAAATTATACTAGCTTGGGGTAGCAAAGCTGATCAGGATTATAGCAGCCGGGCGAACAACGAGCGGTGTAGCCAGACATACCTTTTGCTTTGCGTGGGCTCCAGCGCCAGGCCATTCCGTGATTATGTCTTCTCGCGCTTCTGTATTGGTAACAAATGCGAACGCGACACCCGAAAACGTGGTCCCAAAATCTATTCCTACAATAAGCTGGGCTTTGCTTCGACCCGTTGCGTCAAGTTCGCCGCCGGTATGTGCGCGTCCATATGTAGATATTGGCTGTTGCTGCATGCCATGAGGGGCATGAGGAGGATAACCTCCGTAACCTGGTGGTTGAGGCGGACCAGCCATTGGGGGGGCAGCTTGGGGATAAGGAACACCAGTGTTGATGGGCGGAGGAGGATGTGCCAATTGTTGCCCTGGGGGCATGGGGCTTGTAGGCCGCCCAGCACCACCAGCATTATAGGTGTAGCTCGGTGGCCGCCCTAGTTGATTGGGATTGTTCATCGGAAGGCTGGCGGACGAAGAGTTGGCACCCGTTGGAGGGGAGGGAGTTGCGCCGTTGGCAGGTGCTGGATTTGGCGGGGTGGCAGTTTTGCGCTTTGATCCAAAACCAAAAGATTTGAATCGGGAGCTCATCACATCCACAAAACTCAAGGGCTGGAAATGACAGACAGGCACTCGTGGGGATTATGGGACAAACGAAGTGAGGTGGTCCAGCGGAGGAGCGGGGGAAAAGGGCGAAGGGGAACTCGCAACCAGAGAAAGGGCTGAGGAAGTTCAACGAGGCTGGGTATTGTATTGGGTATTGGGTGGTATCTGTGTATGATGGCGTAAGTACAGTACGAATCACGAGCAGCACCCCAGAAAACGAGGTCGTATTGAGGTATAATATGGTATTATTGAGTTTGGTAAATTACAGTCGAATTCGGAACGGGCCTGGGCAGCAGTGCGCGGGCGGGCAGCTCAGCAAAAATTTAAAAAAGTAAATAAAGAAGAAGTAAAGCGTTAAATGAAAGTTAACCTTCGCGGGAAGGAAGTCTTCCTGTGTACGGCCTCCTGATGGTGGTCTCTGCCTTATTACCTTTAGAAATACCGTTGTTATCGGATCATTGGATGAGCATGCGAGACTGATCGCTTGGGAGGACAAATCTTGTGCGAACTGCGGGTATTCTCATCCAGGTCTTTTGTTCTTATTTTCCTCTGTCCCTCTTTCCCAGGGTTGCCAATCGGTTTCAATTCCACGAGGATCCTGGCACCAAATGTTGTCTGCGTACTTGACTGGGGTCGGTTGGGTGTGATAATGGGGCTTGTGTCCCCAGCGGGTATGTATTGCAAGCAATCGTGGTCGAGTAGGCGGAGATGAGAAAGGCTTTCCGCTCGCTGTGCTGGAGTTGGAACTGGACCTGAGCAAAAAACGAAAGAAAAGGGAAAATAATTTGACTGAGCAGAGGAACAAAAAATGAGCGGCAGTGCTGCGCTTGGACTAGCAGGAATCCAAGCGAAGAGCCTCAGCGTGTCTGTATTTATTTTTGAAAATTACCTGGGAAGGAGTTATACCAACAGTGGATCATTATTATTACATATGTAAAGCCAGGGAACATCAGCACGGGAAGAGTTCGCTTGTCAGCTTCGGGTATGTATGTATGTATGTATGTATGTATGTATGTATGTATGTATGTATGTATGTATGTATGTATGTATCCTCGACAAATTGGCATTGGGACTACAAGTGCCGTCCCTGCAAACTCGGAGAGAAACTAACATGTCCGAGACGCGATGATTTTCACCTTTGCAAATGGGCCAGAATGACTGGTATTTAATTTTATCCGTTGTGTTCTTTGATATGCTTCCTCTGTCTCTCTTTGTGCAGTTGGCTGACAATCTCAAGTCATCACTTTTTTCCCCCGCGACTAGAAACGTCTACAAATCAATTTCTCTATCAGAAGCAGAGAGTGTGAGGACCGGGACTTTCTTGCTCTCGCCTGTGACACAATACCCCAAATTCTACGTTGCCATTCCTGTTAGGGTGGCTAGCTAGGGAATATTTCCGCTGGGCTGGCGGGAGTGAGCCACCTCGTCTTCTTTAAATCCGGGAGTTGACACTGTCACAAAAATAGAACAGGAGGCGATTTTTACAAACTACTACTCCGTTCCTGGCGATGTGGATGCGCAATCTCACCACCAACGATCCCATGTCGAGGATGCTTCCATTATTGTACGGAGTACTCCGTACAGATTACGGATAAATTTATTATTACTTACGAAAATATGACTACCTGGTTACCAGTGCATCCATCCCATGCCGCCCATAACGTTCAGGAGTGCCATTATTCGTATTGTTACCGTACCTCGTACGGCAATGAGTGGAGTGGAGAGTGGTTATTCTGCTTGTGTTTAAGTAATCCGTAACTATCCGTAATGAAAAATATACAGGACTGCGTTGCCAAGACGTCAGATATTTCGGATGCTTATTTATCTGAGGCTGAAGGGGATGATTTTGATCTCTCTCTCTCTCGCGCCGAAACTTAGACCAACAACAGAAGAAAAGAAAACGCCAACCTAACAACCTGAGAGTGAAAAGATATCTCAATGATAATTTGTTGGCCTGCCGCGTTTGCTCAGGTCTGCCGGCTGGACTTTGTTTGATCCTTTCTCCTGGGTCTTTGGCGCGAGTGAAGGAAGAAACCAAAATCCCACCAGCTCCTGGATCAGCAAGCCTTTGCTGCCCAGGGACTAACCGAAGACCCAAATCCGTAATTCGTGACCTCCACTGGGGAGGAGGCTTCATTAAATGCCCCCACCTTTTCTCACAGAAACCCTTGACAGACAGTGACAACCCACACGGGCGGCTTTACGCTCTTTTTACCAGTCACCGTTCTCATTCGTCCGTAGGTTCGTTCTGAGGGCTGAACCTGATGCAGCTTCCTGCAGCCAACAGCCTTGCCCTTGCTACCAAACCGATCAATGAGCTTCTGAGGATGCCATCGAGCTGTTGGGAAAATGAGTCCAGGAAATCCCCCATCCACCTTTGTCTGGGGTCCTCATCACTTGTCACTTCTTGTATCTCGTCGATTCTCTAGAGCCATGCTCTTTATTACATTGCCTTCCTGAATTCAGCCTTCCTCGACATTTTCAAATATCAGTTTTTTTTTAAAAAAAAATTCCACTCCGACAGGCGTCGTTTCCTATGACAACATGTTGAGTTTGGTTTTGCGGGATATATGTAGAGCTGAAACTTTAAAGGTCCTCCTTCAAACCAAACCAAGAAAAAGCTTTGCCAAAAAGATTTGCCCAACTGGGGACCTATTGGAGGCTGGAAGATGTGCATATTTCGAATCGCCTTGACGACCACCTTTTGTCCTCATGGACTCCCGGATCCAATCTACGTGCATAACGGCCTTTGTGCGGTGCCTTCCGCTTCCGGACGCTTCCCTTCTCGAACCTTCTCAACCTTCCCAGCCAGTGCCAAAGGTTCGGTTCGGGGGCTAGCTTATCAAAGCCAGAGAGCGTCTCGATTGCCCTACGCAATATACCTACGCTACGTACATCCGGCTAAGACGTGTGAGAATTGAGCTGGCATGATTCCCAGGTTTTGGATATTTTCTCGGTCTATCACTGTTGGATACTCTAAACGACATTCGTACATACATTAAATTACCGAGGCATCGTTTACTCTCGCAAAAATAATATCTCTGCCTCTACTCCGAAATGCCGACGTTATATCCAATTACTGGTGTTGTTTTATGGGCTGCACAATTGATTGTCCAGCATGGCTTCTATCGCCTTCAATGGAAGATTGGAACCCTTCGCCATTTGGACATTCGGATGATGACGTATATGGAATCAGATGTCAACACACAAAGAGAACATGTTTCTTTCTGGTTTTATTCATTGCAAAACCCTTGCTGGTTCCTACTTGTCCAAAGAGGCTCGTGATCATTACCTTTCTCTTCCACCATTTCAGCACTTGAGACCGCTGGTAAAGGCTTATCCCCATCCATGCCCACATCAATCTTTTGTAGGGCCTTTATAGTCTCTTCAAAGTCGGACGTATCATCCCCGCTAAACCGTCAATTTTTCATATCCGTACATGATACTGTACATGTACATTACATTACATGGCCTACATTTTGCCTAGCCTGCTTCAGTTTATGCATGATCGTTTTCTTCCTTTATTCTCTTCCGCCTTGTTTTTGTTTGCTGAAACGGGCCTAGATGCACTTCTCTGCCGATTTTAATCTGCTTGCAAGGAATGATTCACGCTTGTAAGTTCTACTTTAATATTTACCTTGACATTACACACGCTTTAATAATAAAGGGAATCGATCGGGCGGGGGTGGCTTGGAGGGTGGATTCATCTAGGGGTGGATATCCTGGGGTCTCAGGGCATTCGGCTACACTGACCTATTCATCATCCTGATGAAAAGAGCAGAACATATAACAAGAACCATCTACACCACAATGGGTGTCAGCGCCTCTCAAACGTCGGTCCAGAAATGCCTGATGCGTGAAATTGCATTGTCGACACTAGCTTACGGGATGTGTTTGAATAAGACGCGTAATAATGGACCATGCGACTTTGCCTAAAGAAAGCAAAATATATATGCTCACGTTTCGAAGCATATCCATCATGTCATTTGTTCTACATAGATAACAGAGTGTCCAAATTCAAATTCAAATTCTTTCCGTTCCAACTTTTGGGTTCCTTAGTGAATCTAGGTTGTAGTTGTGACGATACTTGATTGTGGAATTATCCTTCATCTACTAAGATCATACGGAATGCTAGGGCAATTGACTAGTTACCACAACGGGGAGGACATATCATTGGGGACACTTTTGGGAACAACGGTGACGTAAGAAGGTATCTTGAAAAACAGAGCTGCAAGCAGGCAACTAGCTATTTATGTACAGAGGATCCTTTCAAAAGTTATGATTAGTCCTAAGAATTTAAGATGTAACTCTGTTACTGGCATAAATTTCCTCTCTTAACCAGAGTTTTAATGGGGGTTAATGTTAATGCCTGTTGTGCCTGAATAAACCAGTTACAAGGCATAATAATGTAAGTGATATGGATACAGATGTGGTAGTGGACAATTAACATATATATATATATATATATATACATACAGACTACGACGTGCAAACCAATACGTATCTGAATTGGCTGGCCATACTCTCTGGTTCCATCGCAAGCGTGCGCTTTGCTAAGTAGAAATCCCCCAGCCCTATACTAAGATCAAATGGGTTCGCACATCCGCTGTTCCTTTACTGTCATCCATGCCCGTCTCTATCCATTTGATATGCCAGCCGGCCCAACGCGCACCTCTTCCTCATGACTCTGCAACCCTCTTCACAACCCAGTGCGCAGGCCTGTACAGATTTTGCAACATGCTGTCCGGGTCCTGAATGTAGCCACACAAGGTCTCCGCGGCTTCCATCTTGACAAATTCGAATCCGAATTGCTGGATAAGCGCAATGACATCCTCCTCCGTTAATTCTACACGTCCAGGTTCCCCGATGCCTTCATGGCGTTTATCCGAGGCTGTAGCTCGTTTCGACGGAGAGTCTTCTTGAGAGGAGTCACTTTTAAAAGGCCTATCCTCCCAGTGCCAGAGGAGTGGGCCAACATTTATCCAATACCCACCTGGTTGCAGGCAATTGCGGATTGTCTCGATATACCGTATTAGATTTGGGGCTGTGTCGATGAAGAAAACCGTCGCAACGGCGTGAAAAACAGCCTTCTGCGAGGGACTGCTATACTGGACTACAAAATCTGCCGCAGACATACTCATGGACCCCATGCCTCTCCCATTATCCGGCCCATTCATTTGAGCATCGATGACCGAAGCCGGATGGACATCGGGAATCATGACCTTTTTCAGCTGCTGTTTTCGAGACTTCAGGTTCGAGAACTGCAAGGCAAATGGGTAGAGCGGATATTCATTGGTTCGCTCTGTATGGTTCAATGCCCAGTTACTTGCCAGGAGCTGGTGATAGGAAATTTCGTTCCCCTCTGCGTAATAACCGGCAGCGCAAAGGTCGAAAACAAGTCGGCCAAGCCCAGCACCGGGAACGAGGACTTTAATATGCGGTTGGGAACCAAACAATTCTTCAAGATCTGTCATGACTGGCTTGTAGCAAGCTTCCCGTTCCGGGGCCCCTTCTGCGCTCCAGTCCCGGTAAAGCTGCCTGACGGTTGAATGGGCCTTGCCGATGTCAGAGCCCGTGGCGTTATCATGCCAGTTCCTGTGGCCATCATTTGCGTCCGGGTTGGCGGGTAGGCCAAAGGCTTTCAGACCGAAAGATAGAATTGCAGAAGCGATCTCAGCGTTGGCATCGATTGCATCATCAACTTGATTGAAATTGTCCAAAATAGAGAACGGAGGTTTAGCTAGCATTTGCCAATGGGCTGACGGTAGGGCATAGAATGATTGACGTCTTCGGTGCGTGGTGTGCAAATGTGCGCTTCTTCGGTACTGCCTGGGGTGGTTGTCAGCTGAGATGCTGATTAAATATGCATAGTTTGATATAAATAGTTTCTGTATTTCACGACAAGTAATATGGCCCTCCAGTTTGTACCAAATTCTATATGCACAGCAGTTGTGAAGAAAGAAGGTTTGAATCACTAACTTTTGTCTCACTGGATGAACCGAACTGCCCCATCAAGTGCATGTAGACTGAGCCGAATAGACGGGCTTTACATAAGATATATCAAAGAGCTGTCATTAAATAAGCTTACCTGAAAGAATCGAGTGCAGCGAAGAGGACGCGCCGTTCCTCTGGGTCGGCAAGAGGATCAAAATCCCCCTCCCACTCCTCTGGACTTTCCCCCTTCGCCACACCTTGATTCATGTCTATATTTTGAAGAGGGGTAAGGTAGTTTTGGAACAATTGTTCGCATACCTTACCTTTGGCCATTATATGAATTATCGATGGTGTTTTTATCAGTCACAAATGGTCTTTCCTTTAAAGTTTCGCTCGCTTCCAAGATTTTATATTTTGGGTTTAGCGCCAAGCTTAAATCAACCTCCCACCATCGTCGCGACATCATCAAAGGGGCGGATATTCATGCGGCGTCAATACTACTTCTGAAAGAGTCATAAACATAGACTACCCACGTAGACTGGTTGTTGATCATTATATAATTACCAAACGACTTAAACCGAAGGACTTCAGCACCCTTATACTCAAATACCTGAAAACTATATCATCGTCTTCCGAAGCTATGAATTCCAGTCCAGTCCCGGGTTCCGAAGTCAGCCCAGCTATAGCTCCCATAGAGTTATCATTTTTGGCTCCGAAATCTCTGTATACGATTGTACACATTCATTTGACCTTCTTCGCAACGTCGACGTTGCTATTCCTCACAACGTCGAGCATGGGAGAGTCTGGCCCGACGTCAAAACCGATGGGAAGTTTCGTTTACGCGATGCCTGATGTATGTTTGAACTGGAAATAATCGCTCTTTTTCTCTTGTTCGTGTGCTTCTTTTCAGCGATGCAAATGTTCTTTTTCCTTCCTTTTGACTTTTTTCCTTCCCTCCCCGGCGGCGTCGTTATGTCTTGACGTCCAGCATGAGCGGTGTTTTTTCAAAACAAGCATATCAACTTTGTTGAGGTTATGCGGAATTTGCGTTTCGTGGTCCTCTTAGGGATATTTCGTTTCACGGCGCTATTTCTCGTCCATTTCCTTCATGATTTCCAGACGAGTCGTTTCTAATTTACCCCATCCGGAATACCCAAAATTCTCCATGCATAAAAACCGGAAACTGTCACTTTTTCAACGCCGGGCTTAGCCTGAATAGTGGCTTATCCATGTCCGGAGATCCTGAGGCGTATAATCACAGTGCATGATGCTGACTTAATGGTTTGCAGCGCACCAAGCCGAAAAACACAATCAGCACAGCACTTTACACCTCGCCATCTACCGTCGACTACGCCACACGGACGGCACGGATACTATCACGCAGGATGGACATGCCTGTTTATGTCGGATGTAGCGTCGACTTTTCTGATTCTACTGTCGAAGAAGAAATGGAGGGTCTGAAGAAGATTTCGGAGACAGTAATGGAGAAATGGCAAGAGCGAAAAGGGCAGCAGCAGCTTGAAGATGCGATGCATAGCACCGTAGTCGCATGATATTTTACCTTTCAAACCGCGTTTACCGATGGTTTGAGAGGCACGAGGTCCTGGCAACGCTTGTTGTGAGAAGTCGTTACATTCTGTCAACCAACGCGGGGCACTGTGGTATGAAAATATCTTGAAATGCATTGGACGACAGTGTTACGTTTCTGCTTGATAGGAAGAAGGTTGGTGGGCCTTACGAACACAATATATCTTGGGAAAAGAGTTTGGCTGTACCCACCTTTCGAAGGTTCGAAGACCATTCGGAGAAAGGAAGCAACAAGCACTCGTCCCCAAGAACCCTTATTCTGCGGTTTCTCACAGTGTACAACAATATCATTGGAGGCCGTACGACAAGCACATCATCTTAGACACATAGCTGAAAGGAATACCATGGCGGAGATAATTACAGCATTGTCCGTGCAGCTATTCACATTTGGTTCCTCCTCGTCATTTGTTGGTTGCTGAATGTTTCGGTTCTGCATTGCCATGTTTAGAATTACCCGGTCCAGATATCGACGTGGGTAATGCGCAAAATAATCCCTCCAGGACACCCTGTGTTTTCAGAAAGAGGCCCGAACATTAGAGCCTTTTTGAATGTTTTTCGTGGTCGAACATGCCACATGTGTGAAGAATAATGGTTTACGAATGATATAAGTTTTAAAGCAAAATGCGGTTACAGTTCCTGCTGCCATTCCCGTAACCATTCTTCTTACCCATACCCAAGTGATCTGCCATCCAATCCTCACTGTCAAACTGTGTTTGGCTGGCTAAGGAATGCTACATTTTGTCGAGCGTTTCTAAATCCAAATCTAGTTATTATTGCTGGCCCCGGGTCTTGAGAATCTGAAAAGTAGAGCAAGTTGACATCTAGACATATGAGCGTTGAATTTTATTTCATTCTATTTGTCAAACATTAATCTTTTTGGCTGATGTGACAACTGTAGGATAGTGCTTGATTGTCTGCCTAACCTCGTTTTTTCGATGCGAAATAGACTCGGGTGTTCAAGGGAAAGATCACCGAGTCATGAGATATGTTGATATTAGGGAACATTGCGCGATTGTTTTGCATCACGTATCTTCGTCTCTCTGGACTGAATTACTATTAACATCCGGAACGAAGTTTGATAAGCTCCACGGAAGCCTCCAATTGCATTAGCGGCGTGACGTGAGGCTCGCGCTCAAAAATGCGCTGGAAAGGCAACAAAAGGCCAACACATGTCATTCGGCTCAAATCCAGGGACCCTGGCCAGGCAAATTATTCCAGTCAGTCTGACTTTCTGGCGTAACGACGACCAGGGTATTCCGTCTGATCCATCTGGTTGGTAAAGGCTTCCGTTTCCTTTCTTGCGGTGCGTGTGGAGTTAGGAATTCATATCGTCTGGTCTGATCCAATAACAATAGATAGAGCCTTGCCAAGATCATTCTGCGAGTTTGCTCCCCAAAGTGCCAGGATGTACTGTACCAGGATTCGACAGGGAAAACACGAGGGAATAAAAGGGATTGTGCGTATTATTCTTGATTTCCAGGGCTACTTTTAAATTTGTTGACGGCTCGATCACATAGATGTCTTTTGTTATGGTGAAAATTTCCGAAGTTTTGCCTGTGTTAACGCCAAGCTGAGTTGGGAAAAAACTCCAAACACATGGCGGGGCGTTATACTTGCTGCACAACAGTCTCATCACTGTCATCAGCGGATCCCAACTTCTTTATCCATCGCGGGGAGCTATCCGTTTTTCTTCTCGTTTGCTCTTGCGGGTGGTGCAAGTCCGCTGAGAGGCCGAGCCGAGCTGCTGCGATCATTGGTCAGGGGAAAAGGTTACCCGCGCACGGACCGTCCATCTGTGGGCCTAGGCAAGTCAGGTTTTGTGAGGCGAGATTAATAATTGCGTGGAGCATGATGCTTCCCGTCCGTCGTGTGAACAAACGAGGACCACGCAGCAAGAACAAGGACTTGGACGGCCAAATCGCGGGGAATGGGATTTGGGTCTTCTTCATCACTGTTCGACTAGTAATTTTATGACAGCCCGTGTACATCCCAGGCCCAATCCTATGCAGCAACCTTGGAAGCTGGGGACCAGATGCAATCAAAATGTTTCTTCCTACGAATTCGCGATTGACCTTTTCTCCTTGTCTCTGCCCCGCGTCTTGGATGACTTGCATTCCTGCTCGTTTCGCTTGTCTGTTTCCGAACATATGTCCCCAAGCGGCAGATCCCTCCTCGAATTCTGCCCCAGAGCAGCTAAGTTAGCGTGAGGGTCGCGTGGATCCAACATGATTCAAAAATAACATAATCTCGGCAGACACCCCGAAACCACGAATCGTTGCATGGGCCGGGTTAGTTCGGGTGTTCACAGGACTCAGCGCTTTTATTTCTGAAAAATTAACAGCTGAAAAAAAGAGTTTTTGTGGGTTCGGGTTGAGAGAAGCGTCTTTTTTCATGCACAACTGTATGTTCTAAATTCTAAGGAACCTAACACAATAAAACCTGCGAAAACTCACGCCGAATTTCGTCCCCATCGGAAATTTTACCCCACAGGCAGAGAGCGAAACGAAGAACAGTCGAACCGTGACGACGAGCAGCTTTTCAGCCTGTGCGCATTACATATGATGGGTTCCTGGCCATATTTTCGGCTGGACGAGCCGTGGTGGCGAACATAATTCTCGTTCGTTTGATCATTTATGCCATTGCGGTATCTTCCAGGAATCAAGGCCAGATATGGAATGAACATGGTATGTGCGGTGCCTCCTGCACTTTTCGACAGGTAGCTAGCTGCCGTCTACCGATCCAAGGAAGTATCGTCTCTCATTTTGAGGGTGTCCATATCTTTTCTTCCTGATCTACTCCGTACAGAATAGACAAATTAATAGATGACAACCAAGAAGATAATGGATGGACGAGAAATTCACGTAAAAGGAGCTCTGGATCCCAAAGCTCAACCCACGCGCAGGTTCATTTTGGAAAATACTTTCCCTTCTTAAAATTTCGGTAATTTTCCCAACATATTGTCATTTTTTTGGTCTCTTTCCTGAAAGAGCATATCAAAGAATGACAAACAGTCCCGCTGGTTCCTGTTGGTTCAGCCTAAACTTTCCACGGCTTGAACCGAGGAGTGTATTTGCTTTTTCCAGTACCGGCTTTAGCGTCCCCTAGTGTCTGGCGACAGGAGGATTTCAAATGCAAAGCAGAGGTGCCAATCTTCATGGAAATTTGTCCATTCCCCATAGGCAAAAATGAAAGGTTGCAAACGGAAATTTTGGTAAGGTTATGATGGACTGTCCGTCCCTTTTCTGTCGGAATGAAGGGAATGACTGCGGGGCTACCGCCAATGGCCAGCTCAAACCACGATCCTTGCAAGCAAAGTCCGCGACTGCTGTACTTGAGGCTTGATGCTGGAGACACGGCCCTTTGCTCGTTGATGAAAGAATGAAATTTTGCGTTCGTAGTATAGACTTCTTCGCTTCGGCAATATGTAGCCCAGCATCGACCGTGCGGCGAGAAAAACGGCATACATACAGTGAGTGCCACTCTGACCGGACTGGCCTTCCAACCTTGGCCCTTGAGTCGAGTACAAGCTTGAATCCCTGGCTGTGTCTGGGGTGCCCATTCCATTGTGCGCCGGTGCGGTCTCATTCGTCCGGAGTTCATCTGGCGACATTGAGAGAAAGCGGCATTTCCGGCGGCCTATTTCGCAGTTTGAGTTTGCGGGCGGCTGACTGCTTGGGACGGTTGTGCAGGCCGCCCCTGCCTCTCCAAAAGGGCCCAAGCGCCCTAACTACCACCTGGAAATCATCATGTTCGCCTTACTCGATATCATTAATACCTACCACGGATTATTTATTGTTATAGGATAATTTGTACACTACGGAGTACTCTCGCTTGTTGACTCTTAAGTGCTGCGCGCAATCAACCCAGCTATGATCTCAGTCTTCATCATCGGTTTCACCATCCTGTAACAGTTCCTCGGTTGGCTGCACCCTGTTTCGTCTGTTCTCCTTTTCAGGTTGTGGCTTCATCCACGTTCTCCGACTGGAATCGCATAACTCGGAACTTTACTTTTTTTAATCTTATCCATTAATTACAGAGAATTGTTGGCAGAGGGGACTCGGAAAACAGGGAATGCTCCCCACGATGGCTCGAACCCAATTATGATCCGACTCTGGCGTTGCGGCGTGCCTTCACTAACGAGTGGATCCTCGCTCTAGACTACATGGTAATGTTCGGAGGGCCACCCGAATCACTACTGAATCAGACAAGTCACTCTGCATAACTTTTCGATCCACACGAGCAAGAATATTGTGGCTGTCATGAAACACGCGGAGCATTCGCCATCCCCCTTGGCTTGTCGATCTCCTCCAGTGACAGCCATTTTATATGCATGCCACTTACTCGGTGGTTGGGCGCCGATGGAAAGTTTCGGAATCACCTTCCATGGAGTTACCAATTTAACCCCTTGATTTTCGCCCTCATTTGTTGCCATCTCTAGCAAAAGCTGCTAGAGATACGGAGGACCCTGTCTAGAGCTTGGCACATGCGTGGTTTCTATTAAAGATGTCCTCGTAAAGCAGACGAAATGGGACTGATTATCCCGATAACATCCTTTTTTTTGTGTGCTTGCAGAAGAACAGAAGTGTAAGCAATAATACGAGCGACCCTTATATCCTTGTCATTTATCCAGGGTCCATGCCGTCTGATTGCATCTGCTTAGAGACTATCCCATAATATTGATTGCCAGAAATTTTACGTCGCGCAGAGCATAATTAGCGAGCCTGACCGAAATCGTCGTCAAGCAAGGAGTCCGTCCCGTCTAGTTTTCTTCCCGTTTTCGTATTTTTTATTTTTTATTTTTTCTTTCAAACCTAGCAAAAACCGCGTTGTCTCTCAGTTCACGGAAACAGCAGATTATTTTCCAGGGTTGCCTGAGATTCTTCCGGCTGCTCGCACGTTTCAGCCAATGGCAGATCATCATCGTGGACCACAGGAATGGAGAGACGAGGCCCGACTTTCATGAGCTTAAACCAGTGAGGCACTGCCGCACTGAAGGTTTGCTGCTCCAAGTGGGTCCGGCTAAAATCAAGGTGACCCAGTCTACCATCCTCCAGGCCTTACTAGTACTGTGTACAAGTTTACGAGAAGCCCTGGGGGGAAGGCCCAAGACATATCTCGTCGCCCATACCTCGGCTTTCCTCTGGCGATCAACCCGTAGCGTGGCCCCTTTCTCCAGCGTCTGGGAGCAGTGGGAGGTCAATCGGCTGGTGTCCGCTTAAAAATGCAGCCAAGGCTCAGCGCAAAATCAGTCCTCAGGTTGTAAACTTTCCAGCAAACGATTGCAGCGGTCCCGCAAAGTTAGCTGGGTTCCAAAGCTCAACCCTAATAAGTTCTTTAGCTTTTAAGACGCTGGCTTAGCTAGCCAGTACCATATTTCATCCTTTGTGGTATTCGGTCGTTGAAGTTAATGCGCTTTTGCAAAATTGACAGTTTTCATCCATGATCTATTGATATGTCGCCTGTGCGAAAAGCCTGGGCTCCTTCGATCTATCTAGGAATCACCCATTCGGAACCGAATCCCTTGCGGCATCTGTAACCAAGAAGATTCGAGTTCGAAGACGAGAGGGACAGCGAGGAAATATGCAAAATCCATATCACCAACTGCCTGCGATCCAAGCTCCGCAGAGTAGTGGTCCGTATGTCTCCCCACCGGTTGCTTCATCAACATCATCAGCAATCTCCGGTCCTCGGGCGCGATCAAATCTCAGTTCAGCGCCTTCGAGCAGAGCGTCAAACGGGTTGAAGATATCTCATCTAGTATATAGCTCCCGGCAACATGATCTGCGACATTCACCTCCAGGTGTAGCCCATCTGCATTCGCAGGGGTCTTTGTCAGTCTCCTCAACAGAAACGTCAGGGGTTCTCCCAGAAGCTCACCATCAAAATGAGATGGCACCGGCGCGGCTTCGTATGGTTTCTTCGAACCAGCAACCTCACAAAAGAGCATATAGACAGAGACGAAAGGACCCAAGTTGTGATGCGTGTCGGGAACGCAAAGTAAAGGTATAAGGTTCGGTTAGTTGTAGAGCGAAGGCAGACACGGCTGATACAGCCATGAGTAATGCTGATCAGACGCGTTCATTCTGTGTAGTGCGATGCCTCAGATTCCTCCAGTTGTACAGAATGTTCCAATCGAAATGTGCGATGCCTATTTACGAAGGAAACGAACAGACGAATGTCGTCAATCAAGTAAGTCGTCACCTACACGACTTTCGCCGTGCCTTGCATAACTCATCCATCCGTAGGCAGGTTCAGGATCTAGAGCGACAGTTAGCACAAGCAAAACAACAACTTCGCCAGCTTCGTTCAGGTATTCCCAAAATTGACAGTTTGATGGATCCCGATTTTGAGTTGCATGACGATACTCCAAGAATCCCGGAGGTCGGGCAACGCCCAAATCGCCTCAATTTCACCAATATAAACCTGCCGCCATCCCACGTTTGTTCGAAAATGAGAACTTACGGCCAGGGACTCATCAACTTCCCACCAAATCCTTCATTAACACATCTTCCGTTGTTGCTGACTGGGGATGTGCCCCCACTGCCTCCAGCAAGTGTCATGGATGCGCTCCTGGGGCAATACTTCTCCCACATACACTCTGTGTTTCCCATTGTACACTGGCCGACGCTGTTGAATGACTACGATCAGGTCTCCCGCGTCAGGTCTCTTCATGGAGTTACTAGGGGATGGGCTGCAGCACTGTTTGCAATTCTTGCATGCGGATCTTTGCATTCTCTTGACCAGGATTTGGTGTCAAAGGGCAAAGACTTCCTCCAAACCAGCGTCGGTCTGATTGATGTTTGGCAAGACACATTTTCTCTTAACCAAGTCCGGACTGCGATGCTGATTAGCATCTTCTTGTATGAGACAAATTTGAAATCTGCCAGCTGGGTTTGGCTAGGTTCTGCTGTGAGAATTGCTCAGGACCTAGGTTTGCACATCGAGTCTGCCTACTCTCCTATGGAAACTGTGTTGAGAAGAAGGGTTTGGTGGGCGTTGTATGCATGGGAAAGGTCGGTCCGAAACCAGTTGTGTAACACGCTAGAACGTCAACTAATAATTTAACTGTACGTGCGGTAGGCTTGTGGTTCTCGAAACAGGGAGACCTTTAATGATACACGACGAAGATTGCGATGTCGAGCTCCTCTCTTCCGTTGACGATCGCCTGACTGACGGGGACTCGTTATCGCGAGGGGAGAAGCTCACACCTGTTCTAGCGATAACTCACGTCATGCGTGCTGTATCTCAATTAACCAAGAGCCTAAAGACTTTGGTGATCTCTACTGATACATTAGAGGCATTCGAACGACATTTCAGGTTGTGTTTGGCAACGTTCCCGCTGGATTATCGAATGGAGGCGAACCACTATCTACATCCTCGCGCACTCTCCCCCATCATGTTTATGCAAAATACCCGACTTGTTCTCCATCGCCACAACATTTCTCCACGTAGCTCAACAGAGGTGAGGCACGTCGCTCTTGGACGCTGTTTAGCCATTAGCCGTGATACTGCCTGCTTGCTCTCCCGATGCATGCTTTCTCCAAACACGCCAAAAGTTGGACCTATTGCCCAGCAAGGAGGCCATTGGAGGCATGTGATGGCAACTGCGGCAACCACAATTTTATGCTGCCATATATGGCGCTGTACCCTGATTCTCCTTTTACAGAGTGACTATGCTGGTGCACTTGTTTGCGTCCAAGCAAGTGCTGCAATAGGAGATGCACGACTAGTCAATGCCGCTTGTGGCCGCTACGTTGCATTCTTTCTCAAGTGTATGCTGGAAAAGGCGCGGAGACACGGCCTTGAAAACCTAGACCGCGACGAGGAAATGATGGCTTATGTTTCAGGTGATCTTCAAGGCCGGGCTAGTGGCAGCTGGATATGGCAAACCAACGAGAATGAATCTGCGTCGACGGTAACTCAACCACAATCCGTAACTTCATCGAAACTCTCACCCCTCGGGGAGCAATTCGTCGATGGCGCTCCGAATGGAGCTGCTGTAGATGCCTCAGAGAGGGAATGGGAGGGATGGGGATGGGTGGAACAAACAGTCCAGCTCCTTCTAACAGAACAGCAACAACAGCAAAACCTCATGGTTGAGACTAAGGAGAATGGATCTCGGTTTTCAGGTCTCCCTAGGTCCAGTTTGCCCTATAATCGCCCTCCCGAGAACATCAGTCCATCTCGCAATGGTTCGACCAGTCACTCGCGAATGACAATTGCCAACATAATCTGATTCAATTCCAACTGAATCTCCGCCACCTTCATGATACATCATTTATGATATAGCTGTGTTCAAGGGGCATTATATACAAATTTGGATCACAGCTCTGATGGCATTTTCGAGCACACTCGCCAACCCGGGATAATTGTAAAAGCCACAAAAGCAGTGCGTTTTGCGCCTCGTTTCGTGTGCAAATACATGGGCTCGGGTATGTTAGCTGGGCATTAATCCGTTCCAGGCGCCTCGTCACTTCGTGGCGTTTATCTTCGATACCTCGCGTTGAATAAATTACGCAGGTGCCCAGTTCCCCTAGGGCCATTCGAGAGCCCCAGTTTACGCATCCGTCTTTTCATCACAGCTTCGTTTTTCAAATGAAAACTATGGTCAAAAACCGCTCCAAGCCAATAGGCCTATGTATAACGGATAACGCATACGGTCTTTATTCAATGATGAATGCAAGGACCATCTTCCCCGCCCTCCCTTCCTTCCTTCTGCGACACCCACCGCAACTTGAACCTTGTCCATCTACTCCAGTCCAGCCTGTTTCAAATATCAAGCCTGAGTAATGACATGTACTGTACATAAAATACCCTTTCTTTTTCTCCTTAACGCTTTTAACTGTTCATGTTATCTTACGGCCTTTAACCAAAATACCCACTTCTTGTTTTCCTATATTTTTTACATGTGAGATACCTTAGCGATTCGCCATGTCTGTTTTGTTTGTGGAGATGAGGCCCGGCTGCGGCAACTGTAGTAGGCAAATGAATATTTAATACAGCTCCTGCGATATAGCCACATATCTATATATGTTCAATCCATTTCATTCCTCGCCCAATGGTGTCCTTCCACAAATGAATTGAAGTTATTATATCTGGTACTTATATAGAAGAAACGGTAAAAGAGGAAACACAAAGCGATGAAAAAAGCAGATTCGCCGCGAAGACAGTCGCAGTTATAATAATCTTTTGATAAAAGTAACAATGTTCAGAAAAGTCCCGTGAAATTTAACTTTTTAAATTCTACTAATTCTACCAGAACCTTTCGTCATTTTTACTCCCTCGACGCAAGTTAAGTCTCGAGATTAATACTCCTGCCAAACCTCGCATAGAGCGCAACTTTCAGCTGTTGTAGCTCATCCCTCACATCACTTAGGTTCTCTTCGAGCTTGCTGACCTCCTCATCGATTCGCTCTGTAGAAGCTGTGAGTAGTGATTGTGCTTCCGAGAGCGGGAGAGATATGAACGAGTCGCCAATTTTATACCTTTGTTTTTTATGGTTTTGATTCGGTTAGCTTGTTTAAGTGAGGGAGTGATAAGAATGGGGAAACTAAAGCAGTCGACTAATTGGGAAAGGAGTTATAACATACGGTATCTTTTCGTCTTCATCTGCAAGTTCGAGTTCCATGGACACTTCCTCAAGATCTTCTTTGTCTTTCTATTGCGGCGGGAACAACCATGGTTTGATAAGCATGATTAGCCATATAGTTGAACAAACTGCTAGGATTTACCCGTAAATGAAAACATATCTGTAGCCTTGAAACACCTCGAAAGTGAACTGGGCATATATATGCTTATGCGGCCTGGCTTGGAGGTATGCAGGAAGTTTCTGAGGGAGGTATCACAGGGGTACCACGATCAAATCAGGTAGAGTGTATCCTGCTATGCCTTAAATTCTCAGAATTAAAGGAGGTATAACCTCCCTTAAAGGCAAAAAATATGACAATAAACAAAATAGAAATAAAACAATAAAAGTCCAGACGTACATGCTTAGCTTTCAACTGCTCTTCGAGCATTGTTTCCCGCTGGTGTAGTCTGCTGAAGCGATTGATTTTTTCCTGGTCTTCACGCCGGACCTCAGTTTCATCGCCACCAGCTGTCGCCTCGTCCTCCTTCGAAAGCTATGGAATTCGTAAGCATATGAAACATAACAACTCCAATTAAATCATTTATGAGTTCGTTTGAGCGGGTGAGAGGGGAAGGGGACAGAACGACGGAAAAGGGATTTCTCACCATACGTCGTTGTAGCATCATGTTTTATGAAATGCGCGGGATATTAAGCTCAAGTTCCGTAGACGTAGAGGCCACAGATGGTATTAAGGGTTGAGGGTTGATTTTATATATATCTTCCTGCAGTCCAACTGTTATTTATGTATGCGTTTAAGCTACGAGCGAACATCCGCCGCATGGCCCGTGCACAAACTTAGCCGAAAGCAAGGTTAGAAAGTACTGCTGTACATACATGTTACTTGTACATGTATGTTCAAGTGTTCAACATTTCTTGCATCAGTTAATGCCCTCCAGATCTCAACGTATATATATATATATATATATTTCTTTTATTATATGAGTATGTTGCGCTCAACTTCATGGCGTAATCTTTTTATTTGTTCCCGCTCGTGACGATTTTGCCCTACGAACCAAGGTAGGCCTTTTGATTCAGAGATATGCCAGGTTCTTCTCCCCCAGATAACTAACGCTAATCCGGCGCCTGTCCAGCTTTAAACAAGCCTCCTTGTCAATCGGCATAATCATCTTCATCATCGTCATCATCTCAATAAGACACTCCTCCTTTTGCTCTTTGCTGGCTTTCTCTAGCGTCACGTGCCAGTTCAGCCAGTGACATCACTAGTCCTTTTTTGTTTAGAGTGTGCTTGTGTAAGCGTCGGGCAGCTCCAACCCCAGACCAATCCGACGAACGAAGACAACGACGAACGGCGACGACGACAACGACTGCGAGCCTCTAGCCGTGAGAGCATTCACTACAAAGACTTATTGAACCTTTACACATCTCACTATCTTTTTGAACAAGCGGGCTGTCGTTCTCTTACCGGTATACCTAGTGGTCATCCTCCCCTTGGCTGCCTGAACCAGGCACGAAACGCCCTCTCATCACTCTTTCGTCGCACCTCCACACATACACACTTACATCACCATGAAGATAAATAAAGAAGCTCCTTATCTTCCACTTCTACTACTATTTCCGACCCTCTCATACGGAGTAACGTTAGACTGTGACCGTATCGTTGTTGACAGCAAATCATGGAACCTACGTTCTTTGGCCGGTCCGCACTCGGTCTACAACGTGGTTGAACACCCTCCAACCACTATCAATACTACATATACCGTAAACTTATGCCAACCGCTGAAAGAAACAGAGTGCCCGTCAGGGACAATGAGTTAGTTGTACCATTGCTTTTGCCGACGTTCACCAGCTGGCTGTTCTTCATGTGATTTTTACTGACCTGGCTCCTGCTTTTCCTCAGTCTGCGGAGTGCAACGATCGTCGAATGACAACAAAGTGTTAGGTGCTATTCCAATCGCGGGTATTTACGTCCAGAATTCTGGCAGAAACCTCGATCCTAAGGTTACGCGGCTTAAGTCCAGCGATTCCCAACATGAAGGGCTCCGGGTCGAGCTCCACGGCGGGAAATATCCCTTTAACGGCAAGGATTATAAACAACAAGCCGTTATAGAAATGACGTGTGATCTCGAGCGCACCGGCTTAGAAGGCGATTGGTCTGGCAAGAGAACTAAAAGGGCTGACGAAGATGGATCCGACGGAGATAAAAAAGACGATAAAGCAGGCGACACCAAAAAGGGTGACGAGAAAAGTCTTCAGTTTAAGAGCTACGGACTGGTTGATAATGTGTTCGTCTTGAGATTGGATTGGTTGACGAAGTATGCCTGTGAAGACTTCGAGGACGGTGGAAACGAGAAGAATAATCACTGGGGACTTTTCACCTGGTTGATTGTGATGTGAGTACTCGCAGTGTCTATACTTCGAGCTATCCCTTGCCCACTTCATTACCACCTACAGAATACTTGCTTCCCCACCCTCGCCATAAACTCCATATATATCGCGATGGGACTAACAGTGGGTTTTTGCAGTGTCTTCCTCTGCACCGCTGCGTATCTTATCTTCGGCTCCTGGTTGAACTACAACCGATACGGCGCGCGTGGCTGGGATCTCCTTCCACATGGCGACACCATTCGTGATATCCCTTATATTTTGAAGGATTGGGGCCGGAAAGTGGTTACCACCGTACAAGGCCCTGGACCGCGGGGCGGCTACAGTGCCGTCTAATTACCTGAATGAGCAATGGAGTTTTTGCTTTTGGCTTCGTCTTTTGTTATTTTCTTTCTTTATTTTCATTTTTGTTTTCATTTGGCGGATTGTTTGAACGCTATTTTGAGTTACTGGGCTGTGGATGATGGATGATCCATTTCCCTCATCGTTCCCTGCATTCTTACTCCTCTTTTTTTTTTATCTCCTACGCATGCCGTTCGTATCTGTTATAGGTTATTGTTGAACTCTTTGACTATATTCTCTGTTCTGACTACGTGGAAACATGAACTACCACTGCACTGTCTTATGAATTCCTTGCTTGACTGTTGCTTACTGCGTACTCCTTTTATTTTTTTGTTTTTAAACGGCTTGCCCTTTGTGAGTGTTTGGCAAGGTTTATTCACAACGACATGGAAGCACCCCGGTCTGGAATCGATTCCCCATGATCAACCTACCTATACCTGAGTATGTCTCTAGGGCTCATACCTGGCATATCCGGGACTCTTTGATCACTGTTCTTCGAACGTCTTTCTACATTACCCAGCCTCCCTCTCACCACCGCCCTGACCACCACTGACCACACACCATATTTTATCCCTTAACTCGGCAGTGCTCTTTTTTCCGTGCCTCCTCTCCGCTAAACGCATTCACACATCTTAGGAACTAGAAAGGTTTCAGTTGCCGCATTGGCGGTTTTTTGGTTCTCTTTTGTTCATATCTATCTTTTCATTTATGTCCTTGGCCCCTTTGGCCAGCTGCGTTCCTTGGCAGTCTAGTTGTCTCGTGTTGTCGGGCGAGTGACGGTTTATCCGGAGTTCGGGATTTCTATAGTTACCTTATATATATATAAAAAGACTTGTTTTCATAGCCTGAGACACATATATGTGAATGGGAGATTCTCAATTGTTATATTTTTTTTTCTTCCTCCTTGATCCTATACCCTGTACATAGCTCCGCGCGCAAAGTAATCTATATACTGCAATCCCCATAGCTTCTGCAGCTAGAAGGGGTTCAATTGAAATATCGTGAAACATAACTAACTGTACCTACGCACTATGATTTACACACTAGCTACTCTACGCATACTAAGCAATCAACAATAGACGCGACATGCTCCAGAGCATGATATAAAGGCATTGGCGTCGTTTAAAAATCGGGCAAGTAAAAGTTAAGGAGAAATCATCACTACTTGTACGAAAGGGAGGGACGAGAGCGGAATGGCGAAAATGTAGGGTTGCCACGGCCCAGCCAGCTTTTTAATCGTCGCTTCGACGGATTGGCGAGCGTGGCAGATACAGAAGGGGGAAATTGGAAAAGAAGAACAAGGACAAGGAAATGAAGGTAAGGGTGGAACCGCGGAGAGGGATAAAAACGAGGCCAGAGAAGAGCACGCGCAAGACTTGTCCGCAGATAGCCTCCCATGTGTCTTGAGTTTAGCAATCGTAGTTATAGGAAGGGATCACACATGCACGTCTCGAGTGTCCGTTTGCGTAACTGGAGAGCTAGTTTGACACCCAGGGCTTGAGAAGAAAGGGAAAGAAAGAAAAGGAAAAGAAAAAGAAAAGAAAAGAAAATATGAATATTTGAAGGATAAAATAAAATGGGAAGGGAGTTAACCAGGGGAGGTGCGTTGAGGTAAAAAGCAAGAAGGAAAGAAAATCCATGTTTCCCAGCGAAATACTGCCAAACGGATATTCTCTTTCAAGCCTTCATGGCGAATTTCTTCATATAGCGATAGTTAGCCATGTTGCGATCGACGGCGGAGCGGATGATTTTTGCTCCCTTCTCGCCGTACTTCTCACGCCACTCTTGGTCGAATTCGGCTTCGGTTTTGCGTGCTTTCTGCTTTAGTCGATAAAATAGAGTTGTCAGTCAGAAGAACCAATGGTATATACCCTGCTTGGTTTATATATATATGATATTTTGCAAGGCGGGGTTTAAATAATGAGAATAATAACAAGAAGAAGAAGAATAATAATAACAAAACCTACATGGCTTCTAGCTTTTAGTTCAGTTGAGCGGATGGCATCTTCGTGGAACCCTCTCCATTTCTCGAATGCCTCATTGGCAATTCGATGATCCTCCTCGGTATTCCAGGTCAGCATTTTGGGAGTGTAATCTATTCCGACGCTCTTGCAGTAGCGCTTGATTATGCCAGTAGGATCATTCAGCAGATCGTCCGCATCAATGACACAAATCTCAGTTCTTTTATTATTTTCTGGTGCGGTGCTTCCATTGACGTCGTTACCGTTTGTGTAGGCTCCATTTGATGCGCCATTTGCAACCCCGTTTCCATTGGCATCATGCGGACCGACAAGCTGTATTTTGCGCAGGTAGTCGAAAACACGGCGGACCTCGTCGTAGCCCGCCTCAGATTCGTAAAAGTCGTAAAAGCCCGTGATGTCGTCCAACGGTGGGATCGTACATCGATAATAGGATGGGATGCTGTAATGGGGGTCACGGATCAAGAAAGTGAAATGGAACTTGGCAAGCAGTGCAGCCGGAACAACGGTCGGATTGTCGACCTCCGCAGGCGTATCATACGGATAAGGGGTGTTCTTATTGGCATTGGAACTTGGTTCCACGGCCAACACACCCACGGGGTCGACAGCATTTCCATCCTCCGTGCCCACACCGCGTTTAATTCTCAGTAAGGAGGGAGCGATGCTGGCGGGCTTTCCGCTTGGGGGAACGAGGTAGTGAATGATGTCCTTGATAAAAAGGCGTTTTCCCTATAGTGCGGTAAGTATATAGTAATGGTTGAGTGCGCTGAGTGCGGGATGCACGCCATCTAGGTTCAACTGTGTTTGAGCGCATTATAGTAGGGCATGTGTCAAAGCTCTTGCGCTAAATACACGAAGGATCAAGGAGGACTTTTGGGAAATCAAACAGTTTCGGGGGAGGAAAAACGGCTTCTCGATATCGATGACATGGATGACCAAACATCGCAAGGGAGGATGGCGAGGAAGATAGTGACCCGTGGTATCGATAATAGGCTTCGACCGTGGGTTTATCCCCAGGTAAACAAGAAGCACCGAATCGCACCGAAAACAGTGAAATGATATATTTGTGTAATGTAAAGAGGAGCAAGAAAAGGTAAGAACCAATTTTCTCAGGGACCAGAAAAAGGGTCAAACCTCAGATGCTTCGCTCTCAAGCCTGTCAAATATTGACTGATATGTCGAACCGGCAAAGCCGCTTTCAATTCTAGCCTTCTCATCATCCTCGTATCTGCTGCTCAGCCTTTCCGGGCCAAAGTAGAACGCATCCCCGAAGGGTTCATGGACACATTGGAGAGTATCACGACATTGCATGAAGACCTAGAGATTCAGGTTAGTTGCGAATTAGAACGTCCATGATGAAACTGGGGAGTAGTTCAAAAAATACTCTTTCGAAAGCTGTGGAGCATGCGCGAGGATGAGTCGCTACGAAGATTGGACGGTTCGACATGTTTGAATGGCTGTAGTAGTATAGAAGTAGTTAAAAATTTAGAGGTGATAGGAGAACCTGGTCTGTCTTAGGGGATAGTGTAGAGACGAAATCGTGTAGTCGAGATCTTCTGCTGCGTACGATAGTGCTTGTCTATTGGCAACTAAACTTATGTAGTAGTTTCTCGTGGAGGATAAAAGAAGAATAGCAAATTTCACGGGGAATCGCGGGTATATATGAAGTTGGTTTGAGCTTGATGAGATTAAGGTAGCGAGATGAGATGGCAGGATCGATGACGACAATGGAGCCGAATTGGACCGACTTATGTAGTTAACGTTACGGATTTTATCCACTGTGAGGGACTGAGAGGCAAAGGCGTAAAAAAAAAAAACGGATGCGAGCTGCAAATCGCAGATTCATTTTATCATTCCCTGTTTGCAAGGAGAAGCAGGAATTTTTTGCATCCTTCACCATGAACGTCGCGCGACCCAGCAAATGCCAATCATTCGGCTTCACAAACCCCTCCCTCACCAATGCAAATCAAATGCCCCTCGTCCGTCCGTCCTGCACTCTGACCAACTGACCAGGGCGCCTGGATCCCGCCCTGGATTCCACCACCCACCCACGGTCGCGGAAGGGAGAGTTCATCTATAGAGCCTATGAGCGTCGCTGAAGAACTGGGCCTGCGTGAGGATTTTCAAGCCCAGAGCCACAGAAGCGTTGCCGAGCATTTCGCTGCCCTGACATCACATCTGCGAGCCACGATCCTTTGCGATTGGATATAAGGGCCCTATCCATCCTTGACACAACCGTATCACCATGGGCATTTTGAGGTTTTAAATCATGGAAAGGAAACCTAAACCTATCAAGAGATGTCCTGGCATATAAAACTCGGCTGTTCTGTCCTTTTGACGCGACAGCACTCTCGGACAGACGTTGGACTACACAGCTCTATTCCACTGCGCGGCATCTATGCTCCACAGTGAAACTGTGCGCAAGTGTTTGGTGTGTGAGATATCTGTTCCTCAAAGTTTCCCTCCAGCAAACATTTGAGACTGGGTGCTCCATATCCATGGCATGTTTCTATTTTTGAAAACGAAAGGGAACATCTTCTCATCATTTTTATTTATAATCAAATATAACAACAACCATGTAAGAAAAATAGATTAATTATATTAAGAATTATTTACAAATCAGCTTTCACACATACAAGCAGAATAATAATAATAAAATTTTAAAACAGAGAGTAAAATTTTTTTTATTAAAAGATTTATCAATCTACATAATAACTAAGTTAACGAAACCAATCGCCTCACGAGAGAAAACCATTTTGCATCTTTTCAATACATTTGTACTACCAGCCAGCAAACCTAAGTACAACCCCTTTCCCCCCGATAGAAAAAACAGGCATGACGGCTACAAATTCGCCCTGGAGCCCTCATGGGTCCGGGATGAGCGTCATTATTTTGCCCACGGATAGAAAGTGTCCGTGAAAAGTCGCATCTGTCGCACAAAGTTCTGCTCTTCGGCTGGATTCGAAATGCGATTGACTTTACTGTTCAGAGATTTAGTTGAATTTCTCAAATTAGGGCGTGATATCCATACAATGTACCATTCTTAGCTCGGTGAACACGGTGAACTTCGTGCTCTACTCTCTCAAAGTCTGGATCACTGAGCATATCTTTTTCAATATCCAGAACTATATGAAATGACCTCTGCTTCATCTCTGGGGGTTGGAAAGGTTCGATATGCGAGTGATGGATTCTTTGCGTGAGTTCATCGACAGGGCGTCCAGCAGATGCTAGATATGCCATGATAGCATGGTCAAACTCTGTTGGGTTACGACCATCGAATTCGTTCACACGAAGTCGTAAAATGACGCGCTTGGGATGTTTGGGAAAGCTTTCGAAAGTTGGCACAGCATCTACTGCTGATTCTCCAGATGTCTCCGGCATAGTAGCTGCTCGATTGGCTACGGTGTAAGGTATGGATGGAGAACGGATAAATTCATTCAGCCTTTTCAGTGGTGAAAGCTAGTACGGGAGTCTATATTGACAAATGTGTCAAATGGCTCTTTTCAGTGTAAAGGCTTAATTCCACACAAGCATCAAATGCTCGCGCCCCCTCTACCACTTTCACTCTCTACCCCTACACCCCTCTTACCACCCCTTCCACCCCTTCCACTCCCTACCTCCTCTACCACCACCACCGCCTCTACTCCTTCTACTACTCTCTTCCACTCTGTATCACCTCTATCACCATTATCAGATTGATCAGAGCTGTACAGACTGCAGAGTCAGCTATTCAATCTCATTCATGAATTCAAAGAGATGCACATGACATCACATGAGATTTTATTACAGAGTATTTAGCAGTATATACTATAAACACAGAGATCAAAATGTGATAGAGATAGTAAGAGAGGAGTAGAGATAGTGAAAGTGATAGAAAAGACTGCAGAGCAGTAGAGATAGTGATGATGATAGAGAGGCTAGAGAGTGGAAAAGGTGATAGAGAGGGGTGATAGAGGCAGTAGTGATGGTAGAGGGGGTAGAGGTGGTAAGAGAGTGAGTGGTAAGATGAGGTGGAAGTGATAGGGGGGGGGGGGGCTGCGGGGCGTTAGAGGCGGTGGTGGTGGTAGAGGTGGTAGTTACCAAGTAAAGATATACGGAGTATTGTAGATATAAATAGAATTAATCCCTGAAGAAGAAAAGAGAAGAGAAATATTCTCTCAGACTTCTTCAGTGCTGATTTATAGATACTTAGATATAAACCTTAATATAGGCCTGGATATGCTAGGATTAGGCCTCAGTTAATACCTGGCACTACAAAAGTGATCCTTTATCTAGCCTCGAATAAATATGTGTGATCAACGGTGTCACCATTACCAGGCTTGCGACCACCTCTATGCCTATGATTACCAGCGATGCAACGCAGCATTCGCCCGTCCAAACCAGACGCTATGTGTTCCCCCGAGCGGATATCTTAGAGATCTTCCAAGAGTTCTTGATATTCAAGACCAGGACCTTCCTGGGTTATGTCCTGTTTGTGCAGGCGTTTCTCCTCCAAGTTCTCAGCACTCTCAGTACTGAATCAGTCGTACTGTCCAATGCGTCAGTATTTCACAATCAGCTCCTTTCCAGCATTATTCTGATCAAAGAACTAGGAGACTGTTGACCGTTGTTCCTGTCGCAGAGTCTGGAAATATGAGGAGAATGAATATGGTCTCTAGTGTACTATGTTTCCCTGGTTGCTTTGGATTAAACCTTCTGGGGATATACAGTTTAAAAAGCGGTTCCCACCAATGGTATATAGTTAGAGAGGCCTTATTATCCTGTACGTCCAGAGAATATAAAGAAACATGTGGGAGACTTGTGGCTCGGCTGTACACCATTTTCCTCCATGCCCAGCACGAGGATAAGGTTGTTTCTGTGGAGGGAGTTTACTGATGATGGATTAGTTTGAGAGGTGAAAGGGGGGATACTATTCAGCAAACTTTTATTACATCACGGTTTGGTGTAATGCTTCCTTTCAAGAACGAACGATGATAATTTTCCCCTTGACCAATTTACCTTGACATAGTGTTTGAAAGTTGAGTTAAGCTGAAAATTGGATTGATTTCCAATACAGGCAACGGTTGGTTTACCAAACCTGCCAGAGTTCGTTGTATTTAGTGCAAGCTCCCAGGTGATGAAGTCTCCATGGGAGGTCATATATGATGTATATATTCCCATTGGGTACCTTATTCCAGCTCTCTAGCAGCTAGCCGTGACACCTCTACTACACCCGTCTATTTCCCTCAGCAAGCGTTTCAACTATCTGCACTATTGCCGCAGGCGGAATCATGTGCATGTTCATCTTCATTCACTCTCTTTATTTTCTTGCTCCACTGCAGAGCTCCATTTCAGTCTTTGTAGATTGAATAAAACTCCCATTATCAAATATTAAAATACAGTCAAAATGAAAAGTAAGCTCTGTAAAATATAGAAAGATGTTATTTTCTTTTATATTTCAGATGAAAATTGAATATTACTAGTTCAGATTTTATTTAAGCAGAATTAATCATGATTTTGAATTAACTCTCAATTAAAGCAAATGTTGGAGTGGCAATAAAATACTCAATGCGTGTTTTTAGTTAAGATCCGAAAGATCCGAAAGATCAGAAAAAAAAGGAATGAGTGTAGAATGAAAGAAGAGCAATGAGAACATCAACACACAGTAAGGGGAAAAAGAATTTAGAAATAAGAAAGAGATGAACTCGACAGGCGAGATAAAAATCAATGTATGTACCCAGATGTACAGATAGGAAAAAAGGCTATTCGGAAAATTCAGAACTCGAATGATCGATTGAAACAATGGATGTAGACCCCAATATCCAGCACTTGGTATGAGGAATTTCAAACTACCCGACACGATACCTCACCACTCTATTAATATCAATTGTTATAAAATGGGCAATATGGGCATTTGTAGATAAGATAAGATAGAAAAGCGGCAAGATGGGGGGGGGGAATGGGAAGTAAGAAAGAAGAAAGAATTGAAGTAAATTTTAGTTGCCTCTTTTTTTTTTTCTTTTTTTTATTTTTTTTAATTTTTTTTGCGTTGTGCAGGAGAAAACGAAAGGATGTGCATCATCATCAATCAGTGGGCAGTGGAATCAAGAATCAATAAGCCAGTTAGTCAATTAATCGATCAATCAATCAGTCGTGCGTATGTTAGCCAATGAATGAATTAATCCTTCGGTGCTGTGAGCCATTTGAGCAGAAAGGATCGGGATAGGGACATGGCTTTGCCAGCCTGAGAAATATATATAGATATATTCCGGCGATGAAAATTGGCCTGTGTGGCAGTTGACTTCCCATTACCCACCTAGTTTTGATGCAAATCAAGCACCGAAAACACAGGAGGTTTAGGAGGGCATTGGGGCGTGTTTTAGTGCTTTAGGTTTTGGGTTTGTTTTTGTGCTTTTAGGACTCTATTATAAGTTCCATCAAATGATTAATTATCTCATGGTGATATGTGCAGGGGGCGAAATAGAAAGAAAAGAAAATAGATGATAGTTTCTTTTTCTCCTACTCGAGGGGAAAGAGCAATGGCAAGCAAAATGGGGGAGGATAACAACCCCAAAAGAAACGGAAGAATAATTGAGTTTATCCGGGTCAGTCGTATTGGAAGAGAACACTGATACTTTCCCCGTGGTGGACACGACGTATAGCCTATAGCAAATGAGAAAAAAGTCCTTGTTAAAAAACGCAATTGCTAAAAGTAAAAGTAAGAGTTGGAAAGAGCCAGAACGCACCTCAGCAAATACATGGCCAACCTCGAGTACTTCCAATTTTGGGCAACGAATTCGGTGTTCGTCTTGCGCCACACTGTTTGTAACGACCACCTTATCCAGTGCGCTAGCATTGATTCGCTCAATAGCGTCTCCGCTAAGGATTCCGTGTGTGACAAGCGCATATACCCGCGAAGCGCCTTCTTTCTTCAGAAGTTTTGCGGCCCGCGTGATAGTATTAGAAGTATCCGCAAGATCGTCAATCAGGATGGCAGTTCGATCTTTGACATCACCCACTAGCATCATGGTTGCGTTCTGGCGGTCTGTGATTCTGGTTGGGCGACGTTCCTGTTCGTATCCAGAGGGGAGTAGACAGGTGAAATTGTTAGTCTGTATCAACAACGTTCGTCCAAAGGAAGGAATGAAGAGGAAAATAAAAGCAAAACGCTGGGAAAATATATATATATTAATCTGGATATACCTTATGAATCAATGCAAAGTCCATTCCAAGCGAGTCAGCTATCGCGGTGGCCCGTTTCGCTCCTCCAGCGTCAGGGCTGACGATAATGCTTGACTTGTAATTCGGGATATTCTCCGTGATATATTTCTTTAACAATGGTCGACCGTAAAGATTATCAACCGGGATATCAAAGAACCCTTGGTACTGGGGATCATGCAAGTCCATAGTGATAATGTGATCTGCGCCAGCACATGTGAGGAGGTCCGCCACGAGGGTGCCCGCCTGGGCAACCCACTGTCGGTATCCGGGACGTGGGTGGAAAGCGCTAAGTTTCGACGAATTCGACGCTACACTCGCGATCTCATCGTTGTTCACAATGCCGTTGGTTGGAGGTATAATAGTAGAATTCCGATTTCGATTGCTCGTATCCGACTTGGTGGAGTCCGTTGTGTCGCTGCGCTTTAGCGGCCCGTTGGCGTAATGGCCAAAACGGGCCTTCTGAGGGCTACCGCTGGAAGACATTTCATGCTGCTCAATCTGGACCTGGGTGAGTCCCCTTTGTAAACCATCGATGCCATTTACCAGGCCCATGCTTTCGGATTTTCCAGCATGCGGGGTCGGTGGCGTGCTCTCGAATGTGTAATTAGGAGTGGTATCGGATCTGGGGATGGAAGACTTGACGAGGGGAGCACCAGTCTTGTTGTAGGGGATATCGCTCTGACGGGAGTAAGGAAACAGAGGGAGAACAGCTGTAACTCTTTTTGCGGAAGCAGTTTTGCAAGCTGAAATGATGACTAGGAGCTCCATCAAGTGGTCGTTGACCTTGCCTCCACCTGACTGAATAATATACACATCCTTGCCACGTACAGACTCGTTGATTTCCACTCGAGTTTCGCCGACGGAGAATTTCGACAGCAGCACATTGGCCATCGGAATGCCGAGGTGCTCACATATCGTCTTATTAAGATGTGGATGGGACGAGCCTCCGAGCACAATAATATTCCTAACCATGTTGGATGCCACGATTATCGGTTACCATCGAGAGAAGGAGTGAGAAATCGATATATGATCAATTAAAAAGAGGGCGAATAGAAGTGAGGGTCGTGGGGCGGCCGGGTAGGAGGAAAATGGTTGTTTATATGTGAACCGACACAAAACAGCCTGAAGGTGAAGACGATATTTTCTGCTAGCCGATCCTTCAATGGCTGATAATGGGGAAGGGGCCGACCTTCGGGACAAGCAAGGGCTAGGAGGCGAGCAGGACGAACTAATTCATGGTGGACAGGCAGCGAGAAAGGATCAAGAGGGCATGATGAGAAGTTTTAGCACATTTGACGGGAGAGATAGACGGAGAGAGATTTCGAAGAGTCGGGGAGACTTGAAGGAAAAAATGACCCAAATCGGTTGGCTGGGTGGATCTCCTGCTCCAACCACGGCGGCTGGATGGAACCAAGGTTGCTGGGCTCAATCAATGACACCAAAAGCACGAAAAATCCAAAAATCCGAAAAAAGTAAATCTTTCTTAAAAAAAAATCCAAAAGTTCGGTCGGCAAAAACTCAGGTCACGGGATCTGGCCGGGCCCCGCAGTGGTCGCTGAGGTAAGCACCGGTTTCCCCCGCACTTCCCTAGCTGGCTGAGATCCAAGAGAGATGAAAAAGTGCCGAATACAAGGGAGAGAGAAAAGTGAGACAAGTGAAAAAAGTGACATGGAAGACGTAGTGATATTAATCACATACACACAGAGGAATGAACCACCACACCCTAGTGGTATGGCAAACAAAAAACAGGCTAGAGACACAAATGCTGTACTCTCCAGAACAAACCCTCGTTTACCAGAGATCGGAAGCAAACAGGTAAAGCTGATACCTAGAGAGAGAGCAGCAACAGATCGTGATCATATTTGCCTGAACGGCGTATATTCCCCCTCTCGCCTCTATCTGTTTCGTATCAAGTTACCTAACCAGTGTAGGCATGTCCATAGGTGGTATCCTCTCCTCCTCCCGGTTAGATACATGAAACCAGTGTCATGGTTCTCAGAGAAGGAGGGGGGGCGGGTATACCCTCGAGTGTCACCAGAGGTCAAAGGACATTGATCATATCTGGTCAGAAAGCAACAGCAATCAATCATCATGGTTTCAGATTGGCCTTGTTTGTTACTGGGCCCAACTCGAATAGGCGAATTTCCCGCATCCAAGGTCTCCATTAGGTCCAAACGAGCCCGTAGGGGAAAATCTAATATACAAAAAGCCTACGCGCTGCGCAGAACAGAATGCAATCATCATGAAATGCTAATCTCCCGTGTCCACTTCCCTATTTCAGAAAATATTGTCAGTTATACGTCGTCAAGCCAAGGCAGCACAGCTGTCCCACGTGCTTGCGGGACAAAAGCAGAAGCAAACATCGAAGGACAAATAAAAATAAAACTTACAAGTCAAGCTGCACCCCGTTGCCGACCCCGTAGTCCTCCAATGTAAGCTGATCCTTGAAGGGTCTTTCGCCTTGTCTTTTAAGGAGGATTTCATGGGGTTCTCGTCCGATGCGTGCGGCAACCTGAGCTTTAAACAGTCCTATATATGTAAAAACGAAAAAAAGAACAGATAGTTAGTTAAAACGAAATAAAAAAAGTAAGGGAAAAAATGGAAAACACCGAACAAATCCGGCATTCGAAAATGAATCATCCCCCTCCATCATCCCACACCCCACCGCACCCCACGGCCCAATCCGAATTGCAAATGGGGGAACGCGGCTTACGGATTGGATCTGATGCAAGACACGGAATAGCTGCTTTCGTGCCCAATCTGTCATTCACGTTGACAATTATCATAGGTTCCGTCGGCGCCGAAACAGCTGCAGCCTTCTTGTCTTTCTCCCTTTTCTCCCTCTTCTTTCCCTTTCTATCCTGTTCCTCGCGTCTGTCGCCAGTACTACTCGCTGGTGCAGTAGTAGTATCAGTTGCCCTGTATCTACTATCCCTGTAGCTGTTGTTACCGTCATATCTTCTCCTGTCCCCGTCCGGGTCGAAATCTCTGTTTCTATCCCGTCTGCCACCTCGAGTAGGTGATCTGGTGCGGTCTCCTCCTCCTTCTCTTTCTCTCTCTCTTTCATTTCCCCTTTCTGTGTCTCTGTATCCCCGTTCTAAACCCCTTTGCTCGTCTACCCGCCTGTCATCATCTGTCCGACGCTTTTGCTTCCAGCGAAATCCGCCTTCGCGACGCCTAGGCCTATCTCGGTCTCCGTCTCCGTCTCCGTCGCCTCTCCGTCGCGGGGATCTGCTTCGCCTCCTATCTTCTTGCCATGGCGATGGTGATCTTGAATACGAACGAGGCATGTTTTAAATCAGGATTATGGGGTTAATAATGTAGACAAAAATAGATAGACAATACCAAAGACCATCAATAAGAGAGCTGAGAAGGGTAAGAGGGGGGAAAGCAGCGGTGGATTGGGATCTCAAACGTGTGTTCTGTAAAAATGGGTGGTGATTTTGCAAACAGAGAATCGCCTTGTGAACGTGTCTAGGTCTCAGCAAATCATAGGACAAGGCAGGTCATTCCGGGAGTGTTGAAGAAAACATTGCTTGTTTGTTTTCGGGACGCGCTGAATAGAAGCCTTGGTCGGTCGGGACACGCCTAATGTCACGTGATCTGGAGCTCCTTGGAAGCTCTCGCCCGAAACTTTCAAACCAGTGCGAATCTTGATGGATAGATTCATGGATAGAACCACATCCACATCTACACTTCTAGAGTATCATAAGCCTGCTCGATGCCCGCCCGCCTCTCTATAGAGCGTCCCTCGCCAACGACGGCCCTCTTCACCGTCTCCAATGTCTCCGTCCGCTCCACGATCACCTCAAAGGCCCTCTTCGCCCTCGAAGTTCTACTCCGGGTCCTCCTTTTCACATTCGTGCTGCTCGTCAACGGAGCGTTAATTCGCGATTACATATTAACTTTCGATGATGGGATTATGCGCTGGGAAGCCGTGTGGTCGAGTAGTATTGGAGCTCTCGCCTGTCGTATTGCGGATCGGCAGCAATGGCAGCTTGTCTGTCCTGTGAGCGCGATGCTTGTGTACATCATTTTTCGCAGGGGGTATACTGGTTGGTTTCTTCTCATTTCCTTCTCTCTAAATTTCTACTACATTTTAGGTTTATGGCATGAAATCAAGGCTGCGTATTTGCTCCAATGGCTAACTTACATCTATGGTCCAGAGGAATCACTGCTAGTCATTCGCGGGCTCGGAGTTCAAACCTCAACCTCCTCCGCAACTTACCTCTCAACCGCCTCGACACGATTTATTCCTACTACACAAATACAGGATATTGTGATCCATGAGGCATTCAAGGGTTTTGAAGTGAAGTTCTACCTCGCCATCATTGTGGAAGGGGAGTCAAACGTAGTTGTGGTGTTCCCGGTAAGCCATCATACATATTCTGCATACTAATTGTCTCGTCAATTCGGGGGACTGCGTTTAATGCTAGAGATCAACAGAATCTACTGCCCCGACGATCTGTTCTTGAAGATGTCTGGAAAGGAGCCCGTAAATGCCTTTACGATCCAAATTGACACCTGACTCGTTCTCAGTCATTCTACAGTTTTGTCCACAGTTTGTTGACGCGTGGGAGCTCGACACTCACAAAGAGACACCAATCCAAGGGCATTAATAATCTAAGTGGGAATAAAATGTGAGTGGATTCTACGCTAAGGATCGACGTTAGAGATATCCTGTCCTTTGACCTGTGCAATAGTTTTCTTCCCTGGTCGTTTTGTGTATCTCGCGTTGATCACCTCCACTGGGTCAAGCCTGCGCCTTTGCATCAGGGGCACATATTTCCCACCAAATTTCCCTTCATTACCTCCATAAAACACCTTCTGACTTCTATTTTCCAGGTCTGGGGTAGAGTTCTTAAACCTGCCCCGAGTAAGCGCGCTCTTGTCACCTTGGCTCACAGCAAGATCGAGAAGCTCACCCGCCAATATCTCATCTATCTTCCGCTGTCTCCACACCCTCCAGAGCGTATCAACCATACTCCCTTGGCCAAATTTGTTGTTATCCCCCTTTCCAACTTTTGCTGTCCGTGAATCGCCCGCATAGACCCAATTCATCGCATCTTCTCTGCTCCCACTGCTTTCATCGGGGAATACGCAATCCCAGAGAACCAGCGGTGCGTCCGATGCGATCTCATACGTGGGCCGACGAGGATTCCTCTCTACGTCCAGTAGCTCTGGTATGATCGACGGAGGCTCAAGTCCCTGGCCTACCAAGAACAGTATCGCGGCTAGGTGTCGGACCTGATGCCAGAGGAAAGCAGATCCGTGAATCGTGATGGTATATATTTTAATATTGGACGTCGATGTGTCCCATGTCGACTCATTTGCCGTTGTTCTATCATGCTCGGATTTCAAGGGACGGAATCCGGGCTGTCCCAAATATGACAAAGGTTTTGTTTTGGGGTCGAGCAGCTCGATATCGGCATGATAGATATGCCGCACATGGTTTGTTATCTGCTTGCTCGGGTCTACTTTGCAAAAATTTCGGAAGTCGTGGGATCCAATCAGATATTTCGCGCCTTCACGCATCGCTTCGATATCCAACCATCCTTCTCTAGGTTGCTCAGTGTGCGCTCCATTGGGGCTCCGCTCTGAACCTTGCTCCTGCCGTCCTCGTTTCAGGAAGCCTAGGGGACCCGGCGTTGGAGAGAACGCTGGCTGCGTAAAAAAGTAACGATATCGGCGTTCGCGGCAGGAGAATCTGGCATCAAAATCCGGGGGCGGGTTCGGACACCATGCTAACACGCGGATATCCTCTGGTAACACTCTGTTCAGAATAGTTATATAAGGCAACTCATCTGCAATGTCGTCCCAGTCGTCTTCGGTATCAGAATTTTCTGAGCCAGAAAATGATAATCCACCGAGGGGACTTTCCACCCCGCTATCGTAGACATTAGTAGAAGCACCAGCGGAAACCTCTGCAGTAGTTACTACTGCGCCGACATCAGTACCAGTACCGTCACTTTTCACCTCGACCCTCTTCTTCGGCCGCGCACTCCGCACCCTAATCCCAACAACCTGCCCAAACGCACTAACCCCTCTATCTGTCCTCCCACACTTCGAATACTGACAGCCAGTCCAATCAATCTTATATGCTCGTCCATCTCCCCTGTCCTGTTCCGCATTTACACCTCCCATATCATCCTCACTCCCAACCCCTTCCCCCTCCACCGCCTGCGGAAATATCAACCGCGCCTTCCTCAGCGCCTTCCATAACTCCTCCTCAATAGTCGGCAGAGGCGTGGTATTGCCATTAGCGTGTTCGTAGCCATTGTATCTTTGACCCAGATAGGCGAATTTCAGCGCGATAAAGCGCATGTTATATTTTGAGGGGTCAATGTCGCGGGATTTCTTAGTGGAGCGACGTGAGGCGGAGGAGGAGGACGATGAGGATGATGAAGATGGGGAGCGGAGAACTGCGGGCACGTCTGCGGGCTTGTTACTTGGACGTCCTCTGTTGGCTACTGCATCTGCACCCGTGCGATCATCGCTGGTGCTGTTGCTGTGGTTTTGGGAATTTAGCTGGCGTTCCAGCTCTGCGATGCGGGATATGAGACTCGATTGGCTCCAGGTGGAGTAGTCGGGTTGATTTTCGTGGGGAGGTTTTATGATCGCTGCTGCGACGGAGTTGTCCGGAATGGTCATCTTGTTGGAACTGCGGATGGAGGATGAGAATGATCTCTTTGGTCTTGCGAGGACAATTGCGTTCGAACACGGTGATCGGAGGTAAAATATTGGTCCTAGGGTGGTAGCATTGCCTGCTGAGTGTCGTCTGAAGCTGTAGAGCTTCTGGAAGGGCGGCTTCATGCCCTCAGAGGTGAGAAGCCGGATGGTTCATTCGATATTGACCACACGGTCTTACGGTGCCATTTCCTCCTTTTTCTTTTTGGAGTTCCATATTTCGACGCTTTTTGGAGAGTGGTTTAAAAAAAATACGGCATTTGTATTGAAATATTTTAAATTACGACCAGTTCGATCCAATTAATTCCTGTTTATAATACGCTAGTAATAATTAATCAGGGCGCGATAATGGATCACATGATCTTATCACCAGGAGCTTGGAATAACTTATCTCAGCATGCTCAGCCTCTCTTCTCGATATTTTCGGATTAGCGCGACCAACTAAACTCCTTTAGACTTCTGCCAAGTCCTGCTAACTTCTGGACCAATAAGAGACTTCACACATGCTCGCAACCTAATATCTCATAGAGAGTCTGAGAAGAAACAGTTTCATCATGTATGGAAAATCAACTCCACTCATACAAAATATTCAATTGACTTTGAAATCATACATCTACTCTAAATATCTGTCTGATCATCATCAAACTGATATTTTTTGAATTCTCAGTCATTCTGCTATCATCTCTGCTATTTTACAACTCACTACTTCTTCTCATCATGTCACAATCATTGACAAAAGACAGTGTGTCTTTTGAATCTCAAGACACTCAATGTCAGACATGCTTCAGTCAATATTCTTCATCACTTGAAGATGAATTCTCTCTACAATCACTACAGTCTCTCAACAATGTAGATGATGAATATGACACATCAGACAGTGACTTAACAGAGCTTGAATCTATTGATACTTCTTCAGAATTTGAGATCACTGATACTGATATCAATACCCTGCAAGCTTATTCATGATTGAACTGCTGTGACTCACAGCACCTGTCTACAATGCCTTATAATCAGCAGAAAAGACAGTCAAAATTATCTCACATTGTCAGAACATTACAGCAAAACAGTTGAGAAATGAAGGCCTTTATAGAGGCTTGAATTCAGAGTTCTGATATCTTGACTCATCAATGATACAGTTGTCACAAGTTGATGTGCTGTATGAGATTGTCAAGAGATCAGAAGTTGTCAGAAGTTGTCAGAAGTCACTGAAAAATACACTCAGTGCTTTGACTATAGTCTCTGATAACTGAATAGATGTTTTAATAGCAAGATCAAGGTGTTGAGTGACTAGACATGATCATGATTGAAAAATTAGCAAATCATTCTCATGTTCAAAATCATAGTAGCAGTTTTCAACACAACACTTCATACTCAGAATATATGTATTTTCAGATAAAAATTACATCAATCAACAGAAAATTGAAAAATTAATTCTTCAAGATAATAGAGAAATGATCTATAAGTGATGTTGCACAGTGATTCTATCTCAAACATTATGATTGAAGCAAATTGTTCCCACATTACTAACAAACAGAAACTGTTTTTTCTCAGATGCTCCGCGAAGAGTTTGCTGAGGATGTCTCATTTAGGTTTAGTGTAAGCCCTGTGACAGTTGATTGGCTCAGATGTTAGCAGGACTTGGCAGAAAGTAGCAGTAGTTCGGATTGAGTTAGCTCGGAGTGGAGTGGCTGAGTTTACTGAGATAAGGAATAACGACAGATTCATTTCTCCTGGTAAATAGAAATATTTTATCTGAACTGTTTCCTCCAAATTCTTGTGGCTCAGCAGATGAAAGTTCTGCAATCCATTTCCTCTTCAAAGGCAACATAATTCAGCCACTAGAAAGTATATATATTATGACAGTATAGTTATACCTTTCACCCACAACTGGTAACAAAACATTATTTTTCTTCCTCGTGATTGTCCCTTTAATAGATCTGACCTCTCTGTTCTATGCCATCAGACTTCCTGAATAGTGATATTGAAATTCACTAAGGAATCACTGCAACACCAAAATAAACCGCGGTGTGCGCGGTTGTGGCCGTGTGGTCTTATCCGTAACCTGCTCGTGTTTGAGAATGAAAGCCATGGGTGACTTTTCATACATCTCGCTATCATGCTCAAGGGGTAGGAAATCCTTTCTTAAGCACGCTGACCTATAGTGGCAGAACATGTTTGTTAAAACAAACGGTAGACGCTGAGCCAAGTATGGAAGCGCAACGCGATTGTTGTAGGCGCAGATCTGGAGACAGCTGAGGTGTAATTCCGACGTATTTCTTCGGTAGCTAGTAGTTGCAATGTTAAGGTTCCATCAGGGTTTGGAATTCTTCAGCCCACTTCATTTACTTGCTGCATCTCGAAGTTGAACGGTAACGCCCCTGGGAACGCGAGAGTATCGGGGATGAAGAGAAGCATTCGTAAACCATATAGCCAATCTGAATGTGGCCACATTGATTTTCGCCCGAAGCATTATAGAGTATCGGCTAAATGGATGATCAAGGCTTGGTATGTATAGTTCTACATATCCCTGTTTCGTAGATGGATATAGAAGCCCGGTGGATGAGGTATTCACAACGGGAACGGTCTTTCCTTAATTCTCTATCGACCGTACCCAGTGAAATTGTTAGCAACAATGTTCGCATTTCAACGATTCCAGTAGAAAGGAGAAAAAGGGCTTTTCTCTAACCTACCGAATTTATCGATCATTGATTGAATAATTTTGCATGCTTTCTTTACGTACTGAGGCTTGACCGACAGGTCAGATGACCAACTGAACGATATTTGAACATGGTGAAACTTCTCAAACATTAGCTTCATACGCTCGATCGGCCATAGGGGGCCATAGCCCTTCGGAAATTTGGCTTCGTTGCCATTAAATGTAAAATGGAAGTCGACACTTTGTACTGCAGAAAATATGCTTAGGCTGTCGTAAGAGTAGAGATCCAAGACAGGAACCCCTTTGGAATTCCAGAAGACCTCCAATTTCAGCCCGAGTTTGTGAATCTTGGACGCCACGGTTTCCTGCAACCTATGCACGAAGTTACAACCAGGTATCCTGAGGACTCGGGCGTGGATGGAAAACCGAAAATCGGAAAACAGGACTTCCGAAGCTTCTCTATAGAGTTGCCGGTTGACCCTCATCAACGAGGTCATTTCCTTCCTGCCAGACCATGAATCTGGATTTCCGTACCCCAGGGGAACAAGCGGGATCTCATTCCCCCAGATCCGTTTATAAGATATGCTCTCAATAGTTGTCTTCACGATCAGTTCTCTGTTTGACGGTGGACGGAGGGCATAGAAGTAAATAAGATCACGCAGTTCCCGTGGGAGACGGACAAAGTAGTGGAAGGAATCGGGCTTCGTAACTTGGGAGACGAGAAGGATGTGCGGTCGATAGTGTCTCTGGTTCTCTGGTGGGTTGAGATAGCACTGACTCAAACGTGAAAGGAACGAAGGGGTGACGTTGTTCTCCCTGTCCCGAGAGTGTTCAAGCTCCTTTCGAAGGTCCTCTGCTCTCTGGTGACTTTTCTCCAGACACTCCTCTGGATAGCGGGGGGGGTTGGTCATTGTGTACTACCAGGGATATCGGAGTACTCTGTAGATGGGACTTGTATGGAGCTACAATAATAATGATAATGATAATGACAATAATAATAATAATAATAATAATATGGCGTAGGAGGGGCAAGGGGGGTGGGGTAAAGGGGGCGGGGTGAGCAGGAGCTGCAATTGAAGATAGCTTATAGTTAGAACTTTCTGCTTAGAATAGCCTCAGAAGGTAGTCTATGTATTAGCGGGGTTTTGTTTTTAGGTCTATTTATTTATCAAATCTCTCCTGGCTTCCCTAAATAATCGACGACCAATAATAGGCTGCATGCCCCCGCACAAGCAGGCAACAAAGCAGAGCCTGCTTTCGTCCAACCTCCACTATTTCCACCACTGGTTTCTAACACACTCAAATGCTACCAGAACAAAGTTATAAGTGTCTGTCCAAACCAGTTCTGGGCCGGGATCAATGAGCCATCAACATACTCTGACTGCTCCGAGGCAAAAAATGGTTGCTTTCATGGCCCGTTCCAATTGAAACTGACCTTGAAGATATTCAACATCTTCGTACATACCCAGACGAGATAAACGTCTCAGTCCGCCTAGGTATCAGCTTGTCACTTTCTGGGGACCTACGGGGTTGAAGCTACCTGATATCTTCTAGTAATAATGATTAAAGTTGACGAATGGAACAGAGCAGAGAAGACTAGCTATCGGACCTCTTGAATGATTCCCAAACACCTTGGTAACTAACTACCTCCACTCCGGCTATCTATGAGAATGTTGCCGTCAAATGCCAAAAGAAAGACAAGAGACAAGGAAGGCAGAGAAAGGTGCGTGCATAGAAGGGACATCAATTTGGACTTAGAGCTGACATGGGGGCTTCAGAATTCATCTCGAGAAAGTCGTCATGTATGTCCTAGTAGTTCCAGGTGATGCCTCCTCAAAGGAAGCAACTGGATTTATCATCGCTTTTGTAGTTAAAAAGAAAAGCCATCATCGCCAGAAAAGATCAAGGAGTGCCTAAAGCCGATCCTACACAACTGGTGAAGTGAAAGGCAAACGAGAAAGAGGAATCATTATCTGTTTCAATGTTGTTGTTATCCTTGATATTTTTACCATCAGATTTAAACCCGAGAGATAAGTAGTCTTTTCTGCTACAATGATAATAGTAAATGCTAAATACGGAATAATACAGCATTTCTGTTAGTCTTAGAGGTGTGTTACTTTTAAGAGCCGCCACTTCCTCAATGAACCACCTCTTTGTGACGTCGTGTTGAAGCTTCACCTGCCTATAATTAAGCTCTTCTCATCAAGCAACTGGGTGCCCGCCTACTAACAGAGTTCCCCATCATATCATCTTCCGCATCCTATCACACCTCAAGGCTACTATTCTTTCTACTATAGGCGCCGTCGATAGGATTTCGGATCCTTCAAAATGGCTAATGGAAGTCTGTCCGAGTTCCATCCGCACCCGATCCCTCATGCAGAATTAGCATTACGAGGAAGCATCAATTTCTTGCATCCTGGCTATCAAGAGCCCCGCAATGTTCTACTGTACCTCCCGCGTGTTGATCAAGAAGCAGGTCCTCACACCTTTGGCGTTCACCATCAAACCGCGTTGATCGCCTGCCAGATCATCGGAAACAACGCATTTAAAACTGGCCGCCTTTGTCATGATAAAGATGGTCGACAGCCTGTAAATGTACCGCTTGATGGGGTGCTGACTGACCCAACTTATTACTTTCTGGTTGACGCTGGCGCAAGTATGCAAACACCTCCGTATTTCTCGTGGCTGTTCTGATTCGTTTCTACTAGGCAAATACCCTATTGTCCCCAGTTTTCAGGACTGGGAGTTCCCGCACGACTGCATCCCGGATGCTTGGGGACCCCCTTCCGTATTTCCTGAACCCCGTATATCTCGCTGTGGTATCACCAACTTCTCGACATGCACTGAAGAGGCACACCTTGTGCCAAAGGAAGAACTGCTCTGGTACTATAGAAACGGGATGAGCCAATATTGTACAAACCTAGGAGATATTGATGATTCGGCAAACCTCGTTTCGCTTAGACCGGATATTCATAAATGCTTCGACAATCGGTGGTTCGTTATCGTCCCAAAGGTTGCCGGGGGGAGGGATGCGCCTGAGGTGGTGACCGGTACTCGTTCAGCACACTACGTATCACACATACTTTCCACAGCTGCTGCTGAATACTGGCCAACGTATCACAACACCATAGTCCAATACCTTGATAGCAAATCCCGTCCTTATCTCTTTGCTCGGTTCGCTTGGGCCATTCTTCTTTTTGTGAAGCCCTTTGTTACAGCCGGCGACTCTCGCCACGTTGTTCGCCTCCAAGCGTCGACTGGTGTCGAGGATGTTGAGTTGGAATGGAAGGCAGAATTCTTAAGCGGGGCACAGCTTAGGGCCAGCTACAGTGGCGGGGGTCTCAAGAGCGCGACATCCAAAAAAGGAAGATCAGCATTAGATGCATTGGGAGAGGATAATGATCTTGCGGAGTCTAGTGAGGATAGCGATATCGGTATGGAGAACGACATCTGGGATAATGTCATGGATGAGTGGGAAGCAAGGGGGTATAGTAGGCGTCAGCAGATCTCCAGCGAGACTGCACCCGAGACTGCACCCGAGATTATATCAGCAGATGCCACAGGTCGGACCAATTTGAAATCAGATCCGTCAGGATTGCAGGTAGCGGAGTCCAAATATATCTAAACCCTGTCACAAATTCAGACCTCCCAATCCAACATCTCGCACATTTCCCTCTGTTCTGTGTCGTGGTGAGACAAACCTGAAGTTAAGAATAATAGTATGAGTGAAGCATTTCACTTTTATGTAAGTATAGTTATAGCAAACTTTTTAATTAGAGCCCATCAATTCCTTTATAATCAAGTGAGTAACAATCGTATTTAATCAAACTATTTCTGGCGATTAAAAGTTTTAAAGATTGATTTTCCATCTGTTATTTTATTCATTTAAAATAGAAAATCGAATTATTGAGTAAGAAATCGAGCTGAATTGGTCCATACTTTGCCTACCAGGCCACGCTCAGTACTCTGCGCCTTTTAGGGCCTGTTCGGTGCGTCCGTACTTTTTGAACGCAATAGTGGATCTCATTAAAAATAGTGTATTTACCAATTATTAGTAGCAAGCTGGCGTTGTGCCACCACACTATTCCACCTTGCCTGCTGCTCTGGGGGGATGGAGAATGAACGGCCGCTCAATCCACCAAACACCTGGCCTTTTTCATCTGTACTTTGTAAAAAGCAGCTGTAATATTAGTACAGACACTCTGTCCACTGAACAGTCATGATATTGGGGCTGTACTTTTTTAAAAAAAAGTGGAGATCCGTACAAAAAGAACGAGTACACACGGCCGCACCGAACAGGCCCTTAGTTCTCTAAGCTGTCTGGTAGCTCACGGCTGGTAACGAGGATGTGGGGCGGACTAGCGCGATTGCCCCACTAGCTTATTTGGACACCCACGTGCAAGCCCCCAATTCAAGACCGTAGCATATGCACAGCAACATAAATCCGAACAGTTGTTGCCGAAAGATTGAGATCATTTGTTCTAATTTGCCCTGCACAATGATCATATCGACTACCTGTCAGGTCACATGTCCTGGCTTATTAATCCTTCCACCATATAACTTCCTACAAGCTAGCAACCTTTTCAATCAAGCAAGCTTTACACCTTCCACTCTACCTAGGTACTCCGTACGCAGTGACGTTCTCGTTCTACCATTCCCTGTTTCCAATTTTTGGCGAAATTACTTCTCAGATGCTACTTGCTTTTCACAAATATATAAAAGTTATATTTAGTAAGCGTAACGAGAGAGGGAGGAGTCTCGAAACATGAACTCTGATTTTACTTATTTATGATATGACATACTAGGTAGGGTTCATGGGTTCATGGATTCACACGAAGGGATCAACAACCGGATGAGGAAGGGCTGATGGCCCAGCCAGCACTAACCAAAAAAATTCCGTTCCATAAATGCCTACATACGAATCGTGGGTGGTAATCGGACATGTTTTACATATTAACTTGGTTTGGAGATTGAATTATTAAGTTATATGCACCACTAACTACATATACAGAGTATGGCAGAACAAAGGGAGGCAAAGGGCGGCTGATTAAGGGCCAGAATGCAAATGGCAGACCAGCGAGTATGTAGTTAAAATCGGTGGCCAGAAAGACCTACGACCTAGCTCCAACGTATGAATTACTTTAGAGCTTATCGAAACCCTGCAAACTATGTCGTCCCCTATGTGCTTCTTTTGCCGCTGCACCCTAAACAATATTTATCTGCATCAAACCCAACGTTGAGCATGAGGTACGGTACAGTATATGTAGTAATAGTAGATCCTGGGTTTGGATGGCTAAGTGTTGTTTTCTATCCATGTCCACCTGGCCCCCCTAGGCAGGGGAATGCATTGTTCCAGTACCTTAGCGACAAAAAGCAGGTCATAGATTGCCGGAATCGACTTAATTATACAACCGCAGTAACTAGCCATGTGCAAGAGCACGAAACAATTTTCCAAGTGGCCAAAGCATAAAAGTAGAACAGTTCAGTAATCATCTCCGGAATCAGAATCGCTTTCCCATCGTCCCTGATAAGCCTCGGAAATCTCTCCTAGCCCATTGATCAACGCTTCTCGTTCATCGATCCCTATTAACCTGGACGCGACCTTCTGTAAATCCTTCACTTTGTCCCCAATTTCGGTTGTCGTAGAGAGGGACGCACGGATGCTCAGCCCGGAGCTTGCAGCGCCTCTGCCTGTAAATAGATCACCGGGGAAACTGTCAAGGAGCGGGAGGGTAAGGCGAGTGTGGTATCTAGAACACGTAAATGCAGTCACCTCTTCGTTAGCTATATGTAAATTATAAACTAGAAGGGGGTGCGGTTGAGGGGATGAGGACATATGATGTGAAGGACTCATGGCGTGGTTGATTAAGAATAGACGAATGCAAAAAATGAAAAATGAAACGGGAGCAATATGGAGCAATATATGGTACTGACGTCTGTAGAGCTCCTGGCAATCTTAACGAATGGATAACACTTGGCTGGCTTGGGGGTTTTGACGCAAGATTTGTTTGCGCATCGAATCCACGACTGATTTGAACTTGGCCAAAAACGTGCAGCTTTTTAGCACGCGCGGAACTAGACCAAGAGAAATCAAGATCGAATCCTTTAAGAAGGATTTCGTCTTCATCGACCTCATCTTCCGCTATTAATGTTTTACGATCTTGGTCAGGGGTTTTGTCGGACTCTGGTTGATGTTCTGAGAGAATGGCGGCTTGGAGACTGAAAATCTTTTGCGGACGCTCTTGCGCTGGCAGCCAGAAACTAGCCCCCCGGTGAGATCGGAGGCGTGTAGGTAAACCAACACTCTCTACAGCGGTGGAAACGAGGGCGGAGGAATACCACTCTGATCGCAGGTCAGAGTGCACATATTCTGGTATGTTTTGAGGGGGGTCCAAAATGGGGATATAGGCTGATGTTTGCGGAGATATTTCATTGACAGACTTTGCCGAGTTGGCGTTGGATACGGTTTGCTTTTGCTATAGATTTTTATACTTAGCTCATTGACTCGCGTCAAAGAATACAAGGTGATGGTTTTATTGATGCATACACGTTGAACCCTTGACCCGTCTTCTAGTCCCCAGAACCATATACTTTTCTTTCCAAACTCATCTCTCAATCTGTCCACATATCTGGCGGCAAAGCCTCCCCAAGCATCATCAGTTCCGGAGAAGATCTGGATACCTTGCATCTGATCACATTCCTCTGCGAAAGCCCGAAAGTCCCTGTCGAGAATATCGTGCTCGCGATCTAGAGATCGGAACAGATCTTCACCAATTTCCCAGTTCTCAAAGGGCATCAACTGAGAATTGAGCTCATATTCATTTAACTGAACAATAGACTTGGGATGATAGTACACTTTATTAAAATCTGACCAGTACCGTACTGACTCAGCTGTGAGTTGAGGTAGCGGGAGTCCAACATCTAAATTTTTCTGGTACTCAGTCTGTGGAATGGCGGGCTGGCGATGCACGACCTTATTGCCATCCCTGTAAAGCGAAGAGAGACCGTGGTTAACCGCCATTTCCGTTCAGTTAAGGGAATTGATCGCTCTCACCATAAGCCCCTAGGCAATCCAGCATCTTCTTCCAAGCCATAAAGAGCATTATATTTCTGCAGCGTGCCAAAGCCGCCTTTCAGATCATAGATTACAGTTCGAGGGGTGAAGGTTTCAGCCCCATCTGCACCAATCCCCGGACGGAAATGAACGTCATGATCAACAGGGGATTCCTCATCCGCGGAGTATGTAAAGTACGATTCCTAACGACTAGGTGAGTTTGGATTAGTTCATTACGAAAAAGACAAGCGAGAATACCTGGAAGTTCCAAAAATGGGTCGCGAGGTAATTACTCCTCTGACCAAGCTGTAGCGTTATAATCTCATGCATTGCTACTACGCAAATAAACCGCCAATCTTTAATATACTAAGTTTAAATTTTCGGGGCAATGCTCTGTTTCTTGATATCAGTCTGTGCGGGGGTGGACTTGTCGTGTTCCATAATTTTCCAGGTTTGAATAATTCGCCACAGTTAGTAACACAGTAATAGAGTCATCTCACAGGAGCCAGCAGTCAGGTTTCAGCGTTACGGAATATTGAAGAAAGGAGGAGGGCATGTATCGCGCGAGCTTCGTTGCAATAGACATATACTCGAGCGTGAAAAACAGGAGGGGCAGAGATGTCACGTGGTTAGAAATATCATGTGACTATATTTCCTAAAAAGAGTAATTCAATTTCCCAAAAGAGTTTCCCATAGCTCGGATGCGTTGCCCAGCAACCGGAGTGAACCACCCACCTTTGTCAACAACACATCCGAAAGTAACGTAAAAGCGCACGACAAGGATGTCACCGCAGTACAAGATTTCAATTTTCATGCCACATTTCAATTCCGACGATTGCTCTCGTCAATAGCGCTGTCACACATGTTGCCTTCGGGGGGCCTTAACAATCGAAACTCTGATTCCCATAACTTCAGTACCTCATCCTCGCTGATGGATCCCATACCTAAATTTCAGGCATCGCCTGGGCCTGTTCTTCACCCCGTCTCTCCAGAGCGCATCAATCAGCAGAAGATGAACGGTCATCCAGTACACCCTGCTGAGCTTTCTCCGCTCCAGCACAAGCATACACGCACGAACTCTGATGTCCAAGCGAAAGTGGCATTTCTAAATCAACTTTCAAGGGCTAGCAGTCCAGCTCCGTCGCATCCTTCCTCGACCACCACAGCCGCCCTTCACAGGGCGATACTGGGTCGTGAAGAAGCGGAGGCTTCGCTTCAGGCAACACTTGCTGAACTTTCAGAGGCGAATTCACGAGAACGACGAGTCAGTGAACGGCTAGAGTCTTTAATGGAGGAATTGCACGCTCTTAAGGAGCGGCAAACACATGAACGAGCAGTATTCGAAAAGGAAGTCCGAAGGGCACGAAAAGAAGCTTTCCGGGCTGGATCAGCACTTGTTAAAGCGCAAGAAGAACTCAAATCGTCAAGGGTGGAGATAAAAACATTAAGAGAGGAAGTTGCCGGCGAGAGAGAAGCAAAAGAGAAGGCGAAACAGGAAGCATTCGAGCGCGCATATGCATTAGCTGGATTGACGGAAGAAGTGGAGGTCTTGAAAGAAAAAATACGCTCTTTTGAAACCGATAACCAGTCAGATATTCTCGAGGCAAGGGCCGAAGAACTGAGAGCAGAAACACCCAATTCCAGGCCTCCACTGGCGGAGAGGGACGTTGCTGCCTGCGCCCCAACATCATTGCGATTAAAATCAGACCGAATATCTTCGAGTCCCCGCAAAAGCGGCATTAACTACCAAGCTGCAAGTCCACGACTAGGTTCTCCACTCAAAATGAGGGTTTCGCGCCGCAATTCATGCAAGGAAAATGAGGACCCAAAAGAGTCCAGCGCGCATGACGAGCTTCTCGAGGATTTGGAGCAGGACCTCGCATTCGAGAAACGCCGGCGATTAAAAGCAGAGGAAATGGTACACTTCCTCAAGATGGAATGCCAATTCCATCGTTGCTCCTGCCGACTCGCAGAAATGCAAGGGCTTCGGTATATTCACGATGCGGAGTGGGATGAAATGAATCCCCAGAAGGAAGAAACAGTCACCAACTCCACGTCTAGCGACCAAGCTGCGCCCCAGGTGACTAGAATTTCAGATAGTGCTCCGATCGTCACAGCACATCGGGAAACGCAGACCACGGAACCTGCAGTGGCGTTCTGTCCAGATACAGGGACGTTTAAGGCAGTTTCGTCCAGCGCATCTCCCAGTAACGTGGATACAGAATCATCCGTCCGCCTACAAAAAACTGTCCAGGAACTTTCACCGCTACCGGCTGGGCCTCAATATAATCACACCTCAGCCTTCCCACTAGTGCCACAAACCACGGAGGTCGAAATGGAAGATCCTAAGCCCACAGACATCCTAACAGAACCTCCCGTCCTAGCACAATATCCTTTTCAACTCGTCACACAACCTGCGACTGCTTTCGAACCGGCAAGTTCCTCCCGCTTCTTTCCTCGAAATTTACACGTCGAAACAACCAATTCCCAAGAACAAATGGCTCCTGCTGATGCCACAACCCCAACAATGCCAGGCTCCATGACAACAACCACCACAACTATTCCTCTCCACTCTGACGATTACTCTTCTAGAGCGAACTGTCCCATTCCTGGCACCCCTGTAACGCGAGAAGAAGCACTCGCCCAGATTCGCGCGCGAAGAGGGCGTGCACAGACTCTGAAAAGATCTGCTAGCGCCAACGATGCTGCTTCCCGTCCTTCATCGCGCTCTCGTTCCCGCCTTGCAAATTCCAGCACTACGCCTACCCATGGCGCAAGACGGATTCCGGGAAGTAGTCGTCCCGCCAGTCGAGTTGCCAAGAGAGATTTCAGTGCACCTATTGGAAGATATTGAGCATTATCTAGTTCTTAAAGCGGTGTTTTACCTGGTGCTATATCTGTTCTATTTTCTTCCTATCCCCCCTCTTTATATTCATCTTTACATCTTCGTTGGGCGTCGTGTACTGTTTTACGGGGTTTCAAAGTTTAGATACCCTTTTAAGCGGGTGTTGTATGCTTTTGCTTTTCTGTTCACATTTATTTCTGGAGCTTTTCATTCCTATCCTTTCATTTGGATCTGATTGACGCGGCGTGAGGCTTGCCCATCATGTTATTGACCTCGTCCTCCTCATCTTCCTATTATAATTTCTGGCAAAAAGCTCCATTAGCGTCTATTATCTCCAATTCCATCTCATCTTTGGTTATGTGCCTTTTCCCCTACCTTTTTTGATCCCCTTGCTTGCTCGCTGCGTGGATCTCACACCCCCTTGGTTTTTTGGTAGCCAGGCGTCTCTATCGTGTAGCTCAGCGTTCCAAAGATTATTTTTTATGGCATTTTATTCGGGGTCAGGCGTTCTTCGGAGGATGTTCTTCCGTTCTCTGCTCTATTTATTTAACGTTTTTATCCCCTTCGAGGCAAATAAATAATGGACTCGTTTTAAATAATGTATTATACATCTACTTAACATCATGATCGCCTGTTACTGTGGGCATATAACAACTGTTTTCGGTTTGGTTTAGACCAGCAGGCATATTTTGGAACTACTTTCGGCCGTGTTGGATATGTGATATCATTTAAACTTCTTGAAATGAGGTTTTGGATGCATAGTTTGTCCTGGCTAAAAACATGAACTCGAAACACTAGGATCACAATGCTGATAGCTAGGGTAACTGTAGGTGGATTATATATAGAGCACTTATCTCAATTCCACCGAACTCGATGAAAGAGGGTATCCCACTATGATGTCGTAGCATCGTTTTCTAAGAACTTGTTCGACATGGCCGGGTTATTTGTACCCCATTAATATCTGCATTACTTTTGGATATGATTCTTGCTAAAGAATTCGTACCCCACAGCAGGTAATTCTCGCACCTTGTACCTGTGCCTTGCGTCCCCACCATACCTGCACAAGCTCCTCCACAAATGCGCGATCCGAGGCACTCCATGTATCCAACCCCATCTCTGTCATATCACTCGAACTGATCGGGATGATATCGTCTGACGTATCGTCGTAGGACGACAGCGGCAGTAAGGGGTCATTTGGAGAGGCCGTCGTGTCAACTGCGGAATCCTCATCATGGTCAAAATTGGATCCGTCATCCTCAGGACCGAGCGTTGATTCGGCGACGGGTGCGTTTCCACCCTGGCGGGCAATGACGTCTGACATGACTGTGAATATTTGCGTCGTTAGGCGGCGGAAATAGGTTATTAATGCGATTTCTCGCGGCTGGTGGCTGCTGCCCTGGTCCAGTAGCGCGATGCTACCGCTTAGGCTACTTGGATAAGTGGGGAAGGGTGTGTGGGCATTATCGACCAGTAGAAGTCGGGAGTCTTCTTCGTTTTCTCCTTCGGAGGGGCCTTCGCGCTTCTCACCAGCTGAGGCCCACCAGAGGAAGGAGGTATACGCGAGGAGTGGCCAGGAGACAGGTTCAACAACCGAACTAGAAGAGAAAGTTGAAGTGTTGTCCGACGTATCCTCATCATCCATTGCGGACGAAGAGCCACGTCTAGAGAGTTCAAGAAGGCCACTCTTAAGGGTAGAATATCGTCGAGCGTCCCGCTGGGTGGCCTTAATGCTTATAGGTTTCTGTTGTTCCTTATTTGCGGTACGGCCGATCGACAGTGCTATAGAAGGGTAGGTCTTTACTGGCGCGTGTTTAGAGTAAGCTGGAGGGAGGTTTACGAGGACGTCATAAAGCTCAGGTTTTAGGCCGAGGACGCGGTCAGTAGTACATGCAATCCAGCAGCTATCGGGATCTGAGATGGAGGGAGATGGTCGTGATACTAGGTATGGCATGTCGTGGATGCCAACGCTAAATAGCGGTCGAGGTCTGAGAGCTAACGAAGAAGTTGGTGGGATAAAAGGGAGTAGGGATTGTGGAAGCGAGGAGAGAAGAGCTAGGTCATATACTTTGGTTTGAGCGTTAGTCATTTGGCAGTGTCCAATGTCTGGGGTGGGAAGGTGACAAACCGAAGTTACATGATTCCTCGACAGGTGCCTCGCCCACTAAGAGGATCCGTTTGCGTAATAAAGCTGCTCGATATAACTGGAAAACTAATGGTCCAAAGGTATCTAAGAACTCTGGGAGGGAGAGGGCGGGATGGTAAGGCGCAAGGGATTGCTTTGCGGTCAACAGTGCCGTGGCGTCGCTGAGGGCGCGATGCCTGGCGTATACATCACGAACAGGTGTTTTTAAGCTTGCGATTGAACCCAATGGGGAATCCGGGGGAGAAACAGTATCTTCAGATAGCTGGTACGTTTCCCAGTATGCGGACAAGGGCTCCGTATTATCAAGATCTTCTGCTAGGCTCCTGTCATTGATACCATGAGTCCCATTATCCTTTTGATTCTAGCGTCTCCCAATTCATACCTGGCCAATTCCTTTAGTTTTGCAGCATGTCTCCAGGCCTTTCCTAGTCTACCATAGCTGAGAGGCACCAAAACTCCAACAGCCAGCATCAAGGCATTCCGCTGCGACTCTGCTGCAGGGTGGTTTACAAACGCGCTGATACCGGCATATTGCTCGTGGACGAAATAACTGCGTGGTGGATGATCAGAAAATGTAAAAGGTAATGATCAGAAAGTTTGACGTACATAAGATCTTCCCGGACGTTGTGTAGACCCGATGGGAGTGATTTATATTCAACAACGTTCTCAACGACAACTATTGTACAGGTATCAGCCTGTGCGGCCTTGGAGTGGGGGCTGAGAGCATACCCTCTGGTACAGATCGCTTCCATTTTACCGTATAACTATAGACAAACAGAATCCCATTGTCAGTACAGCGCATCACCAATGGTATCTCGGCTCTCTACCCACTCTGTGGATAGGGGCATACGCACCCGGCCTTGATGTCAAAGCGGATGAGGAAGATGGCGGCGACATTAGGCGGCGCTTCTGGGAACACGGTCACATCAGGTCTGATAGCTCTCGGGCTCCTTCTCCTATCTGATGCCATAGATGCGGGGATATAGGTGCGAGGTCGTAGAACGCATAGGGCGCTGCCTGCAAAGGACCCCTGAGACGAGTCTTGAAGTTGGTGGAGGATGGATAGCTTGCTAAGTCGTCCGGCACCCTGGATCGCTGTAAGCGCCATGCCCACGCACCAGAGCCTGTTTCGGCCACGCAGCTTCAACCTACGTCCTTGGTGCGCTTGGCGGCTCTGTTTCTTCCCCCTGAAGAGAGTGTTCTCCTAGCGGTCTTTACTTGTCCGGTGCTTTTGGAGGTACAGAGTAGATACGCCACTCAAATTTTATCCGTACCTATCTTAGAAGGCAGCCTTCCTCGCCATTGCTTTCGTTTCCCTACCACATTCGTTGGTTTTCGCTGCAAGGATGGCTGGGCAAATGGCCAATTCCACCCCGCCCAACTCTCACCCATACTACCCAATTGAAGTGGAACTCATTGGTTACCTTGCCAATGAGTGGTCTGTTCCTCTTCTTATTTCTGCATTTGCGGCGGGATGGGCCTTCATTCTAGGATCCACGTTGGTAATTCTATCGTTCGTTGCCCCGAAACTAGGAAGGGCAGATAGGCTGGCTGTATTATGGTTCGTCTTAAGTATGTTCATGCGCCGTACGTGGTTCAAAAGTTAAGGTACATGGCTAATATATAAATAAATCGTCACAGCCGGAAGCATTCATTTGTTTTTCGAAGGCTACTTTGTTGTCAACCACACTCGCATGGCCTCGGCACAAGACTTTTTTGGACAGCTATGGAAGGAGTATTCGTTATCGGACTCCCGATACCTAACCTCGGATCCTTTCGTTCTGTGCATGGAAACAATTACGGCTGTATGTTTCCCCCTTACCTTGCTTGTATACTAAGGGGTGCATGGATTTGAGAACTGATGGGTGAGTTCATGATAGATTCTGTGGGGACCACTTTGCTTCGTCCACGTGTATCTTATCGCGAGCGAACATCCACTCCGCCACCCCCTTCAGTTAATCATATCGAGCGGGCAGATCTACGGGGATATTCTTTACTATGCCACGAGCATGTTCGATCACTACTACAATGGGTTGAGCTACTGCAGACCAGAGGCGTATTATTTCTGGTGCTACTACTTTTTCATGAACTTCCTCTGGATCGTTATCCCTTCCTGTAAGAAGAATTTCTCTATAATGCTCTTTCAGTTCGTTGAGACCAAACTGACATCTATTCTTAGATTATTTGGTAAAAAGCATGGGCGCCATGTCCCATGCCGTCAAGTGTGTCAACGAAGCTGCAGGCAAGCGCAAAACGAAGTGATAAACCGTTAAAATGCCCGAATATAACAGCGGCTGCATACTAAACGCCTTATACCTTTGATTTTAATATTTGCTATATATCAGCGATCTGGACGGCGCTTTGGGGCAGAGAGAGTACAGGCGATATGAAAACTTTTCTATGGATACTCTCTTTTGATGCGCCTCATATAAATTTCATCTTCACACATATATACATATAGACCATACATAATATAAACGTTTCATCTCCTCTGGAGACTCTGCGAATAGCTGCAAGGCCTCAGCAAATAAAACACCGACTCAAGGTCTCGGTGCATGTAAACTGGTTAACGGGCAGTAAACAAAGGCGAAGACAGCTCATTCATGTGTCTCAGTCAACTCATATATAATAATTGTAATTTCGGTTTAGTCCGCCTGTGTTGTCAAGTCTTCTTGGTTCCTGATGGTTGAAGAAGGCAAGCCTTTAATTCTGATCGGTGTTTGGGGGCGCTTTGAGCTTGCGCTTCCTTGGTGTGTTGTCCCGGTAGCGGGCGCATCGTCATTGGTAGCTTGATGGCAGAATGGGTGATCACAGCAACATCCCACCGCAAGTAAAGACCACTTCTCGGCTAGGAAATAGATCGATATTCTTTTAGCTTCTAATTCACCTTTTTTAAGGGAAGCAAAAGAAAATAGGAAAGGAAAGGGGAAAGAAAAAATCGCCATCGCAGGCCGAGGAAGGGTATGCACCTTTCTGGCGAGCGGCGGGGCTACTGGTATGTAAACAAGAAGGAACCCAGACAATACACTGCACCCCCATAGTGTGTTTGGAACCAGCACTACAAATAAGGAATTTGTTCTAACATTTTAAGACAATGTAGTTGCTAATGCCTGTCCCTTCTCCTCGTCGGCCTTCCAACCGCGGAAGAGCGAAGTCCACTCCAGCGAACGGGAAGCCTCTTGATATTGGCCAACCATTGGGTGTCCACGACACGAATTCGGTACGCGAGAAGGTTCGACGATGGCAACAGCAAGGTGGGGGTGTTATAATAGAGAAAGATGTTGGCCCTGAGAGCGACGGTGGCCACACTACCTCACCGGAGTCAAATCCTCTCTCTAGCAAGGAGGAGTCCCCAGGAAAGAATAGAACCAACAGAGCAAGAGGAGGAAACAACGATAAGGACAATAATGTCCAGCGAACTCGAAGTAACAGTACCCCGCGCAAGCGGGTTATTAGTGATGGGCACTGGAGGAAGAATAGATCACCGCCATCCACACCACCCCAGAAAGTGGCACATAAGAGGAGAACTGACGTATTTGACCGGTATGGGGAACCGAAATCATCGGTAAGGGAGAAAGAGAAGACGTATGAAGTTACTGATGCAACCAACTGTGGCACCAAACCTTTACCAGACGACGGAATCCGAGTCTATGCAGCTTCGAAGTCCTCAAGTAAAAGGAGTGAACGCCCAAAGTCACAACATATCTACGAATCACGATCTATGGTTGACAACGAAGTGGAGAGCGCTATTAGTGATCAGACCCCCGTCTCCAAAAGGCAACAGTCTAGGAAGCAAAAGGGTCGTGATTACGACAGGAGAGACCAGCATTTACGAACACAGGGTGGTGATGGTGAATGGTCAACTGAACCCAGCGAGGCTATAGAGGTTTCTGAACAAGAGAATCGGCCTCGACGGCAAGGGCAGAAACTCCCACCACGGCCGTTACGGCCTCCCAAAGGGGGTATTTTTAACCATGTTATTGATGAATCGAAAAAGATTTTTGGGAAACATGAGCCACCCGCATCCCCAGCACCAGCGCCTCGAAACCCCGGATCTAGCGTCGAAGCATGGCTTTCGTCTACTCCTGACCCTTTTACGGAGGGTGAGGAGCCCCCTGTTCAAGTCCCGGCGCCTCTAGATTCACGGTTACGGGGAAAACCCCCATCCCATGGCGACCGAGTCGACGAATATGATAGCTCGAGGCTTTCATCCCAAGCAAAAAGTCCGAAAAGGAGACGTGGGTCCAGAAGAACAAGAAGGCGTTCTAATAGCTCCCCTTCGACGGAAACGTCGACAGGACCTCACGACGACTCAATACCCTATAATGAGCAGCCCAGTGAAATATTGGGTGACACTCGAGAATCTTCTCCACCAACCTTAAAAAGAACAGGACCTAAGAAGCGCCCAAGTTCTCTTGCCGAAGTAGGCAAAATGTCAACTCTACAAGAATCGCTCGATGAGGCTCTGCAAGGGTCAAACTTGGATCCTCGTTCTTCGGACGGATCTGAGGTATCGATATCTGATCGACCGCCTCCTCTGACGTTAAGAAGACCCTTTCCAGGGACTGGCCCCCACCGACTGTCTACAATAATGTCTGTGGACACACTGAGCACTGTGACAGACCCGCGCCAGGATGAGCAACCTACTGATCTCCGGACAAACACCCAACCAGTCCATGATGAGAATTTAGAGTCAGAAGCCAGGGATCAATTCGATCCGAGCTCGTTGCCTGGTACCAGAAATGGTTTAAAACGTCGACTTACTACTCATGCTGATCTTATATCGGTATTGTCTATCCCTGGAGGCGGAAGCCGTAGTATAAGATCTGCCAGGAGCATCCGCACCAATAGAAGTCGATTGGCAACAGCCACTATCGACGATATCATGCAGGAATTTTCATCTGATGAGACAAAATATATGCGTGAATTGAGGACTCTTGTTGGTGGTGTCATCCCCGTTCTATTAACATCAGTCTTGTCCAAATCCGATTCAGCCATTGCTGCGGGCCTTTTCCGTCCTTCTGGAAATCCGAAAGATGATGAAAACTTTACCAGACCCATCGTCGATATGGGAATATCACTCGAACGACTTAAATCTCTCCATAAACGAGCGCCGCTGAATAATCCAGAGGCTCTTTTATCTTGGGCACAAGGTGCGCAAAAGGTTTATCGGGACTATTTGAAGGCCTGGCGCCTTGGATTTCAAGATGTTGTCGTCAACCTTGCACCCCCCGATGATGACCCGTCGGAAGCAACGAGCCCCGAGACTCAAAGCTTATACGCTGGAATGGCGCAAGATGAAGACGGCGATGTAGTGGATGGAGATGGGGAAAAGGTCGATGTTGCATTTCTTCTCAAGAGACCGCTGGTGCGTCTTAAATACCTTGCAAAGACTTTCAAAGGCATCAACTACGTACAGACATCCCCGAAGGCAGAAGAGATGGCAATGGTGTACCAAAGTCTCGTTACGGATGCTAGACGGCGCTCAAACGAAGAGCGAGCAAGGCTCGAAGACGATATGGCGGCCTCCATTGACGCTACGAGAGCCCGAAGCCCACGAAACCTCGCCGTCCTTTCCGACGTCACCATTCTAGAAACTCGACGGGTCCGAGCTCGCGACTTTTTCAATCTCTCTTTGCTTCATTCAACTGGCCAGCAAATCGATTGCCGCGCTGAACTTTTACTTCGGGATAATCCCCCTGGCGAGGCGCCTGGTGGCGACTTGTTAATATGCGAAGTGGATGACACTGGCCGCTGGCTTTTATTCCCCCCAATAGACCGGGGCCGAGCATCTGCTCGAAACGGTGATGGAAAGGGTGAAATCGTCATTATGATTAGAGGTGTGCCAGGCGAGGAGGAAGATTGGAAAGAGTTAATTACTTTTAAAACAGACGAGGAGCAGGTGGGATTCGAATGGGTACAAATGATTGGATTAAGTCCCGTTCCGCCAAAGATTGACCGGTCTATGAGCTTTATTAATAGAGCCAGAGCCAGAAATTGGGCCCTCAGAGCGGAGCAAGAGGGCTCTGAGCTGTCTACTGTGTCTGAAAAGAGAAGCCACGGCCCCACAGATATGGACGTGCCCATTGGTGAACAGGCTACAGTTGTTTCTTCTGCTATTCTATCAAAGACAGCTACCCGGGCTGGCTATGAAACATCGAAGCAGTCGCTGGGTTTCTCCCGCGATGGTTTCAGCCCAAAGGAGCCCCTTTCAGTAACACACCCTCGAACAGAGGAAGCGGGAAATACCTCGCCCCAGACACCTTCGAGGCTGCGGGTATCAATCGGTACACCTAGAAGCCTTAATGAAGCAATGGACCTGGCTGGCGGAGTTTCTCCAACCACTTTGAAGAGGTCGAAGGCTAAGAGGAGACCCAACTATGCAGAACTGGCGATATCGAGCCCAACGTCAAGTGGTGCGAGATATCCGGAGAAGGAGAAAATATCATCTGATATTCCTCTAACTGGATCTAAATCTCCTGAAACGACGTCTCCTCGTCCTCAGGAAGACGGCCAACCTAGATTATCCAGAAACAGAGACCCATCTCCCGAAATTGATCTACCAAAGCCCCAACTCGGAGGGCCGCTAGGCCGACGGTCGCTATCTTCTGTTCCTTCTCTCGAACTTCCAATTATACCCAAGATTAGGAAAGGAAGCCAACAAAGTAGCCCAGCTCCATCCGATAGGGAGGGAACACCAACGTCATCGCCCAAGACCCCTAACGCTAGGTTAAGTCCAGCTAAGCGTAGTGAAAGCCCAGATGAAGTTATCCTCCGTCGTGACCTCACAGTATATACTGAGGATGTTCCATTGCCGCCACCTCATAAATCACCGAGTCCTCCGGTTCCAAAGCATTCTGTCCCTATTTTAAGCCCCACCACTCCTCGAAGTAACCGAAATCGACGATCTTCTTCTCCGCTCAAGCACGAGTATGAACCTTCAACGGCAACAGAGTCGCCAGACAGCTCTGATACTTCCACCATCGAGCACCACGAAATTAACTCTTCCTCAGAGACATCGGATGAGGAATTTGAAGGAGATGATATTGAAACGCTTTTACCGCTAGTTGGCGCTCGTCAGCTTCGCGAAATATCACCTCCATCGCCTCCTCCGAGTGACCCTGACGGGACTCTTGGACCATCGAACTCCGCTTCCCAGGCTCCATACAAAGGTGTTCCACGACAGCCTTCACAATCTGCGAAGTGTGTTGCGTCTATTTTCTACTGGCATGACAAGGGTACATGGGAGGAGCTTTATCCAGACGAATGCAGAATTGTGATTACCCCGGGTCTAATTGAAGCATATGAATCCACGGAGTGGCCCGAAGAAGAGGTTGATTCTAATATTCCCTCCGAAAAACCTCTAATCGCTTTGGAATTAACCCCTCTTGTCCCAATTCGGCGCGGCACAGCTTTAGATATATCTATTCGCTCCCTTCCGACGACAAGATCCAAATTCACAACGGGGAACAACATCATGTTCCGTTCACGAAACCCAGAGGAGTGCGAGAAATTATATGGGCTTATCAATCACTCTCGAATAAACAATCCGACTTACATCGCACTTCAAAACGCCCGTGGCCCATATTCTGTGCAGCCTACCTCGCTCGCCCGCCAGAATTCCAACCGCAGTAGTAGATTCGGTGGGTGGTTCAATTGGTCCAGGAGTAGCTATCGAGCCTCGAGCGTGCCCGCCCCGTCCGTGGCTGGTGTAACCGATTCCAGCGTTGGGACAATGTCCAGTGCTTTCTCAGCTCTCAAGAAATTCGGTGCAGGGAACAAAATGTTCAGCATCGCCAGATCAACCATCACATCTCGCACTGGTAGCCACCGCAGCAGCCTTTACTCCACTTCTACCTGTTCTGGATCCAACTCCTCCCCAAATTCGCCTTTCGACACGGGCTATGACCTTGCGAAAAACGCAGCAGGCGGTATCGGCCTTTCAAACGCCAAGATCCGTCTATATGCTCGCGAGTCTGCATCAAAATGGCGGGATATGGGTGCCGCTCGCCTTACGATCTTACACGCATCTCCCGCACCATCCCGACCGGGGACTGCTGCCGCTACTGGAATAGAAGGCAAGACATCATCCACAGCCATCGGTAACAGGGAACCGATGACGGCGGACGGACAACCTTCCACCCCTCCCACGTCTCAAGCTGCTCCGCCACTACCAGTTTTGTCAACTCGTCGGGAAGAAAAGCGCATTCTCATCAGAGGAAAGACTAAAGGGGAGGTACTGCTGGATGTATGCCTTGGTGAGAGCTGCTTTGAACGGGTGGCTAGGACCGGAATCGCAGTCTCTGTTTGGGAAGAATATGACGGCGTGGCAAAGGAGGGTGGTGTGGTGAGTGGGAACTTTAGGGTTTATATGATCCAGATGAAGAGTGAGGCGGAGACGGCGTACACATTCGGAATGGTTGGGAAGCTGAGATATTAACGAATATGCTTCTTGTTTGGGCTTGGTTTGCAATCTGGTTTCGGGGCCACGGTGGGGAAGGAAGGTATATTGATTCCCTAAGTGTGCACTGGTATTTCTGGCGATTTCATTTGGTGATATGGGTGGGAATCTGGGTTGACAGGATAGCATGTTGGGTTTGGCTGATATACATTTCTATGGATGAGGTGTGGAATGTTTTACGATTTTGGAAGCGTCTATCTATTTCTTTTGTTTGGCATATTTCCTCGGTAATACATATACATTATGTTCGATTAATTTATATGTCGATGTCATCATCTACAGTGTATTGATGCATCTACAGTGTCGTGACGAGAATTGAACTAAGTAATAAATGCTGTAGCTAGTTATCTATCTTTTAGTTTTGATCTAAGTTCTATAAATTCGCGCGTATTCCATCTCTAGTTAAATGTGCAACGAAAATTAATGAGAGTGATGCGCAAAGTATGCTGCAGCGTCGAGACCAAGGAGTCATGTCTAATGAATAAATAACATAAGGATGCTCATGTCTATCGCCATCATACGAAATAAGTAAATTTGAATAAAGGATCCAATCATTTCAAACATATGTAATAGTAAACAAAGGAAAGAGGAAAGTTAAATGTGGCTCAGGGGTATCCCAGAAGATCCGGATTTTTTGAACAAATATCCTACGCCATTGCCTTCCTCTTTGAGCAATGAGAGGAGAACATCGTCGTCGACATGAGCCTCGAGGTTCTTCTTCTTCTTCTTCTTCTTGTTGTTGTTGTTGTTGTTGTTGTTGTTGTTGTTGTTGTTGTTGTCAGAGTCAAAGTCTTCCAGAGATTGATCGGGTGATGGTGTATCACAGAGTAGTGAAGTATCGATGTGGGAGTACTGCATCAAGGAACGCATTTTAGATTTTCGCTTCTTAGTTTTGCTAGAAAAATTTCCGTTCGTCGTATTTTCAGAGGTTAGGGTCTGGAGCTGCGATGCCTTTATCAACTTTGCGAAATCCATACTCTCGTCCTCGTCCTCGTCGTCCTCAGCTGAATCTGAAGTATCGGGTTCGTTATCAGATTTGGAAACGTCAATTATGTCTCCTTTGTGGAGCTTGGATGCCGTTTCTCCTTCTCCCCTGCCATCGCATTCACAACCGAGTAGATCATGGGTCTGGCACGTAGTCCCTTCGTCAAGTCGAAATAAATCCTTGAGTTCCTCGCGCGAAAATTGTGAGACGCCCTTCTTTTGATCCATCACGCTGTCTGCTAATCCTATTTTAGTCACCTGTCTCTGCCAAATCTTCTCCTCCAGCGCTCCCTTTAACAAAAGTCGATAGATTCGACAATGTCGTTTCTGGCCATCACGATGTATTCGCGCCATGGCCTGCATGTCTGTTGCGGGATTCCAGTCAACATCAAAAAGAACAAGCCGGCTGGCTCCAATAAGGTTGAGACCTGTCCCCCCAGCTTTGGCTGAGAGAAGAAATGCGAATACTGAAGATGAGGAAGAGCGGTTGAAGTCGTCGACAAGCCCTTGGCGTTTTGAAGCTGGAGTTGAGCCATCAAGACGGAGAAAGGGCAAGGAGAGTGAAGTGAGAAGTGTCGCAAGGAGATCAAGGGTGGACGTGTAGTTCGAGATAAGCACAACCTTTTCGGAAGTAGTATGGCGTATATTATGGAGTAGCTGGTCAAGAACTCTGATTTTACCGCTTGAGGAGGGAGATAGGTGTCGAAGAATATTTGGCGGGAGACTGGAAACTAAGGCGCTGAGGGTAGAATTGGGAGTTTCATCACAGTTTCTAGGGTTTAGGAGGGAAGGGCTATTGCATAACTTTTTGAGAATGGTGATGAGCTGGAGAGCACTTTCTGAGTTTCCCAAAGCGGATTGAAAAACTGGAGAAGTGAGAACGTGGCGATAGATATTTTTTTGAGAAGAAGTAGGATTGCAGAAAAGGACATATTCGGTTTTAGGCGGCAGGTATTCTGAGAGGATATCGGCGGTACGTCTTAAAATAAATAACGACGTTAGGTTAGCTAGTTCTTCACTCCTTGCTTCTCCTTTTTCGATGTCCTTTTTCAAAGCACCGGGCTGTCTGCTCTTGACGATCGGCCCTTCAAATTCTTTCATGAACATTTTGAATGTTCCTAGAAGGCCGGGGTTGACGAAGTCAACCATCGCAAAGAACTCAGTTAGATCGTTCTGGATCGGGGTTCCAGAAAGAATGATCCGCCGTGAGGTATTTAACGATTGTATAGCTTGCGCACTCTTGTTCTGTACAGTCCTCATTCTATGCCCCTCGTCTGCAATGACAATATCAATGCCAGAGCCCTTCGACAGCTCTTCTTGTACGGTTCGAAGACGTTCGTACCCGATGATCATAACGCTATAGCTTTTTCCCATTGTGAAATCGGTAAGCCTGGTCCGTTTGGCATCAGCCACGAATACACCGATTCGTTCATTTCCTAGCCATTTCCGGAATTCCTTTCTCCAGTTATCGATTAACGTCACTGGACAAACTATCAGGGCCTTTTTAACGACTGGTTGAGCCTCGTATATCGGGTTCTGTTTTAATAAAGTCCATATAAGCGCTATGGTTTGCAGGGTTTTGCCTAGGCCCATTTCGTCAGCGAGGATGGCTCCTTCGCCATTGAAAGCGCGCATACCCATAACGCATTCGTAGAGAAATTTGACTCCCTCTCGCTGATGTTCCCGAAGGTGTTTACCCAAAAGTGGGTCTAGGACGACATCGACAACTTGTTTACCTTTCGGTACTAATGTTGGCCGTTTCATGATTACTGCACCGGGAGCTGTAGGATCATGTCGTGGAACGGGATTACCGCTTGGTGATATCTCCACTAGGACAGTGCTTTCTTTGAGTGGATTTCTGAAGGCATTCTTCGTCGCATAGCTTCTGGGCGCAGCTATGTTAAGGGGCCTTTTTTCTCCTTCATTTTGTCCATTCTCACGTTTAATTTTGGTTCTAGGGGGTAGTCGAATCGTACCATTTGTCGATATAGCGGATGATATGCTGGACATAGGACCTGAATCTCTCGGGTACTCCATGGCTCTGTCGATAGGTATAGTCGCAGGTGACGGTTTAGCTATCCCTAGAAATGTTCGACCGGAGAGATACTCCTTCTTTGACAGGACAGAATCAACCTCAACTTCCTTTCCACCAATCGATAATGTCGAACCCGGTAGTAGGGGAGAATTGAACATGATTCTTCCGAAATGCCGTCCAGAAATGTCCTTTAAGGACGCATAACCACCACAGACAGCTAATATCCCATCGCCATCCCATGTTTTGTGCTTTTTGGCTGTAGGTTTTCGCCTGGTGAGAAAAAATTGAGGAGAGTGAAATGTTAGCCAATAATCAAAGGACCCCCAATATCACCCACGTATCTCTAATTGGAGATACGGGAAGTTTCAAACCCGCAATTTACATACCAAAGAACGTTGTAGTATGTCTCCATCCCTCCATCCGTCACCGACGTACCGCCATCATCTACATGCACCTCCATCGGTAGATTCCACTTCGGGATCAGAGGCCTTCGGTCAGGATCTCTGAGATTTGAGCTTGGCTTGGGCACCCTGGCCACCTTGGGCGCATCTTTTGATCTCGCACCATGTTTCCCGTTGTCGTCCTCATCATCATTATCGTTAACTGTCAGATCAATTGTTTCTGAACTGACTTTGCGACGTTTACTAATGTGGCCAGAGTCTCTGACTAGTTCGTCACCGCTTGATGAACGCGAAGGTGTTGATGTTGACGGCGGCTTCCTGATAAGTGGCGATCGGAAAGGTTTAAAAGGCATAGTTTTGAAATTATTAATTAATTAAAGCCTTCCTGTGTGGTCCAGTATTGCCCTCAGACCAGGCACAGTTAGGAGTTTCAAAAGGAGGACATGATGTTGATAAGGTTCTTGGCGCGTCGCGTCAGGACACTATCTACGTAACTCGTGGAACTAAGCACAACGCGAGATCACATGATCGATCAGGATAGAAAATTTGGAATTTGGAATTTGGAAAAATTGCTATTTCTACATACTCGCATATTAAAACTGTGTCAAGGTTGTGAAAGAGACAATAAAATAAAGGACAGGAGCCCGTTGCTATCATGCTAGTAAGTTACATGAGAGCAAGGCTACACATTGAACGTTCGTCGCCAATGAAAACCCCTTTTAAGATGTACAACATAAATGGGATGGAAAGGCAAGGAAATTTTTCATCCGCTATGTTTCGAAGTATTCAAAAAAGATACAATTTCAGTGTAACTCCCATGCTATCACGATATTTCTTCAAGCAAACCCCCCCCCCCCCTTCTTCGGGTTCAACCAAAAAGCAGAAGAAAAAAAGATCATCAGTTCATTACGAAAGGGAAAAGTTTCGACAAAGAGAAAAAGAATGCGATGCTGGCCATATAACAAAGCCGAAGAATAAAGAGGACATCCATCTTTTTTTAATGCAGTCTCTACTCATATGCTCACTCATAAAGGTCTTGTTCGCCCAAGTCCTCCTCCATCTCCATGAGTGCCTGATCTTCGTCAATCATCTCCTCATCTTCGCTTTCGGTATTAGCATGGTTTGGAAGCACAGCTACACGCCCGTTCTCCATAACTACGCGGGCAGTTTCGCCGTCCTTGATGCTTCCCCTTAGGATCAGCACCGCAAGGCGGTTGAGGACTTCCTTCTCGATGAGTCGCGATAGCGGTCTGGCACCGTACACTGGCGAGTAGCCGGCATTACTCAAGTAATCCTTGACCTCGTCCGTGCATTCTATCGTCACCGAGCGATCATTCAGCTCGAGCCTCCGCTGAATCTCCTGCAGTCGGACATCGACGATCTTCCGGATTTCCCGCCTCGTTAGTCTATTGAAGATAATGATGCTGGAGATTCGGTTGAGGAATTCGGGTAGGAAGTAGTTCCGCAGCGCGCCCATGACAAGCTCTTTGGTGGTTGGTTCGATTTGACCATTCGTGCCGGTAGGACGTTGGAGGAATTCTGCGCCGAGATTAGAAGTCATCACGACGATACAGTTCTTCGCATCGACGATTCTTCCTTGGCCGTCTGTAATTCTTCCATCATCCATCAGCTGAAGCAGGACGGTCAAGACTTCCTTCGCAGCTTTTTCCACTTCGTCAAAGAGCAGAATGGAAAATGGCCGGCGGCGAAGTGCTTCCGTTAGCTGGCCGCCAGAATCATGTCCAACGTAGCCCGGAGGCGCGCCAATCATTCGGCTCAAAGAATGTCTTTCTTGATATTCAGACATATCAAATCGAATCATGGCTTTGGAGTCATCGAACAAGAATTCAGCCAATGCTTTTGTAAGCAGTGTTTTACCTGTCCCGGAAGGACCGCAGAAGAGGAAACTTGGTGGGGAGTTAGGGTTGCTGAGGCCGGAACGTTGAAGTCGAATCGCGTTAGAAACAGACTGGACGGCTTCTCTCTGGCCAACAACTATTTTAGCAAGGTGAGATTCCATATGCAGGAGCCTGTCCTTCTCGGTAGTCCTAAGTCTGGTAATGGGAATACCGGTCCATCGAGCCACGATTTCATTAATCTGTTCAGGCCCAACAGCGTCTGCCAGGAGGGTTTCCCCTCCTCCTCCAGGTTGCGTGGAGAGTTCCGCGTCGACCCGAGCTCTTTCGGCCTCCAGCCGTTCGATGAGCTTTTCAACATCGGGAATCGCATAGTAGATGAGATCCGAAGCGGTTTGCGTATCCCCCGACCTAGTTGCCTCGTCCCTCTTTACTTTCAGAAGATCTAATTTAATTTTAGCATCCTGTATATCTTTGCTCCGCTGCTTTTCACTTTCGTATTTTTCTCTCATTGGTCGTAGCTCTTCGTTAACATTAGCCGCCTCCTGCCTTGCAGTCTCCAACCGTGTCTTCGACGCTGTATCCTTTTCACGTTCAAGCGCATGGATTTCGATCTGGAGTTGTCTGGCACGGCGCTCCAGTGTATCGAGAGCTTCAGGCTGTGATTCTCTTGTGACACGGACAGCTGCAGCCGCTTCATCAATAAGGTCAACGGCTGAGTCGGGTAGTCTTCGGGCGGTAAGATAACGAGAAGCCAGATTCGCAGCTGATACGATAGCTCCATCGAGGATATTAACGCCATGATGAACTTCGTATCTCTCCTTCAGTCCTCTGAGGATAGAAATCGTCTCGCTCACTGAAGGCTCTTTGACCAAAACCTGTTGGAATCGACGTTCAAAGGCCTGGTCCTTCTCAATGTACTTCCTGTATTCGCCAAGGGTAGTTGCGCCAATACAATGGAGTTGGCCTCTAGCAAGCATGGGCTTCAGCAGATTTGCAGCGTCCATGCCACCTTCTCCACTAGAGCCAGCCCCCATGAGAAGATGGATTTCGTCAACAAACAAGACGATAGTATCTTTTGATTCCTCGATCTCTTTCAAAACCCCTTTCATCCTCTCCTCAAACTCACCACGATACTTGCTACCAGCAACAAGGGACCCAACATCGAGGGACAGGAGCTTGCAGTTCGACAGGTTTGCAGGGACATCGGCATTAACAATCCGACGAGCCAGGCCTTCCACAACTGTTGTTTTCCCCACTCCTGGCTCGCCAATAAGGACTGGATTGTTCTTTGTCCGTCGACTGAGAATCCGAATCACTCTTCTGATCTCTTCCTCCCGACCAATGACAGGGTCAATTTTCCCTTCTCTGGCCATCGACGTCATATCAATCGTGAATTTCTTCAAGTTCTCGCTCTCCTCTTCTGTATCGGCTGTTTTCGAGTCCACCCGCTTCATCCCGCGGATCTGCTGGATGGCAGAATCGATCATCTTCACATTCGGGATATTTGCGTCTGCAAGCGCCCGCTGGATCGTCGGATCATGCGCCAGCGCAGCGATGAGATGGTCAATGGCAACATAGCTATCCTTCTGTGTCTTTGATAGATTGGTAGCGGATCGAATAACCTTTGATATCGCTGGTGATGGGGCGACGGTCTCTGGTGGGGGATCCTGGGAAGGTAGCCGGACTAGGGACCTGTTCAACGACCGGCCTAGTTGCTGGGGATCTCCATGGGCTTTTTCAACAACTCGTTTGAAAAGAGAAGCCGAACTGGATTGGTGCGAGGGATGTGTGGTTACTTGCTGGTCCTTGGATTCATCGGGAGGAGGGTCGAGGAGAGAGACTGCGAGATGGATGGGGAGGAGTTGGGGGTGGGCATGCTGCTCTGCTAGAGCATGGGCGTCAACAAGAGCTTTGTTAGCTCTATCTGTTAATTGAGCTCCGCTCATTGTAGCAATCCAATATCTGCTTTGCTGGTATTGTGAGCGGCGGAGCTACCCAAAGAGGCTTCAAATGTGGTTATCTGGGATTTTGTGGTGGGGTCTTCCTAGTATCAGGATTCGACGGTTCGAAGATCAATCTTCTTCTTTCGATCGCTTAGTCCAAAAAAAAAAAAAAAAAAGCAAGAAAATAAGTATGGTAAAAATGAAATTGATAGTAGCACCGGAGAAGAGCCGTAGATTTTATACACCACGATTTTTCGTGGTAGAAGAAGCTTCCGGCGCCTTGTCGGGCGTTCGGGATCCTTCCACCTGTTTCGCAGAAAGCCCAACTACATCATATCATGTGATACGTCATCGACTTGTCGGTTTACTATTAGCTTGGCGGGGCAGTCGCTGACTCAGCATTTACATCATACATTTCAGATTGCTATCCCCCGGGTTGCCCGGAACTTATGCGCAACGAATTAATTCCAATCACAATTCATCTTTGACGGTATCGGCGGCCGTTTCTGGAAAGCGTCGTGGTGCCGCTTTGGCGCCCTCGGCGGTATCGAGGCGGTATCGCGCACGCTTTAACGCATGTTGGCTTGGCAGGGGATCCTCGTCCGGCTCCTTCATGCTTCCTCCGGCGTGGCTCACCAAGCTCAACCACTACTCAACCATCCAGCCCACCTCGAGCAAATCATGATGGACCCGCCGGGCGGCCAGCCATTGTCATACCTCGCAAGGATGAATCGAATCTTCAGGAACACCGAAGTCAGATTCCCCCCAAATCTGTTGCACAGTTTGCAACTCAGCATGCAGCCGCCGGCCCATGCATTTCTCTTACTGCCCTCCAGAAATGGTGGCCTTTGCCCTAGGATGTTTATAAACGGCTCCATGTCCTCCCGCTGCCCTCTTTTCTTTTCTTACCAAGCCATCCTGTGCCGGTAGATCTTACTTTCTTTGTTTTTCCCTCAGCGGCTACCACTCACTTCCACCTGGAGTCAGTTGATCTATGCTTCCACCAAAGAAGATCAGATACAGATGGTGGTTGCCAAATCATGAGCAAAGGCAGCAGCTGCCCGCCCTCCTACGAGCCGACGCCTGAGGCTGGCGCCCACGGATACAGACTTCCTCCAGAGGGCCAAGGAGCATGAGTCCGCTGGCTGGACTAAAAAGCACAGTGTGAATAACACCAAACTAGGCTTGCGGATAGTATGGAGAAAACTAGAACTAACTTTATCAATATACAACTCATGTATTTGATTATGTATACACAGCTTGCTGATCATGACAGTATATATATATTATAATTGAGAGATGAGAAAATAAATAGAGACTCTGACAGCATTTTCATGAGTCCGTGACTGATAATAAAGATAATATTTACCTGTTTCTGTGTATCAACTGAAAGTGAAGTATGAAAGTATATACTGATAAGAAACAGTAAGTGCAGAATGAAACAGAGTTACTGCTGTTTTATTTATCTGACTTTTAAGTGATTTTTCTATTTGATACTTTTATAAGAGAGAAACTACTGCCAGAAGAAGATTCTTGACTTAAGAAGTATAAAGTGAAAAAGTACACAGTTTTTCTTTGTCTCAGTTTTCACTTTTACAGAATAAATCAATAGCTGTTGCAGTTAAAAGTATGATTTTAACTGATAAATTATAATAAGTGTGAAAATAATACTGTTTCAGATATTAATTTTAAGAGAAGTTTCATTAATAAAGAGAAAAATATGTTTATTACTTAAAGTAAAATCAAAAGTATAATTTTCAGTGAAATATTAAATATAAATATGTATAGTAGTTACTCAGAAATAATATAGTTTAATAACAAGTGTAAAGCTGTTAATAGTAAGTTTAACTTTATTAATATATTAATATTATAAATAATAAAATAAAACTTGATAATAAATACTGAAATAATATCTATGATTTTAACTTAGTATATTTTATTATAAATAATAAATTCATTATTAGTAATAATAAATATTATAATGAAAATAAAATAAAAAACTTATTTCTCTGATAGTATATTCACTTTTATATTATTTATAATAAAGTGTTAAAACAGTTCAATTTCTTATTAATAAAGACAAATTTAATACATATTAAAATAAAAAATAAAAAATTATAAATATATATATTTTTACTTTATTATATTAAATTTCATTATTTTATTAAAGTGAAAATTAATATATATATAGAAAAGTCTTTTATAGTGTTCACTCTTGCTACTTTCTAAGACTTCTGTCTCTTTCTTTCTGAGACTTCTGTCTCTTTCTAAGACTTTTATCTCTTTCTTTCTGAGACTTCTGTCTCTTTCTGAGACTTCTGTCTCTTTCTTTCTGAGACTTTCATCTCTTTCTTTTATATATCTTCTGTTTCTTTCTTTCTGAGACTTTCATCTCTTTCTTTCTGAGACTTCTACTTCTTCCTTCTGTAAAAGTCAATCACAATAAACAAACAAGTATGTATATTTATATATATAGAAGCATCTGCTCATCTCCATCTTGAAGAATAAGACAAGATTTATCTTTTTATATGTATAATACATGATCAGCATACACTACAGATGATGTATGCTGCAATTTGATAGCATATCTTATTAAGAATAAGATTCTCAGTTCTCTTAGATTCTGCTCTGTCTTCAAAAGATATAATACTGATAATTGATCTGAGTTATAGATGACAAAGTTCAGTCAACTGATAATTAATCTGATTGATTTCTCTACATTCTTTTCATCTTTAAGAAGATATAACACTGATGATTGATCTGAGTTACAGATAATGAAGTTCAGTCAACTGATAATTAATCTGATTAACTACTCTATCTTTTTCATCACTGCAGCTGATAATCAGTTCAGTTATAATAGACTTACTCTATACACATCTGTTACACACTGTAATGAAGTAGAACAGATGTCTCACTAGAAGCAGCTTCTGTCAGCTGCTCTGCTTCACTGAGTCAGATAAGTCTGCTGAGAAGTGAGCTTTCTGCAAATCTGCTCAGAGATCTGATACTGAGTGCATCTACTTGCAGACAGTAGCAGAGAAACATACTATTATAATCACAGAGATCTGACAGAATACAAATGAATGATATAATAGTATCAAGAATCAAGTCATATTATACAACTGTGTTAAGATAGAGAACATTCTTATAAGAGTGTCTGTCAGATGTTATAACAATGTTAAGACAACTCTTGACTTAGTTTCTATCATGAAATGAAAGAATGTCATTGATTCTTGACTACAGACTTTTCATACAGAGACTACAAAGCATATAAAAGAAAGAAAGTCAATAGCTTCAAGCTATGTTAAGTTTAATAATCAGAGTTATACCTCTTCTGATAAAGCTACTGTATTAGATACAATTGAGAAGTTAAAGTAACTGAAGTCTCAGCTGACTCAGTGAGAAAGTGAGTTAGATAAGTATGAGTGTCAGCTCAATCAGCAGCAGAATCAGCTGAATAAGTGTATCACTCTTGTTAATGAGTGTGTTAATAAGCTTCAGAACAATCTTCAGCATTTGACAGATAGAAGAAGTTAACTAACAGAGATATGAAGCAACTTTCACATGAAGAAAGTAGTGCTCATCACTCAGAGATAAGAGCAGTAGTATAAAAATCAACAGCAGTAGAAACAACTGACTCAAGTTAAAGATAATAATTCTCTCACTGAATTCTCTCAGTGACTGAATATCTTATTTAATGAAGGCTTTAAATCACTCTCTAGAGCTCTGCAGACATCTGCAATCTCAAGAGAGCTGTATAACACTAAGTGAGATATGTTCAGAGACAGAACTCACTGCTCAAACATGATAAGAAATAGATTCAATTTCATATAAGAGACAGACATTTTACACTTCATCTATAACACAGAAGAGAATTGAGTCTGTAGAGAGTAAGTATCTACAGTACTCTTGAAGAGAGAGATCTGTCTCATCTGTAATTAGACTAGTCAGTGAGATTATGAATTTCACATTTAGTCTCATTTAATCTGATCTCATACATTTCTTGGCATGAGTCTCATCAGAATCAAGTCTTAAAAAAATCTGAAAATGAACTATTTCTGAGAGAAATGGCATGAAAAATAACCAGATTTAATTCAAGAACAGTGAAATAAGAGTAATTTCTCAGAATGTGATTCAAAGGTTGCTTAAGTCAGTGTACGATTACAGGCGTATACCGGCTTCTTATATATTGAATCTCGTATGCTAAATTAATTAGTGGCCGCTAGAGCTCTCTTTACATTTATACACTAGTAGTTCAGAAGCAGCTGTGTTATTATCTGACAGTTGTATATTCTTTCAAACTACATTCTCTCTTATCAGATTCAGTCATGCTCATGTAACTATATTATATACTCTAGCTTCATGTGAATTAGCTTGTCACTAGTGTTTTATAATTGTGTGATCTATTCCTGATTCGGCTAGTGTTCTGCATACACTCTCACAAAGAAACTTTCACTATATTACATCACTCATTCACTAACTTTTCTCATTCTTCAATTATCATCTTCATCATTGTCATTATCAAATATTATTATCTCATTCAAGATTTCTATCTCTTCTTCTGTTCAACTCTTTCCATCTGTTTATCTATCATGTTATACATGTTTCTGGTGATGACTCTCTGTTCTCACAACTAGACTGACTGCTGAGATTATGAATTTCATGTTTAATCTCATTTAATCTGATCTCATACATTTCTTAGCATAAATCCCGCTGGGACTAATCATTAAATAAACATGTAAAGTGACTATATATCAGATCTCAAAATGAAACCATGACTTGAAAAAAATAAGAAAGTAATCTCATTTAATCTCATTTAGTTTCATTCTTAGCATAAAGTTACTATTTTTAGACATTTTAAGGTTTTTTTTAGACTATTTTTAATTTTTTAAAAAGTAACACTTTTTGATAACACTCAAATGAGATTTAAAGTCATTTAAAGCAATAAAAATAATTTAAATTGAGAAGTGAAAATCATGGTCTTATTTGAAAAATATGACAAGAGTAGACAGTAAGTCTCACTGAGACAGTATGAGACTACTATCTAATGTTAGAACCGTGTAATGAGATCTGTTGAATTGATAATAAGACTATCAAAAATTCTGATTCTGATCTCAGACACAGTCACACAGTCAGTCTACTCATAACAAGTGTTCTCATAGTGCTCATACTGAGCAGTTCATTAGCAGTAAGTGTAATGCATTGTGAAATGTGATCAGAACTTGTTTATCTTCTAACAATTGTCAGAACAATGTATTATTATGAATGATGACATATCTTCTTCACCTTCTCATACATCTCTGATCATTTCCTTCTCAGTGAGTTTCTGATCATGTTTTCTGGCATGATTTTGTGTGAACACAGATGCTGATATGTTTGTTTTTATTCATGTAGAATCTTCATATGTTAACAGATTTATATTCATTAATAATAGTGAACTCAGTGTTGAATCATTGATTAAGAACTTGAAGAACACAATAATGAAGAAATTGTTCATATCATGTATAATCAGGTCTTCTGTATTTCTTTCTGCTCTCTCTGTTTCTTTCTCTACTACTCTCTCTCAATTTTCTACACCTGTCTCTGTGCCTGGTTTCTCTCTCACTACTCCTGTTCTCATAACTCTCACTTCTGCTACTTCTGGTTTTACTGTCTCTGCTTTCATTATCAGCTCTCCCTGTTTCAAGAAGATGTTGTATAGACTTAATAAATCATCTCTTTCAGTATATACACTTCTGCTCTTCTTATCAACTCTCAGAATAATTTATTGTATAAAGACTGTGTATAACATAACTATCTGAAGCTCAGTCACAGACACTGATTATTATATTCATTTTAAATATTTATAATGAAGTAATTATTTATTCATATCAGAGAATCACTCTCTCTCTTAACAGTATTAAGATTATAAGTCTTTTTCTTTTTCATCTTTTCTTTCTGACACTGATTTTTCTATTCTTAGAAGAAATTGTTATGAATTTTACTATACATGAAGTTATGACATTCACAGATATTAAGAAGCTTTTCATAACTGTAAAGTTCAATATTGTGAGAATATTCACTCTGATGAATTCCTTCAGAATGATAGATCTGTATCAGTCTATTCTTTAATATCTGTTGTCTGACTTCATGATACAGATGAAAGATATCTGTATTTTCAGAAATGAGAACATGAATATTGTACTCTTTTACACCTGTGAGTATGAGGCTCATATACCTTGTCTGAGATGTTATTATGAGAATGAGCTGTTTACATACTGTGTTCTGCTTTCTGTATTTTCTCATGTTCTTCTCTCTCTTTCTGAGAAGTCTCATGCATGTTGTAATTGCACATACAATTCTAAGATCAGTGAGTGTTCATTCAGTAATTGTTACCTCTGCTTTTACAGTTTTATATACTAATAATAGTTCTTAGTTACTTCAGTGTCAGAGATTATTTTAATTGAAGATGATAATATCACTGAGACTATTCTCTTCTGCTCTTAAGCTTCTCTTATTACTTTCTCTTTCTCTTCTGCAGAGAAGGTTGTGCATACATCAGATCATAAGTATTCAGCTTCAGATGACTCTCATCATTGTTCATTCAGGTCTGTATCTTCTTCTTCTTCTATTTCTTCTGTCTCTACTCTCTCTGCTCTAACTTCTGATTCTGCAGATTCTGCACTCTTCTTCAATTTCTCTACATATACATGTATGCATTTCTATATTGGCATTCCAGCCAATCTTGTGATAAATGACATTAATGTTATACACAGAGCAGTAGAGAAATTGAAGACATGTATGACATTGTTGTAAGAGCAGCTTGCAGCTCTCAAATTTCTTACAGATCTTAAGTTTTAAGATTTTCTTTGTTTTTAATGTTTTTCAGATGATATGATGTTGAAAATAGATTAAATATATAATGTATGAAAATGAATGAGATATGTATAATAACATTTGTCTTTTGCAGCTAACTCTTACAGTTAATGATTAATTTATTATCTCTTTTCTTACACTTTTTCTTTATCTGCTAGTCACTACTCTTACACAATCTCTATATAGTACAGTGTTCAGTGACTAGATTCAGCAGCTTTCAACTTTTTATGATTCTGTCTCACACATTATACTGTCTCTCTTCACTCACTCAGATTACTATAGTAAACAGCTCATTGAAACTAATCTCACTCAATCTCTAAGCATTCTCAGAAGTTGAGATAACTTAGTCTCATGCATTTACAGATGTTTCAGATAGTTTATTCTCTGTAATCTTCACAATTGAACTGATATAAATAGTTAAATTCAACTCTGAATTTCTTTTTCTTCTGTAATCTGATTCATGTATAAGTCTGTCACTCTGAGACTGCTCTTTGCTATGTTACACTCACTGTCTACAGTATATTATTATATAATTAGCTACAGTCTCATCACTTATTAAAGTATAACATTTATCTGATTTCTTCATTGCTTCTCATTCTTTTCTTATAATTATGAAAAGATTGAAATAAGTGAGATTATCTGATTTGTAAGTGTCTATGATTTCTCTTATCTCATGAGACTTTTCAATTATAAGTCTCTTCTTTTTCAATACTGATGATAGTACTGTGAATAATCATAATTCACTCAGATTTTGCATCTTTGCTTTTATAAGTTGTGAATTATTAATTAAGTTGTGTAAGATCTGTCTCTCTGATTCTTTCAATACATACATTTTCAGAGAATATGATTTAAGTATCTTATATAGCTCAAATCATCTAGATTGAAACTTCTCAGAACTCTCATTGTATATGAGAACTTATGTTTTCATCTTGAGACTTGATTTCTTAACAAGTGAGTCTTGTATTCTTTTCAACTAAATTGCTCAGTTCAGAAGTAACTTGTTAGCTTTTGTATATGCATGGCTGATTTCTTTCAATCTTAGTTTCATGTCTGTGACTGTTATGTCTGCAACTGTTACTGCTGCATTCATAACTGCTGTTTCTGCTGTATTCACAACTGCTGTTTCTGCTGCATCTGCAACTGCTTTCTTCTTCACCTTTTTCAAAGCATTCTCTGAGATGCGCGGATGCAATTCATACAACAGGTAGAATAATGAACACTTGAAGACTGCATGCTGTTAAATCTGCATGATCAATAGCATCTGTCCGAGATATTCATCTCATAGTCTTGTAGACTTACTCACTAGATATTTCATCAGCATATTGTTCAAGATTTCATTCAAGTGTTTCATCTTCTCATTCATCTGCAGATGATATAATGTTGTTCTATGATGTCTTATCTGTAACTAGCTCATGAAATGCCTCACTGCTTCTCTCATGAGATTCACACTGTTATCAGTTAGAATCTCACACAGCATTTCATAGTTAATATAGATCTCATTGTGTAGAAACTTCACTATCATCTTCTCTATTATCTCTGAAACTGCTTTCACAACTGATCAGTCAGTAGTGTAATCAATAGCAGTGATTATTCATTGATTTTCATTTGACATTTATGATAATATATCTATGAGATTCATCTCTCATTATTTGAATGATTGTATTATACACTTTATCTGATATTACACTTCTTCACATTCTAACTCTTTCTTAGATTCTTTCACAACCTAATAATTCAGGCACTTATGAGTATACATCTGAATGTTCTCAGTCATGCTTGATCAGTATACTCTTGATTTGAGTACACTTATAAGTTCAGAGCTTTCTAAGTGACTGAATTCCTTGTATATATGAGTTATCAAGTCACATCTAAATGAAGATTTTAGATAGAGAGCTTCTACATATTCTAGATTGTAGTAAAGCATAATATTGTTTTTCAATTTCCTCAGCTTGAAGTTCAGAAGCATCTCTTCTACTACTTTCATGAGACACTTATTATCTGACATCTTGTCATTCTCTAAGTAAGAGATTATAACATTCACTCATTCTGATTTCTTGTATTCTCTCAGCACATTTAACATGAACATTTCTTATACCTGGTTTGTAGAACTCTTACTCATGAAATCAGGTCTGTAACTGATTGTATTCAGCATCACTGCATTCAATCTCTTTCAGTATTTGATATAAAGATTATATACTTAGAACTCTGAGATTCAACATGCTAAGTGTTTGAAAGGTTTTATTATTAATTATAGATAGACAAGACTTTCATGATCTGTGATCACTGTTGTTATATACTCATTGTTAATATATCTATCTCATAATATCAGTGTATGCTTAATCACTAGCAATTTCTTTTCATACACTGAGTAATTGAGCTCAGTGCTTAATAGTTTTCTATCATCATATGTCACTGAGTGCAGCTTGTTATTCTTACTCATCTGTAGAAGAGCATCTCTGATAGCTCATTCAGATATATCTGTTTCAATGTAGAAAGATTTATCATAATCTGATTAAATAAGTACTGAGAATGTTATTATATATTCTCTCAGTGTGAGAAAAGCCTCTTCACACACAGTATTTCAGATAATTGAATGAAACTTCTTCTTTCACAGATTTGCATCTGTTTCTCTTAAGAGATCTGAGAGTAATGCAGATATTTATACAAAATCCTTGATGAATCTGCAGTAGTATGAGACTAACTTAAGAAACTGTTATACATGATGTATATTTCTCAGCTGCAGTCAATTCACTATAACATTCAATTTCTTCAGAATGAGATATATACAGTCATCATTCACTACATGTTCTATGAACTTCAACTCTTTCATTTCAAACACACACTTGATTGATTTGACATAGAGCTTATACTCTGTCAGAGTTATAAGCACTTCATCAAGATGCTTCAGATATTCATTATATAAGTTTAAAAAGACTAGAATGTTATTAAGATATATAAGACATGAGATTTCATTCTGTTTATAAAGAATTGTATTCATTATCATTTAAAAGATGACAGACACATTTATCAGACTGAATGATATTATCAGGAATTTAAACTTCTCTTATTATATATTAAACATGATTCACAGAACTGACAGTTTGTCTACACAGATCTGTCAGTATTCTGAGAGAAGATCAATCTTTGATAGATATCAGACATTTTCAACTGTATTCAACTGTTATTGAATTCATGATAGTAAATATTCATTCTTAATTGTAAGCTTGTTAAGTGCTTGATAATTGATACATATCTGTCACTTCTCATCTGTCTTTTTCATGAATAGAACTGAAAAGTCTCACACACTTGATAAGAATTATATAAGATCATGTTCTAGAAGATCAGTAATCTGATGCTTCTGTTTCTCAAGATGCATTTATGACAGAGAGTATGTATTCTGATTGACTGATTTTATGTTCTCTGTGTCAATCTTATATACAAATCCTCTTTTCAGTGACAATTCTGATAAAAGATCTGTTCAGAAGATCTTTTCATGCTTCTTCAGAAGCTTCTTCATACACTTATTCTCTCACATATTCTTTATCTTAATTTCCTCCACTTCTGAGTTCTGTATGATATACAGAATGCTTTCAAATGAGGTCTTATAAATTGTTCTCTTTGCTTATTAATGTGTAAGCAGATTTAACTCTTCTATATCAGAGACATAAAATGTTCTTCTCATATCAGTTGATAGAATTGTATAAATCATTTTCTTTCTATCAGTTAACTGTATATGACATGTACATTATTGAATCTGTAGATTGAATCTTTGAAATTAATCAAGTCTGAGAATAAGATTATATTTCACATTCTGCAGCTCTTACACTTAAATATAGTAAGATTATTCTCTGAAGTGCAAGAAAACTCTTACTCTTACAGATAATATTAAATATCAGTTATCAGATAATCTTATATATCAGAGATTCTTCACTCAGCAGATCTCTTTCAATCTTTAAATTATATAATTATCAATATATTATGTAGAAGCTTCTGTGTCTGTTAACACTTTTACAGTTATCTCTTAATTCTTATTCAAGTGCTCTCTATACATTAACATTTCAGATCTCAAGATATTGAGATGAGTATTCACTTCATCATTCTTACTCATATCTTATTTGAGAGTCTACTTCTTCTTTATATTTACAGAATTCAGAGAATCATCTAATACAGATATCTCTTTCATTTTGAAGACTTTTTATAGAATATCAGCAAGTATCTCTGAGCTCACTGATTCTGCTAGTTTTTTAACTCTCTTGCTTCTCTTGACTACACACACTGAGTGTAATCTTTTATATCATGATTTTGATATCTGCAGTTGAAGCAAGCTCAATACTCATAATATCAAGATTTTTACTCAGAGAATCTCTTTTTCAGAGAATTTAGTACTTTAATAATAACATTCAGATCTAGATTCATTATATTCAGATATATAACTTGTGTTATAGAAGTCTGATTACTCATTCTTTACTGAGATATACTCAATTACAGTATTTTCTATTATAATTGACTTACTTATTTCTGTACAATGAGAATGTTGTATGCTTTCTTCACTGTGTCTGACTATGAGATTAAGCATTTTTATTCCACTCTCAACTCAGATGTAAGATCATGAATAAAGATCTGTAAACAGAAAGATGTTGAAAGCTCTTTATTTAATACAAGATAGTATAAGCTGAAGTGTGTGAAGTATGATATAAGATTACTCACTTGTCTACACTCAGTGAAGTGTTTATAACACTTATCTTATATATTCACTTTGTCAAAGTTGTGTAAGATTTATTTGAAAAACTCATTTTATATTTATAAGAATGAATATTACTTTAAGTCTGTAAGATTTATCTTTTTATCAGCTATTTATAATGACTTTGCTTTTCTGTATAGAAATACAGCAGATCTTAAGACTTGTTAAAATTTCATTGACTGTCTGTCTATGAGTTTATATTCAATCTGATAATATAATTGCATCTGACTTAGCCAGCTGATTACAGCATCATTTTTTCAGTCACTATTAAAGCTTGATAACTCTGACAGATCTCTCAGCTTAATGTATTTCATACTCAGATTCTCATTCTGTACAGCAGTCTCTGATGATGTGTACACTTCTGTAGAGATTGTGAATGATTATGATGAGATCTCTAAATTCAGTGTAATTATCTGTCTGTATAAACATTTAATCTTCTACTACAGATCTAAGATCTGATTTTCTCTATTCTTATTAATGATAATAATTGTGTCAGCAAAGCTCTTCATAGTGAATACTTGATTTACAGTGAATATCAATTGTTGTTTAGCTTCTGTCTCAGTCTGCCACTATGTATGCAAGGTCTCAATCTTGTTTAGAATTCTTATACATGTATGAAGCTTTGATTCTGATTCAGCAGTTTTGACTGCTTTTCTTACTGCTTTAAGTAAACTCTCTGAGAGGTTCTGTATATCTTTCAGTTCAGATAGCAGAGAAGAGTGTTATTTATATCAGCTAGAGAAGATATTCATTTTAATGATTTCTCATTGATTATACAATGTCTATTATTATATCACTGTATTATTATATCATTATATGATTTCTGTTATCATTATATGACTCTGATGATGACTACTTCTCTCTTTTATTCTTCTTTTGAGTAGAAAGCAGACTTCTTTGAATCTGGTTCACTGCTCTCATTCTCTTTCTCACATCTCATTCATTCACATCTCATACATGGCATTCATCTGAGTGTGAAGTTTTCCCTTAACAAGTGAAGCAGTATCAATTAGATGCTCTTTCACTCACTGCTCTTTATACACTATCTTTTGAGATATTTTAGAACCACACTGACATGATAACTATAAATTGCTTTGTAGATGAAATTATCACACCCTGAAGAAGTCTGCACTTCTCACTGATTTTTAGACATGCTATCAGATGTGATTCAAAGATTGCTTGAGTCAGTGTATGATTACAGGTGTACACTGGCTTCTTATATATTGAATCTCATACGCTAAATTAATTAGTGGCCGCTAGGGCCCTCTTTACATTCGTACACTAGTAGTTCGGAAGCGGCCGCGTTATTATCCGACGGTCGTACATTCTTCCGAATCACAAGAATAAACTGTGAAAGATGATCATTCTTCTAAAATCAGAATGAGAGTGAAACTGAAGATTAAAATCAGTCTCATTCAGTTCATTCAGTAATTGCTTATATAATTAGAATTTGATAACAATTATTGATAATGCTCATGAAATAACTAAATACATTCTTATACAAGTTTATTCTTCACTTTCTCATGAAAACTACACTTCTCTGATATACTGTGATCAGAGATATTAAACTGTCTGATAATTCTATGTTTTACAATCATGAGTTTCTTGATTATTTCTTCTTGTAATTGTCTCTGACAATAGTAATAAATATCTTAACTTGAGTTAAACTTTCACTTCATTCTCATCTCTGTTAATGAAATTGTCAGAATATCACATATCATCAGTGTAACAGTTGAATATATACTCTCAACAATTTTTTATAACTCTAGAATTGATTTGATGTGTAAATTTGTCAGATCATCTTGAAGATAGCAGTTAAATTCAGTTTTATAAGTATGTAGTTTTGCCTGATTTTCAGTTGTAATTAATATATGTAAGTTCTGTTTCAAAGTTAGTATTATAGTTCTATGAGATATGAAGCATTATCAAAGATAGTTACTTACTAGAGAATTGTATTTCACTGTCTTCATATCTTAAATATCTGCTTATTCAAATCTCTGATAGTTAATATTGTAGTAGTCTCAGACTAATTTAATATACAAGTCTTATTTCTCCTCTGTTCAATCTTAAGAAGTGTAGATATTAACTTGATAAAAGAGATCTAGTAGAGCTGCTACAGCATAGTACTCTGCAAAAGATTGTTCAGTTTTACTGTAGTAATATATCAGTTTATTTCTTACAGTAATAATAGTCTGTGCTATAGCATCATTTCAGACTGAATTTCTTTTTAAGTGATTTAACTGCTTCTCAAGATAAGTAAATAAACTGTTATACACTTATCAGACTGACTGCAGCATTAATGTATAAGTAATTGAAACTGTCTTTATTATCTTATAAAACTGAAATAGTAAATTAATTACATATTTCAACTGAGTTCACTTCATATCAGAAAGTTTCAATATCTGAATCTTTTTCTGATCAGAGTGTTACACTCAATGATCAATCATCTAATACAATTGAAGAGTCTGAACAGTTATCTTATATATTAAACTTCACTGTATTCTAACATTCTGTATCATATTCAGTGATGTGACTGATTTATTTATTTATTAAATATCATGAAATTATTATTATTATTTAGAGAAGATATAAATCACATTAGCAATGTTTCAAATCTGTGATATTTAAATTATTAATCAATCTATTCAAAATTAACAGTAGTATTATCAAAAAGTGTTATTAAAAAATAATATTAAAAAGTGTTATTGTGGCGGGCTGCGTCTAGACTGACCGTGTGACCGTGTCTGAGACCAGGACCAGATTTTTTGATAGTCTCATTACCAATTCAACTGATCCCATTACATGGTTTTAACATTAGATAGTAGTTTCATACTGTCTCAGTGAGACTTACTGTCTACTCTTGTCACATTTTCCAAATAAGACCATGATTTCCACTTCTCAATTTAAATTATTTTTATTGCTTTAAATGACTTTAAATCTCATTTGAGTGTTATCAAAAAGTGTTACTTTTTAAAAAATTAAAAATAGTCTAAAAAAAACCTTAAAATGTCTAAAAATAGTAACTTTATACCAAGAATGGAACTAAATGAGATCAAATGAGATCACTTTCTCATTTTTTTCAAGTCATGGTTTCATTTTAAAATCTGATATATAGTCACTTTGCATGCTTTTTTGATAGCCAGTCCCAGCGGGATTCACGCCAAGAAATGTATGGGACCAGACCAAATGGGACCAAATGTGAAATTCATGGTCCCGGCGGCCAGTCTAGCTGCGCCCGATCAATCATATAGACTATTCCGTTACACTCCACAGATTCCACGTACGCTCAGATCCTCGGCCATTCTCGATTGCAGATCCTCGGCCATTCTCGATCGCCGATCCTCGGCCGCCACCCCGATCAATCATATAGACTATTCTGTTACACTCCACAGATTACACGTACGCTCCGATCCTCGGCCATTCTCGATCGCCGATCCTCGGCCGCTACGAACGTGTGTATATTCTTCCGCCCCGAAGCTCCACCGCGTACGCCACCACATATGTGTATAAATATCCACCTCGATCGCTGATTCTCGCACTTTCTCTTTCTTTCCTTCTCTAGCGTTTTTATCTTTGTTATATAAGACCTATCAATATTATACCGATCTATTCAGCATAGGCCCCTTACACTATAAAAATGTTCATCATCTCCTTATTAGGAATGATTATCCATTGAGAGATATCCGAACGCGTAACGACGCGTAAGAAATAGAGAAACAGTCACACAGTTAAGTGGACACTGAGTCCCCAGATAGAAGCTTGCTCGCCAGTCGCCCTGGCCCCGCAACAAGATCTTACGAAGAGAGTAAGATCTTACAAAAGAGAACGTCAGCGAAAGACCTGAGAGTCCTGACACCCAGACATATGAGATATTCATACGATTACACTTCTTCAGATTCCACAGATATCATACATCTGACGATCGATATAACCATGTCTAACAATAATATGGAACCCTCAAACTCGAACATGAGCATAGACGCAGTGCCACAGTGGCTCCGAGCAATGTTGGAACTACAACAACAACAAATAGCTGATATGCATGCAACTCAACAACGCCAATATGAAGAGATTCAATGATTATCACAACAAGGAACTCATGCAATCCCAACATCTACAGAATTGAATACAAAAGCACTGAAAGAACACTTAGATGCTCCCGCATATTTCAATGCTTCCAACCTCACTCTCTACTCATCATGGAGGATGGAAATGCTCATGAAACTGAGTGTAGATGGAGATTCCATCAGTTCATTAACCAATCAAGGTTGATATATCAATGGACAATTGAAGGATCGCGCGAAACAGAAGTTCCATTCATGAATGAAAGCATGTGAACCAGTGTTGTGAATGCCTGACAACATCATGAGACATCTTGATGTTCTGTTCTGAGACACTGCCATGCAACAGAAAGCATTAGATTGGTTACAGAGTGCTCAACAGAGGAACACTTCTCTTACAACATTCATCCCTGACTTCAACACCAAGATTCTAGAAGCAGGTGGTCAATCTTGGGAGGATTGAATGAAGATTAGCATGCTCAAGAAGGCATTAACTTTTGAACTCTTACAGGCCCTTATAAGTATAAATGAAGACCCAACTTATGAAGGTTTCTGCACACAGCTCCGAACAATGAATGACCATCTTACCAAGCTCAAGAGTATACAGAACAGTGGCAGAAGACATTACACTCCAGTGACTTATACACCTGCATCAATGAATAACCCAGTCACTTATACACCTGCACCGATGAATAACCCAGTCACTTATACACCTGCACTGACAGATAACCCAGCCACTCATACACCCACACCGAAGAACAAGAACAACCATGATGCAGATGCCATGGACTGGATAGATTCAAATGCCTATGCACAAGCAAGAGTTTCCGCCGTTCGAACAGGCTTCCGAGTCCCTGGGATCACTCCCAAAGAAGTCACTGATCAATGTCAACGAGGAGTGTGTATCAACTGTAACCAATCAGGACACATTGCTTTCAACTGCCGATCAACCTATGTGCCTTCACACTCAAGAGAAAGACCGGCACCTCCACAATTGAGAGAAAGATCAGTTCCTCCTTGTTCAAAGGATGGATCAGCGCCTGTCCGCGCCAACTACATAGCAGTGAAGGAAGATTCAGAAGATAACTACGAGAATGCCCCGATGAAACAGGGAAAAGATTAGCTCCTGTTCAAATTCGCAAACAGGAGCTTGAAGAGGTTGAACGACAACAATTTGAAGAGAAGCCACTATGCAATCTCCAGTCGTAAGACATCATAACCTCCAGCGTATCCCCTTATCAAATACTCCCCACCGAGACCCTGCTGAACAATATAAGATAGGAGATCTGCCACAACTACCGCCGCGCCGCCACCGATCCATTCCCTTCTCAACCGACCTAGACTCTGAGTTCCGCGTTATCCGAAACAGCGGCCCTTTACCGATGGGAACTGCTTCTGGAAAGGGGGGGCTAATGTGGCGGGCTGCGCCCGATCAATCATATAGACTATTCCGTTACACTCCACAGATTCCACGTACGCTCAGATCCTCGGCCATTCTCGATCGCCGATCCTCGGCCGCCACCCCGATCAATCATATAGACTATTCCGTTACACTCCACAGATTACATGTACGCTCCGATCCTCGGCCGCTACGAACGTGTGTATATTCTTCAGCCCCGAAGCTCCACCGCGTACGCCACCACATATGTGTATAAATATCCACCTCAATTGCTGATTCTCGCACTTTCTCTTTCTTTCCTTCTCTAGCGTTTTTATCTTTGTTATATAAGACCTATCAATATTATACCGATCTATTCGGCGTAGGCCCCTTACAGTTGTTAAAAAACATTATCTTTTATAAAGTGAATGCAAAAGTTACTTGAGTAATTACTTTCATCTCATTCTCATCTCAAGAATCAGTCATCTCATTATTCTTTATCTCAATGTTAAGATTCTTTATCAGTGTTTGTATTACAAGTTAAATCACATGAGCAATGCAGAAAATATAACCTTGTTTATCATTTCAGAAATGCAAAGTCAATTTTTGCTCTAAGCTCTTCATTATAATGTAGTTATTCACAGCATTATCAGTTGTAATTATAAGAAGACTGAGACTAATATCTCAATAGTCATTAATATCTCTGTTATATAATTCTCAGTATGACTACTGATCAATGATTCAAATTCAATTAATATCTCTTAATAAGTTCAGTTCTCATCAATGTAATAACATGTAACTTTTATAAATGCAAGATTGTTTATACTAGTTCATGCATTCACTGTGAGAGACACTTTTCAATGATTCTTCAACTCTGATTCTAGATATTATATATTGACTTTGTAGTGTGTCTTGAGATTGAACTGAAGACAGAATTGATGTGAAATATAAAGATTTAAATTAAGTATTTAAAGAAGTGTTTAGAATTCAGGATTTTCAATTAATTGAAGAGAAAGATTCAGAGATATACATATATAAAGTAATTATTCACAGAAGTTATCAAATGAGAGTTGTGAAATCAGAGTACTGATACATGATTATTTTTATATAATTTTCTTCAAATTAGAAAGTTAGTATTATCAAAAATTATTATCTGATAAAGCAACTTATCAGCTCAGTAGTAATTTTCTGATTATTTTTCTTTTATTATCTACATTCTGATAACTTCAGATGTTAGAAAATTTCTTCAGAGTCATGATCAGTCTATAATGAATATTTCTGAATGAAGTTACAGTAATTGTAGCAGAGAGATAACTCTTCAGTAATCTATAATACAATCTATTAATAATTATTTCATAGATTATCTCAGTGTTTGTATTGAGTTTTTCATAAATTTTATAATCTGAAATCAGATATGAAGAATGAAGTAATTATTTATTATAATTAAAAGAGAGTATTCTGTGTTGAATTGTAAATAATATAGACTTTATAATTCACAGTAATTTCTTAAAGAGTTTGTGAATCTTCAATAGAAGTAAAAGAAGTGAAAGAAGTGAATTCAGAAGATATAATAATAATTTAAGAAAGATAATAATTTATTTTCAATAACTAATCACTGATGTGTGTAAGAAGAATTAATATAAGAGAAAATAATCTTGTTTCTTAACTTAGTTATAATTTTAATACTAACTCAGATTGAATATCATTGATGTATAAAAGTAAATAAATAATCTTGATTAATCTCTGTCATATTTCTTGAAATATATTAATATTGTGAAAGAGAGTATTATCAAATTATATTATCAGATAATATTATTAAAAATATATTAATATTATGAATATTAATGTTAAAAAAATGTTGATACTTATATATTATAGTGATTTATAAATCATGATAGTTAAATATATATATATATATATATTATTCCTGACTTGATTACAACTTGTACAATAATTTTTAAAACTCAAAATCAATTTTAATTATTAATAATTAAAAACTTAAACTTATAACTAACTAATATAAAAAGAAAAAAATCTACTTCTTCTCTTTCTTATTCTTCTTATTATTCTTCATAATTCACTTCTTATTCTTCTTCTTCTTCTTCTTCTTCTTCTTCTTCTTCTTCTTATCTGAGATGATAACTATCTCAAAATCTCTCTCTACTGTCTTCTCAGAGAAGAGTTTTCACTGCTTTCTCTCAGTCAGATTAATCTATATCTCAAAATCCTGTATTTTCTGATCTGCTGTCTCAGGTTTCATCTCAGTAGTAAGCAGATTGACATGCTCAGAGAGCAGAACTGTCTTCTCAATATTCTGAATCATGAAGTGCATTTGAGACCTGAATAAGATCTTAATTCTCTTCTTCTCTGTCAGCTTCTGCTAATTAATTAGAGAATAGAAGTATTATCAAAAATTATTATCTCTTAATAAATAAAAAACTTATCAGTTTTAACTTCTTTATCTCTTACTTCAATATCTTCTCAATCTTCTTCTATTATTACTTATTTATAGTAATACTCTTCTTCTCTCTCTCTCTCTTTATCTTGAACTCAAATCATTCTCAGAACTTCTTCTGATCTTATCACTACTATATAAGACTCTTCACTGTCTTCTTCTTCAATTTCTTATAGATGATATCATCTGTATTATTTCTATACTTAGTTCAGTCTAAATCTATCAGAAGTATTACTTAAAATTATTATCATTCTACTTTCTTATAAAGTCTCTTCAAGGTATTATAATATGTCTTATAATCAGTCTCTTCTCACTTGAACATCTTCTTCTTCTCTCTCTTCAATTTGTAACAGTACTCACGCGCCTTGATGATCTGCAGAACTGCAGAATATTTGAAGAGAAATGACATAATTAATTTCAGTAAGTATTGAAGAGAGATGAAGGCAGAAGAGACAGTCAGAAATAATATAATAATAATAATAATAATAATAATGATAATAATGATGATGATAGTGATAATGATAATAGTAATAATAATGATAATAATGATAATAATGATGATGATAATGATGATAATAATAATAATGAAAGAGAAAGTACATTGAAATATATTACTGACTTATTAAATATAAAGAGATAAAGAAAATATTAACAGCTTTCAGAGATATACAGAAACAGCTACAGTGTTATATAGTAATATCATCTTCATTCAATACATATAGTGTTGATATTCTTTGTATACAGTTATTATATAATCTATATCAGAGATACATGCAGAAAATAGATGTTTATTACTAGAGAGAATAATTACAGTAATTCTCTATTTTCATATTATAAAGATAAGTTATTCTCATTTCTTTCTTCTCTCTTTTCTCTTCTTCTTCAACTCATCACTAAATTCAAGCTAATATGAAAACTATTAAAACACTTCTAGAAACTCTCAAATTAAAGAGTATAGACTAATCAAATTTTAAATACAGAAGAATTAAATTATATTTAATATTACTAATTATTCATTTCTCTTTAATAAAATCACAGTCACATCTTCTCTCCCCTCTCTTAAATGAAACATGGCCTGTGAAAAGTGAGTATCATATCAGATTATAATAATCAACACAGTCTTAGTATTAGACTGACCGTGTGACCGTGTCTGAGACCAGAATCAAACTTTATAGTTGTCATGTTACCTAAAAGCATTACTTCTGATCATGGTTTGTGTTCATCACATTGATTTCAAATCCTGTTATTTTAAATATTAAAGGTCTCAGATTCACTTTTCAAATAAAAATCTAGTCTTAGATAAAGAATATGTTTGAATTCTTAGTCACATTTTCATTCTGATCTCATTATTGAAAATGGCATTAAATGAGATCATGAAATCATTTCTCACTTATATAATATTATAACATAGTGCTCATTTGTTGAAAATTCAACAGAGAGTGTTATTAAATATCATTACTTTTCTGAATATAGATTATAATCAATATCATTTTAATTAAAAAAAAAAAATGTAAAATATAAAAAATAATAAAAAAATAAAAAACAAAACAACAAGAAAAAATCACAACAAAAAAAAAAAAAAAAAAAAAGAGAAAGAAAAAGACAGAAAGAGAAAGAAAAATTAAAAAAAAAAAGAAAAGAAAAAGAAAAAAACAAAAAATAAAAATAAAAAAAAATCAAGATTGCAGGGCTGCAGCATTCTTAAAATACTCATTTCTCAGAGTCTTTATAATATTCATCATCAATCATATATCTCTCACAGTGAGAATAATATGACTGTAATGAGTTATTGTCTTAACATCATCTAACAAATAATCAGTATATATCTATATAAATGTGAATAATTAGAAAACATACACTTAAAAAGTGTGATCAGAGTGAACTCTGCTGTCACTTGAATAGCATTAAGAGCAGAACACTGAAATCAATGATTTTTCTCATCAATTTCATAGACAAGGCATGTGAAGATGATCTTAGAAAATATAAGATTCTCTGACTTCTGATAGAAACAGATCTCATGAAGAGACTCTATTTTTATCATATCAGAGACTGAGTGTTATCAAAAAGTATTACTTCAATACACATGCACTTACTGTGATGATTCATTCTCTGTGTATGTGACTGAGAGTTGCAGCTTTCTCATGCTGCATGGCTCTTTCTGAGATGCTGTCACCAGTTTGCAACTCACACAGTCTCTCAGTCCAGCACATGCTGCGCATATGCAGCTCTGCATGCTGGAGCCGTGTTGGTCATTATAATCTGGCATGGTACTTGCTTTTCACAGGCCATGTTTTGTTTGATTGAGAGGGGGGGGGGGACATGACTGCTGTTTTATTTGAAGAGGGATGAGTAATTGAATCTATAGAAGATAATTTGATTTCTTCTGCATTTGAAATTTGATTAGTCTATACTCTTCAATTTGAGAATTTCTGAGAGTGTTTTAATAGTTTTCATATCAGCTTGAAATTAGTGGTTGATTGAAGAAGAGAAAAGAGAGAAGAAAGAAATGAGAATAACTTATCTTTATAATATAAAAACAGAGAATTGCTGTAATCATTTATTCTAGTAATAAAGATCTGTTTTCTGCATATATCTCTGATATAGATTATATGATAACTGTATACAAAGAATATCAACAGTGCATGCATTGAATGAAGATGATGTTACTATGCAATACTGTAGCTGTTTCTGTATATCACTGAAAGCTGTTAATATTTTCTTTAAGTCTCTTTATATTTGATAAGTCAGTAATATATTTCAATGCACTCTCTCTTTCATCATCATTATTATCATCATTATTATCATCATTATTATCATTATCATCATTACTATCATTATTATTATTATCATCATCATTATCACTATCATTATTATTATCATTATCATCATTATTATATCATTTCTGACTGTCTCTCCTGCCTTCATCTCTCTTCAATACTCACTGAAATTAATTATGTCATCTCTCTTCAAATATTCTGCAGTTCTGCAGACTATCAAGGCGCGTGAGCACTGTCACAGATTGAAGAAAGAGAAGAAGAAGATGTTCAAGTGAGAGAAGACAGATTGTAAGACATATTATAATATCTTGAAGAGGCTCTGTAAGAGAGTAGAATGATAATGATTTTAAGTAACACTTCTGATAGATTTAGACTGAACTAAGTATAGAAATAATGTGAATGATGCTGTCTGTGAGAGATTGAAGAAGAAGATAGTGAAGAGTCTCATACAGCAGCAGTGAGATCAGAAGAAGTTTCAAGAATGATTTAAGATTAAGATAAAGAGAGAAAGAGAGAAGAAGAGTATTACTGTAAATAAGTGATAGCAGAAGAAGATTGAGAAGATGTTAAAGCAGAAGATAAAGAAGTCAAAACTGATAAGTTTTTTATTTATTGAGAGATAATGATTTTTGATAACACTTCTGTTCTCTAATTGATTAGCAGAAGCTGACAGAGAAGGAGAGGATTGAGACCTTGTTCAGGTCTCAAATGTGCTTCATGATTCAGAATATTGAGAAGACAGCCCTGCTCTCTGAGCATGTCAATCTACTTGCTGCTGAGATGAAACCTGAGACAGCAGATCAGGAAATGCGGGATTTTGAGATGCAGGTTAACCTGGCTGAAGAGAAGCAGTGAAAACCCTTCTCTGAGAAGACAGCAGAGAGAGATTTTGAGATGATTATCATCTCAGATGAGGAGAAGAAGAAGAAGAAGAAGAATAAGAAGTGAATTATGAAGAATAATAAGAAGAATGAGAAAGAGAAGAAAGATGATAAGTAGAAAAAGTTTTTTTCTTTTTATATTAGTTAGTTTAGTTATAAGTTCATAATTATTAATAATTGAAATTAATTTTGAGTTTTTAAAAATTATTGTACAAGTTGTAATCAAGTCAGGAACAATATATATATATATATATATATTTAACTATCATGATTCACAAATCACTATAATGTATAAGTATCAACATTTTTTCAACATTGATATTCACAATATTAATATATTTTTAATGATATTATCTGATAATGTAATTTAGTAACACTCTCTTTCACAATATTAATATATTTCAAGAAATATGATAGAGATTAATCAAGATTGTTTATTTACTTTTATACATTGATAATATTCAATCTGAGTTAGTACTAAAATTATAACTAAGCTAAGAAATAAGATTATTTTCTCTTATATTAATTCTTCTTATACACATCAGTGATCAGTTATTAAAAATAAATTATTATCTTTCTTAAATTATTATCATATCTTCTGAATTCACTTCTTTTACTTCTATTGAAGATTCACAAACTCTTTAAGAAATCACTATGAATCATAAAGTCTATGTTGTTTACAATTCAACACAGAATGCTCTCTTTCAATCATGATAAATGATCACTTCATTCTTCACATCTGATTTCAGGTCATGAAATTTATGAAAAACTCAACACAAATATTGAGATGAACTATGAAATAATTATCAACAGATTGTATTGCAGATTATTGAAGAGTCATCTCTCTGCTATAATCACTGCAACTTCATTCAGAAACATTCATCATAAACTGATTATAACTCTGAAGAAATTTCTCAACATCTGAAGTCATCAGAATGCAGACAATAAAAGGAAAATAATCAGAAAATTACTACTGAGCTGATAAGTTACTCTATCAGATAATGATTTTTAATAATACTAACTTTCTAATTTGAAGAAAATCATGTGAAAACAACTCTGTATCAGTACTCTGATTTCATAACTCTTATCTGATAACTTCTGTGAATAATTACTTCACATGTGTATATCTCTGAATCTTTCTCTTTGATTAATTGAAAACTCTGAATTCTGAACACTTCTTCAAATGCTTAATTCAAATCTTCATATTTCATATTGATTCTGTCTTCAGTCCAACCTTGAGATATACTACAAAGTCAATATACAACATCTAGAATCAGAGTTGAAGAATCATTGAAGAGTGTCTCTCACAGTGAATGCATGAACTAGTACAAACAATCTTGCATTTATAAGAGTTATATGTTATTACATTTGTAAGAATAAGTGCTCGCAGGCGATTATTCGGGTGTTTGCAGCTTGGCGTGATATGTACTGTTAACTACTAGAAGTGTTTGTGATAGGAAGATAAATGTAGAAATCAAATGTATCATAGCATTCAAGCTGAGTTGTAAATAGTATTCATGAATTCCAGTCTATATAGTTGTGTGTAGCCAAGGGCCGCTAGCCCTATTGATTATATGAGAGATAGGAATAGAGATAAAGAATCTGTGAGAAGTGAGATTTCTTACATATCTCTCTCTCTCTAAGACTTCATCTGTGAAGCCTTTCACTGAGTGACTTCATAGTCAGCTCAGCACTGCAGTGATACTCACTAAAAACTCTTCACATCTATAAAAAACCTCAGTGAGGAAAAATCTCTTATTATTACAAAGAGAAAAGAGTCTGTCACTCAGTTTCTTGTTTCACAAGGTTCTTTGTAGTCTACAGATTCTTCTCTAACTATCATGCAGATTCATCTCACATCTTTCATATAGAAGAGTTTCAGTTGACTCTCAATCATTTTCATAAGATTCTTGTGTGATCATCACACAGATTCATCTTACAGATGAATCACTCTCTGTGAGATCATTCTTATCAAAGAGAAACATTTGTGAGTTAATCTTTCATTCATTCTCACAAATCATTGCTCTTTGACACTGTAAAATTGTGAGAAATTTTCCATTCTTTCATCAACTCTGTAGAATTGTAGAATCAAGATGTCTGCAGTCTGTAATCACTCTTTATAGTTATATAGAAAGATTCAGATCTGTGATTCACAATCACTCTTGTTTACTAGAGTGATCTGACTATTTCACAGAATCACTTATAGTGTAAGTAAATCTCTCTAGAGTAGTATAAATATTTCAGATCTGTCTGCAGAATCTCATCTTCTTTTTCCTTTTTCTATAGCAGCTTTCATTCTTATAAACTGTGAGTATTCTCATTCATCTGTGAAGTGTTTTCACTCAGATAACAGAGAGAGAGTGTTTCTGACAATGTCTATATATTGATTCAAGAACTTCTCAAGAATAAAAATTTTTTCAATTTCAATATCTTCATAAACAATGTCTGGCTGCTGCTGAGCTTCTTATGAGTGTCTCTGTGACTTCTCTGATTACTTTTTACTGGCTAGTGGAGCAGGAACACTGCTGTTCATAACTGTGTCTTCATTCTCTTCAGCCCTGCCACTGCACCTGATCTTCAGGCCAGCAGCTCACCTCATCCCTTTCTCAGATCAGTCTCTGACTTCAAGCAGTGCAGTCCCTCTCTTTACTGTAAGTCTTCTCATAAGTAATTCCTTACAGATTCTAGCTGACAGTTCTTGTGAAGCTTCTGATGTTGCCAGTATCTTCTGCAGCTCTGTGAGCCTATGATCATCTCTCTCCTACTCACACAATCTCTGACCAGATATATGTGAATATGCCTAGATTCTCTATCAATGATCCTCGCATCACAGTGCATTTTCACAATCTCATTGTCAATGAGAGATGAGTCCCTGAGTATCTGCAAAATCTGGGTAATCAAGGCAATGCAAATGCTATGAATTTGTGACAGGAGTTGACCTGAACAGATGAGCTCTCTCTTCACATCTTCATTGTTTTCAGGCTGAATACTTCAGCACAACTGAGAGAGCAGACACAGCTTCACAAGGAATATCTGATCACATGCACAGATGATCAGTCTTCAAGACTCTGTTACAACTGTATATACTCTGATGTTCAGCTTCTCTGAAGTCTGTGCATTTCTGGCAGTCTTTGTGTCAAATGTAACAATTGTCTGTATCACAGATATGATACTCTCTGCTTCTTTGAAGAGAGAAATTGATAGTTATAGAGAGATTGAGTGTCATGAATATTGATAATGTAAGTGTGAATTTTCTTTATTTTTTCTTTATTGATCTCTAAATTGCATTTATGACCCTGTTTATTTTCTTGTTTTTTAGCTTTAATGAGAATATGTTTTCTTCTTTTCTTATATACACTGCAGACTGTTCATCTCAGTAGAAATCCATCATCTTATAAACTAGGGTTTATAAATAACAGTATTAATGTCTTTGTTACAATCAGATTCTTAGCAAAGATCACATTATTCTGACTTATCAGAATTCACAGTATGAAAGTTATATCTCAGCTTCTGCAGATGTCTTATCTGCTTAGATAATTCTTAAGTGAACTTATTCATCTTGTCAGAATACTCTTATCACTGAATCTTGAATCAGAGCTTGTAATCTCACTTGTCTGAGTTAACAATCTCTTTAATCTGATATTCTCTTTCACTCTCTAGTGCTTCATAAACAGAGTGATGAGTCACAGAGTTCTCTTCTAAGAATTTCTTATATTCATGAAGTAAAGAGACATGAAAAATATTGTATATCTGTAACTCAGGTAACAGTTTCAATCTGTAGAACTATAAGCTAACTTTCTTTATAATCTTGTAAGACTCTGTCTGCAAGAGATTCAGCTTCTTACTAGATCTTTATATAATGATGTTTTCTAGACTCAGTCAGACTCTATCATCTTTCTTGAAACTCTTCATAATATACTTGAAGTCATAGTATCTCTTCTGATACTCTTAGGTCTTTCTCAAGAATTCACAGGCTTTCTTCTGAATCTTCTGAATTCTCTCAGCCTGTTCACAGGCATTATCACACTCTATAGTGTACTCTCACAGGTCTATTAAAATCATCTGTGAATGAGTCTCAGTGAGCATCTTAAAGAGGGTTTTATCTGTGCTGACATGCTTTGAGTTGTTATATATAAACTCTGTAAATAATAATCAATACACTCAGTCATTCTGATTATAATTGACAAAGCATCACAGATACTGTTTCAATATACTCATCAGGCATTCTATCTGATCATCTGTCTGTTGATGAAAAGCTGTGCTTAGATCTTACAAGATCTTCAGTATAGTTATCAGATCAGATCAGAACTCTTCTATGAAGATTAATTCTCTGTCTGAGACAATATTCACAGACAATTCATGTAACTGAATCACATCACAGATGAGAATATAAGTTAAATTCTTTGACTTCAAGTTCTTATAAGTGAGTATAAAGTGTGCTATCTTGATAAAGTAATTCACTATCATCAGCACACTGTTAAAGCAGGTATTATATATGTCCTTACTTTCAGAGAGGCTTATAAGGGCATTCATTTCTAGCTGTTCCCAAGGTTCTCATGAGATGAGTAGAGGAGTGAGTTCTTTATATAGCCTGAACTGCACTATCTGCAAACTCTGATAAACAGTACAAGAATTCACTATCTTCTTCATAAGTTCTTATATCTTCAGTCAGAAGTATTTTCTTATAAGCAACTCATGAGTTCTAGTGTCTGTAAAATGACCTGCTAAAGAAAAGTCATGATACCTTTTGATAAGTTCTATATATAGAAACTTATTTACAGGTATATAAATTCAGCTCTCTCTTTATAAGAGATCATTTAAGTCTCTTCAACTCTTTGTTTCTGCAGAATTGATTTCTGTCATAAGTAGTTTCTGAATATACTGAGCATATTCATTCTTCAGTTGTAGTTCAGATAATCTGAATAGAAGATCTTACAAAGACTTATACTCTGTTTTTTCTTACATCAGGTCTTCTGTGATGCTTCTCAAAGTTCACAAACTCTTCAGATTATAGATACCCTCTTCAAGAATTCTCACAGAGATTCTCAGAGTGTTAACTCTCAGTGTTATAGAGAGTAGTTGTACAGGCTTCTTCTCTTTCTCTCTTCTCTTCTCTTGTGAGGAATTAAGAGACTCTTCAGTCAATCTCTTTATAACACTCAGTTCAAGCATCTTATAAAGCTTTTCTATCTTCTCTAGTCTCTCTGTATCTGTCACTCTGATCTTCTTAATATAGTCTGGCCTGTGAGAGAGTTCATCTGCTGAGTTCTTAGTTTCCTTGATATGTTCTATCTTGAATCAGAACTCACTCAGTCTCTGAGCTCAGTGAATCTGCTGCTGTGAGAGTTTCTTGATTAAAGCAAACTGTTGCAAGCTGTTATAATCAGTTCTAATAGTAATCACTGTTATGAGATTCTTGAAGTAGTGATATCAGTGATAGAAGAATTTCACTATCACAAGAAGCTTCTGATTATAAATATCATAGTTAATCTTCATGAGTTGCATCTTCTGTAAGAAAAAGATCACTGAAACCCAGTTCTCATTTAACTGTAGTTATAAGACTATTTCTGAAATTGTAAAGAAGAAGACATCTATCTTCAATCTGATTAAGAGCAAGGAATCAAAGTGAAACAGTATCACTGTGTTCATGAATATCTGTTTCAATCTTGTAAAGACTCTACAAGCTTCTGAGATAAGAAAGTTCTCACAGTTCTCTCTTCTTAATAATCTTTTCATTCTCTATTCACAGAATGACTTCTTCTTATTTTCACTCTTCAGTATGTCTATAAGAATCAAGAAGATTCTTACAAATACAAAGATAAATCATCTATAGAAATTCACAAAGCTCAGAAAGATCTGAATCTCATGAATACTAGTTGACTTCAGTCATGATAGAATAGTCTCAACTCATGAAGGTTTCATCTGAATATCATCTATAATGATTACATATTCTAGAAAATTAATTCAGTGAGTACTGAAGTTACACTTCATAAGCTTAACATACAGTTCTATCTCATCTAAGACCTTTAACATACTTCACACATGCTCAGTGTGTTCTTTCTCTTTCATAGAGTACATCATCACATCATTCAGATATATTACTATGAAGACATTCAGATATACATGAAGTGTTTTATTAATGAAAGACTGAAATATCACAGAGACATTAGTCAGATTAAAAGACATCACTAGATATTCAAACAATTTCAGTGCAGTTCTAAAGACAGTCTTTCATTCATTCTCAGACTGTATTTACAGCTGTGTATATACATTGATCACATTCAGTTGTGTGAATATGACAGCTTCTGTGAGACAGTTGATCACATTCTCAATCAGAGACAGAGAATAGCAGCTCTTTATTATCTTAGAGTTTAGATTATAATAGTCTACACACAATCTGAGATCTTCATTCTTCTTCTTCACAAATATCACAGAGACTCCTGCAGAGGCCTGTGAAGGTCAGATGAAGTCATTCTTCAGATTCTTCTTCACATAGATCTGCAAGATCTCTGTCTTGTGATAAGAGAGCTTATAGATTGATTCTCAGAAGAGTTTCTGCTCTTCTATCAAATTTATTATCAGATTCTTCTCACAGTGAGAAGAAAGCTCAGCTGTCTTAGCTGAGCTGAACATCTCTACAAGATCTCAGTATTTCTCTAGTATCTGAAGCTCAGTTTTCATGATCATGAGATTCTCAGACACTTGTAAAGTCATTATATAAATGAGCTTGTCTTCTCTAATCAACTCTGCAACATCAACTGCTTCTATCTCTGTGAGTAAGTCTGTCAACACTGATTGAAAGTATAAACCTGACTCATGAACAGCTATATGCGGATTGTGTCTTTGAAGTCATACAAGTCTCAAATACATGTTATCTATGATGTTTGTAATAATCACAGTTTCTGCAAATCTTCTTCAGATTTCAGAGAGATCTTGCAATTCAAAGATAACTCTTACAAGTCTCTCAGCTCTCAGGTCTGAGTTCTCATGCTCTGCTTATTGTAAGAGCAGGTTCTCAGTCTTTATCTTTCAGCTCATTTGCTCTGTGAGCTTTAGAAACATCACAGTGACCTGGGATTCTGAGTCTATTAATACTTCTCATACTTGCAGAGCAGCAGCACTGCAGTGCAGTCTCTCTTCATAAGTAAGCATTTTCATTGAGAGAGTAACAGATTCAGATGTCAGCTTTAAGACTCTTAAGAAGGCTGTTGCTGACTCTGTCTGCAACTTCTCAAATTTCTATTTTAATTTATTTAGACAGTTTGCATGAAGATGTTCTGATTTAGAATAGATGAAGCAGAGTCTCTTTTTCTTGATCTCTCTGTTATATACTCTGTTTCTAAGAGCTTGTGAAGCTCTCTCTCTCTGCTCAGTAGTCAGACATGAATCTCTCTGTGTCTTATCATCTTTTTCTGATAAATCTGTCCTCTGTTGTTCTGGCCCTTGCAGAGCTAGTCAATGATTCACTCTCTGCAGATCTGTGACTCTCACAGTGATCTGTAAGTAATGAATAAGAGTCATCAGTTTCTTCAGAGTTAAGAGCTTAGAGTCTTGCTTAATAAGCTTGTTCTGCATGTCTTTATTCAGTCTCTTTATAAACATCATCATTCAGATCTTGTTTCAGGACTCTGTTTTCACAGGTCTCAATTTATATCACAATTTCATGAAATGCTGTGAGTAGTCTTTATCAGATTTCTTATCTCTTTTTCTAATATTGATGATTACAGCTCAGATATTCTCTGTTCAGCTTGCAGAGTTCTTCAACTTATTCTCTAGATAGATCTTGAGAACAGATTATCAGAATCTCTCATAATCATTCTCTAGATAATTCAGTCAGTTCTTGACTTCAGTGTAATAGAGGTCTGTCATCATGTAGATGACAGCTTCTTCATCTTTCATATCACACAGCTGAGCTTGTGAGTCAATTTCAAATGCAAACTTGCAAAAGCTTTTATAGATTATGATTTGATAGATAGCCTTAAGTGATCATGACTTGAGAAAGTTTCTTTTCAGTTTGTGAGTGTCTCTGAAGATCATGTCTAGAGACTCAGTTCAAGAATGTTTACAGACAGTAAGTATTTCTTATAGAAAAATAGCTTGATTCTGTGAGAGATGCTTAAGAATGTTCTTCACTGAGATTGATTTGTTCATGAGTTCAGAGGATTTCTCTGTCACAGATGCAGAGAATGATGTTCTATGAGTGATTGATAAGTTCTCTGAGACTTCTTTCACAGAGATTATTCATGATTCAGATGACTGCTTCTGAGTGTCTGTAGTAGAGTTCACAGAGATTGAAGCATGTGAGTTTCTAGTTCTTTCAGTTATAACAGGTGATTGCTGACTGACTGAGCTTGAAATGTAAGAATAAGTACTCACAGATGATTATTCAGGTGTTTACAGCTTGATGTGATATGTACTGTTAACTACTAGAAGTGTTCACAGTAGAAAGATAAATATAGAAGTCAAATGTATCATAGTATTCAAGCTGAGTTATGAATAGTATTTGTGAATTCCAGTCTATATAGTTGTGTGTAGCCAAGGGCCGCTAGCCCTATTGGTTACGCGAGAGATAGGAATAGAGGTAAAGAATCCGCGAGGAGCGGGATTTCTTACAACATTGATAAGAACTGAACTTATTAAGAGACATTAATTGAATTTGAATCATTGATCAGTAGTCATACTGAGAATTATATAACAGAGATATTAATGACTATGATTAAAAATAACTATTGAGATATTAGTCTCAGTCTTCTTACAATTACAACTGACAATGCTGTGAATAACTACACTATAATGAAGAGCTTGAAGCAAAAATTGGCTTTGTATTTCTGAAATGATAAACAAGGTCATATTCTCTGCATTGCTCATGTGGTTCAACTTGTGATGCAAACACTGATAAAGAATCTTAATATCAAGATAAAGAATAATGAGATGACTGATTCTTGAGATGAGAATGAGATGAAAGTGATTACTCAAGTAACTTTTACATTCACTTTATAAAAGATAATGTTTTTTGATAACACTTTTTAATATTGCTTTTTAATAACACTTTTTGATAATACTACTGTTAATTTTGAATAGATTGACTAATAATTTAAATATCATAGATTTGAAATATTGCTAATGTGATTTGTATCTCTTCTAAATAATAACAATGATTTCATGATATTTAATAAATAAACAAATCAGTCACATCACTGAATATAATACAGAATGTTAGAATATGATAAAGTTCAACATATGAGATGACTGTTCAGACTCTTTGATTGTGTCAGATGATTGATCATTGAATATAACACTCTGATCAGAAAAAGATTCAGATATTGAAACTTTCTGATATGAAGTGAACTCAGTTGAAATATGTGATTGATTTACTGTTTCAGTTTTATAAGATAATAAAGACAGTCTCAATCACTCATACATCAATACTGCAGTCAGTCTGATGAATGTATAACAGTTTATTTACTTATCTTGAGAAGCAGTTGAATCACTCAAAAAGAAATTCAGTCTGAAATAATGCTATAGTGCAGGCTATTGTTGCTATAAGGAATAAACTGATATATTACTACAGCAAAATGAAACAATCTTTTGCAGAGTACTATGCTGTAGCAGCTCTACTAGATCTCTCTTATCAAGTTAATATCTACACTTCTCAAGATTGAACAGAGGAGAAATGAGACTTATATATTAAATTAGTCTGAGACTACTACAATGTCAACTATCAGAGATTTGAACAAGCAGATATTTGAGATATGAAGACAGTGAAATACAATTCTCTAGTAAGTAATGATCTTTGATAACACTTCATATCATATAGAACTATAATACTAACTTTGAAACAGAACTTACATACATTGATTGCAACTGAAAATCAGGCAAAACTACATGCTTATAAAACTGAATTTAACTGCTATCTTCAAGATAATTCAATGAATTTACACACCAAATCAATTCTAGAGTTATGAAAAATTGTTGAGAGTACATATTCAACTGTTATACTAATGACATATGATATTCTGATAATTTCATTAACAGAGATGAGAATGAAGTGAAAGTTCAACTCAAGTTGAGATATTTATCACTATTACTGAGAACAATTACAAGGAGAAATAATCAAGAAACTCATGATTATAAAACATGAAATTATCAGACAGTTTAATACCTCTGATCACAGTATATCAGAGAAGTGTAGTTTTTATGAGAAAGTGAAGAATAAACTTGCATAAGAATGTATTTAGTTGTTTCATGAGTGTTATCAATAATCATTACCAAATTCTGATTATATAAGCAATCACTGAATGAACTGAATGAGACTGATTTTTACCTTCAGTCTCAGTCTCATTCTGATTTTAAAAGAATGATTATCTTTCACAGTTTATCCTGGAAAATTACTCTCATTTCACTGTTCTTGAATTAAATCTGGTCATTTTTCACGCCATTTCTCTCAGAAATGGTCCATTTTCAGATTTTTTTAAGGCTTGGTCCTGGTGGGACTCACGCCAAGAAATGTATGAGACCAGATTAAATGGGACCAAATGTGAAATTCATGGTCCCGGCGGCCAGTCTACTCAGTATGCAGAACTGTATACACACAGTGTATACTGAACTGAGAGACTGTGTAAGTTGTAAATCAGTGTCAGCATCTCAGAGAGAGCTGTACAGCATGAAAAAGCTGCAACTCTTAGTCATATGTATAGAGAGTAAATTATCACAGTAAGTGTATATACATTGCATGAAAGTAACACTTTTTAATAATACTCAGTCTCTGATATTATGAAAATAGAGTCTCTTCATGAGATCTGTTTTTATCAGAAGTCAGAGAATCTTATATTTCTCAAGATCATCTTCACTCATCTTATCTGTGAAATCAATGAGAAGAATCATTAATTTCAGCATTCTGTTCTTAATATTATTCAAGTGACAGTAGAGTTCACTCTGATCACACTTTTTAAATGTATATTTTCTAAATATTCACATTTATACAGATATATACTGATTATTTATTAGATGATATTAAGATAATAACTTATTACAGCTGTGTTATTCTCACTGTGAGAGATACATAGTTGATAATAAACATTGTAAAGACTCTGAGAAGTAAGTATTTTAAAGATACTGCAGCTCTGCAATCTTGATTTTTTTTATTTTTATTTTTTTATTTTTTGTTTTTCTTTTATTTTTTTTTTTATTCATTCTGATTTTTTCTTGTTTTTATTTTGTTTTTTGTTTTTTTTTTTTTTGTATTTTATATTTTTTTCATAATTAAAATTATATGAATTATAATCTGTGTTCAGAAAAGTAACAATATTTAATAATACTCTCTATTAAATTTTCAATAAATGAGTACTATGTTATGATATTATGTAAGTGAGAAGTGATTTCATGATCTCATTTAATATTATTCTCAATAATGAGATCAGAATGAAAATGTGACTAAGAATTCAAATATATTCTTTATTCAGAACTAGATTTTTATTTGAAAAGTGAATCTGAGATCTTTAATATTTGAAATAACATGATTTGAAATCAATGTAATAAATATAAATTATGATCAGAAGTAATGCTTTTAGACAATGTAATAACTGTAAAGTTTGATCCTGGTCTCAGACACGGTCACACGGTCAGTCTACGCGGATGCAATTCATACAACAGATAGAATGATGAACACTTGAAGACTACATGCTGTTGAATTCATGTGACTAATAGTGCCTGTCTGAGATATTCATCTCATAGTCTTTTAGACTTACTCACTAGATATTTTATCAGCATGTTGCTCAAGATTTCATTCAAGTATTTCATCTTCTCATTCATTCACAGATGATATGATGTTGTTCTATAATATCTTATCTGTAACTGACTTATGAAATGCCTCACTGTTTCTCTCACAAGATTCACACTGTTATCAGTTAGAATCTTGTGTGGTATTTCATAGTTGATATAGATCTTATTATATAGAAACTTTGTTATTATCTTCTCTATTGTCTCTGAAACTGCTTTCACAACTGATCAGTCAGTAGTGTAATCAATAGCAGTGATTATTCATTGATTTTCATTTGACATTTATAGTAATATGTCTATGAGATTCATCTCTTATTGTTTAAACAGTTGTATCATACACTTCATCTGATATTACACTTTCTCATATTCTAATTCTTTCTTAGATTCTTTCATAACCTGGTAATTCAGACACTTGTGAGTGTATATCTGAATGTTCTCAGTCATGCTTGATCTGTATACTCTTGATTCAAGTACATTCATGAGTTCAGAGCTTTCTAAGTGACTGAATTTCTTATATATATGAGTTATTAAGTCACATCTAAATAAAGATTCTAGATAGAGAGCTTTCACATATTCTAGATCATGATAAAGTATAATATTATTTTTCAATTTTCTCAACTTGAAGTTTGAAAGCATCTCTTCTACTACTTTTGTAAGATACTTGTTATCTGATATCTTGTCATTCTTCAAGTGAGAAATCATGATGTTTACTTATTCTGATTTCTTGTATTCTCTCAGTACATTTAATATGAATATTTCTTATGCCTGATTTATAGAACTCTCATTCATGAAATTGAGTCTGTAACTGATTATATCAGATATCACAGCATCTGATCTCTTTCAATATTTAATATGAAGATTATATACTTAGAACTTCAAGATTCAATGTACTAAGTGTTTGAAAGATTTTATTATCAATTGTAGATAGATGAGGCTTTTGTAATCTGTGATTACTGTTGTTATATACTTATTATTGATATATCTATCTCACAACATCAGTATGTGCTTAATTACTAACAATTTCTTTTCATGTACTGAGTAATTGAGCTTAGTATCTGATAGTTTTCTATCATTCTACATCACTGAGTGCAGCTTGCTATTCTTGCTCATCTGTAAAAGAGTGTCTTTGATAGCTCATTCAGATGTATCTGTCTTGATGTAGAAAGATTTATCACAATCTGATTAAATAAGCACTGAAGATATTATTACATATTCTCTCAGTGTGAGAAAAGTCTCTTCACACACAGTATTTCAGATAATTGAATAAAACTTCTTCTTTCACAGATTTATATTCATTTCTCTTAAGAGATCTGAGAGTGATGCAGATATTCATATAAAATTCTTGATAAATTTGTAATAATATGAGATTAATTTAAGAAACTGTTATATATGATGTACATTTCTCAGCTGCAGTCAATTTACTATAACATTTAATTTCTCTGAGATGAAGTGTATACAGTCATCACTCACTACATATTCTATAAACTTCAACTCTTTCATTTCAAACACATACTTGATTAATTTGATGTAGAGCTTATACTCTATCAGAGTTATAAGCACTTTATTGAGATACTTCAGATATTCATTATATGAGTTTGAAAAGACTAGAATGTCATCAAGATATATGAGACATGAGGTTTTATTCTGTTTATAAAGAATTGTATTCATCATTATTTGAAAGATAATGAGTGTATTTATCAGTCTGAATAATATTATCAGGAATTTGAACTTTCTGTATTGTATATTAAATGCAGTTCATAAAACTGACAGTTTGTCTACACAGATCTGTCAGTATTCTGAGAGAAGATCAATCTTTAATAGATATCAGGTGTTTTCAACTATATTCAACTGTTGTTGAATTCATGATAGTAAATATTCATTCTTGATTGTAAGCTTATTAAGTGCTTGATAATTAATACACATTCATCACTTCTCATCTGTCTTTTTCATGAATAGAACTGAAAAGCCTCACACACTTGATAAGAATTATATAAGATTATGTTCTAGAAGATTGATAATCTGACACTTCTGTTCTTTAAGATGTGTTTGTGACAAAGAGTATGCATTCTGATTGACTGGTTTTGCATCCCTCATGTTAATCTCATGTATAAATCCTCATTTCAGTGATAATTTCAGTGAAAGATCTGTTTGAAAGATCTTCTTATACTTCTTCAGAAGCTTCTTCATACACTTATTCTTCTGCATATTCTTTATCTTGATTTCCTCTACTTCTGAGTTCTGTATAATATACAGAATGCTTTCAGATGAGGTCTTGTGAATTGTTCTCTTTACTTATTAATGTATAAGCAGATTTAACTCTTCTATACTAGGGGTATGAAATGTTCTTCTCATATCAGTTAATAGAATTGTATGAACTGTTTTCTTTCTATCAGTCAACTGTATATAATATGTACATCATTGAATCTGCAGATTAAATCTTTAAAATCAATTGAGTCTGAGAATAAGATTATATTTCATGTTCTGCAGCTCTCACACTTAAATATAGCAAGATCATTCTTTGAAGTGCAAGGAAACTCTTACTCTTACAGATGATATCAAATATTAATTATCAGATAATCTTATACATCAGAAATTCTTCACTCAGCAGACTTCTTTCAGTCTTCAGATCATATAATTATTAATATATTGTATAAAAGTTTCTGTATTTACTAACACTTTTGCAGTCATCTCTCAATTCTTACTTAAGTACTTCTTATACATTAACATTTCAGATCTTAAGACATTGAGATAAGTATTCACTTCATTCTCACCTGCATCTCAGTCAGAAGCCTGCTTTCTCTTGACATTCATAGAATTCAGAGAATCATCTAACACAGACATCTCTTTCACTTTGAAGACTTTTTATAGAATATCAGTAAGTGTCTCTGAGCTCACTGATTCTGCTAGTTTTTTGACTCTCTTACTTCTCTTAACTGTATACACTGAGTATAATCTTTTGCATCATGATTTTGACATCTGCAGTTGAAGCAAGCTTGATGCTTATAATATCAAGGTTTTCACTCAGAGAATCTCTTTTTCAGAGAATTCAGTGCTTTAATGATAATATTCAGATCTAGATTCATCATATTCAGATGTATAACTTGTGTTATAGAAGTCTGATTATCTGTTCTTCACTGAGATATACTCAATTGCAGTATTTTCTATTATAATTGACTCACTTGTTTTCATACAATGAGAATGTTATATGCTTCTTTCATTATATCTGATTATGAGATTAAGCATTTTCATTTCACTCTTAACTCAGGTGTAAGATCATAAATAAAGATCTGTAAACAGAAAGATGTTGAAAGCTTTTCATTCAATATAAGATAGTGTAAGCTGAAGTGTGTGAAGTATAATATAAGATTACTCACTTATCTACACTCAGTGAAGTGTTTATAACACTTGTCTCACACATTCACTTTCTCAAAGTTATGCAAGATTCATTTGAAAACCTCATTTTATGTTTATGAGAATGAATATCACTCTGAGTCTGTGAGATTCATCTTTTCATCAGTCATTTATAATGACTTCACTTTTTCATGTAGAAACACAGCAGATTTTAAGACTTGTTAAAATTCTGTTAACTGTCTGTCTATGAGTTTACATTTAATCTGATAATATAATCACATCTGACTTAGTCAGCTGATTACAGTATTATTTTTTCAGTTATTATTAAAGCTTAGTAACTTCAGCAGATCTCTCAGCTTGATATATTTTATACTCAGATTCTCATTCTGCACAGTGATCTCTGATGATATGTATACTTCTGAAGAGATTATGAACAATTGTAATAAGATCTTCAGATTCAGTATAGTTATCTATCTGTGTAAACATTCAATCTCTCACTACAGACCTAAGATCTGGTTTTCTCTATTCTTATTAATGATAATAATTGCATCAGTGAAGCTCTTCATAGTGAATGCTTAATTCACAGCAAATGTCAATTGTTATTTGACTTTCATCTCAATCTGTCACTATGTACACAAGGTCTCAATCTCATTTAGAATCCTCATACATGTACAGAGCTTTAATTTCAGTTCAGTGATTTCAGTTACTTTTCTTACTACTTTAAGTAAACTCTCTGAGAGATTCTGCATATCTTTCAGTTCAGATAGCAGAGAAGAATGTTATTTATATCAGCTAGAAGAGATATTCATTTCAGTGATTTCTCACTGATTGTACAATGTCTATCATTATATCACTGTGTTGTTATATCAGTATCTCATTATATAATTTCTGTTATTATTATATAACTTCAGTGATAATCACCTCTTCTTTTATTTCTTTAAGTGAAGAGTAGTCTTCTTTGAATCTGATTCATCACTCTTATTTCTTTTCTCACATCTCATTCATTTGCATACATGATATTCATCTGAGTGTGAAGTTTTTTCTCAACAAGTAAAGCAGTATTAATTGAATACTCTTTTACTCACTGCTCTTCATACACTATCTTTTGAGATATTCTAGAATCACACTGACATGATAACTATGAATTGCTTCATAGACAGAATTATCACACTCTGAAGAAGTCTACACTTCTCATCAGTTTTTAGACATGCTATCAGATGTGATTCAAAGATTGCTTAAGTCAGTATACAATTACAGATATACACTAGCTTCTTATATATTGTAATATCATATACTAAATTAATTAGTAGCCGCTATGACTCTCTTTACACTCATAAGCTAGTTCAGAAGCGGCCGCGTTATTATCCGACAGTTGTACATTCTTCCGAACCACAATAGATTAACTAATATTTTAAATATTATAGATTTAAAATATTATTAATATAATTTATATCTTCTTTAAATAATAATAATAATTTCATGATATTTAATAAATAAATAAATCAATTATATCACTGAATATAATACAGAATATTAGAATATAGTAAAGTTCAATATATATAATAACTATTCATACTTTTTAATTGTATTAGATAATTAATTATTAAGTATAATACTCTGATTGAAAAAAGATTCAGATATTAAAACTTTCTAATATAAAGTAAATTCAGTTAAAATATATAATTAATTTACTATTTCAGTTTTATAAGTTAATAAAGATAGTCTTAATTACTTATATATTAATACTATAGTCAGTTTAATAAGTATATATCAGTTTATTTACTTATCTTGAGAAATAGTTAAATCATTTAAAAAGAAATTCAGTCTGAAATAATAGTATAGTATAGACTATTATTACTGTAAGAGATAAACTGATATATTATTATAGTAAAACTGAACAATCTTTTACAGAGTATTATATTATAGCAGCTCTACTAAATCTCTCTTATTAAGTTAATATCTACACTTCTTAAGATTGAACAGAGAAGAAATGAGACTTATATATTAAATTAATTTAAGACTATTATAATATTAACTATCAGAGATTTAAATAAGCAGATTTTAGAGATATAAAGACAGTGAAATATAATTCTCTAATAAGTAATAATTTTTAATAACACTTTATATTATATAGAACTATAATACTATCTTTGAAATAGAACTTATATATATTAATTATAACTGAAAATCAGATAAAACTATATACAAAACTGAATTTAACTGCTATCTTTAAGATGATTTGATAAATTTATATATAAAATCAATTCTAGAGTTATAAAAAATTATTAAAAGTATATATTTAATTATTATACTGATAATATATAATATTCTAATAATTTTATTAATAGAGATAAGAATGAAGTAAAAGTTCAACTCAAGCTAAGATATTTATTATTATTACTAGAAACAATTATAAGAAGAAATAATTAAGAAACTTATAATTATAAAATATGAAATTATCAGATAGTTTAATATCTCTGATCACAGTATATCAGAGAAGTGTAGTTTTTATAAGAAAGTAAAGAATAAACTTATATAAGAATATATTAAATTATTTCATAAGTATTATCAATAATTATTATTAAATTCTGATTATATAAGTAATTACTGAATGAATTAAATAAGACTGAATTTAATCTTCAGTCTTAGTCTTATTCTGATTTTAAAAGAATGATTATTTTTCACTATTTATTCTGAGAAATTACTTCTATTTCACTGTTCTTGAATTAAATCTGATCATTTTTCATATCATTTCTCTCAGAAATAATTCATTTTCAGATTTTTTTAATGCTTGATTCTGATGAGACTCATATCAAGAAATGTATGAGACTAGATTAAATAAAATTAAATGTGAAATTTATAATTCTGTCAGTCAGTCTAGTTGAAGATTCTGAAAGTTAATTGACTCTTCTATCAGTAGTGCTGATGATGACTGAGCTCTTTTATTATTATTATTATTATTATTATTATTCTTTCATTATACTTATATACAAGCGGAGCTTATGATGAGTCCTTGTGTGATGTTAAATACAGGCTAAGTGTTAATTATACAGGAGGAAATACAGATGTTGAGATCATGTCAAGATAATAAGAATATAGAAAATACAAAGAAGTGACAATTAGATACATGTAATAATAACTTCTCAGCTCAGAAACATAGAGTGATTTTATTGAAGTGATTTGTACACCTCTGTATTTATTAGAAACCTGAGGTGCTTGAGTTCTGAATTTAATGTATCCCCTGCGGGTTTCGAACTCACACACCCTGGTTTCCCATGTCAAGGCGCTACCAGGTGGCCGCATTAATCATTCAGTCACCGGGGCGACTGAGCTCTTTTACCTCAGTAGTCTACAGATTATAAGACTGTTAAGTGTGAGCCCTGCTGTAAACTTGTAGTCAACATGCATGAGTTCAATCTCAGAATGAACTTAAGAATATAAATTTCAAAACAAATACTCTGAACATTTAACAATGTTAAAAGACATTCTAGAAGTATGCTTTAAGAAGTTAGCTGTAATATGACGGAACTGAAGCGGTGACTAGTCAGCAGTATTATGTAGAGATAGTTGTTTAAGAAGCTGTATAAGTAAGCTTGACTATCTTGCTTAAATAGCAAGCTCATAGACTACAGAGTTATTGTAAGAATATTACAGATATAATACTTAGTATACTAAGAAGATTGTATAAGATATGCAGTAACTCTTATATATATTTCAGTAAAAGAAAAAATAAATCACTGACTTCTTTAATAAGAAGTCAGTATCTAGCTATTCTATATAGATAATAAGTGAATACTCTTCTCTCATTTCATAAGTGAGAATAGCTGAAGTGATATCTCAGCAGTGTCTTATTATCAAGAAAGAGTAATCTGCTACTCTTATATAAAAGTAAGATTCTTATATTTATCAATCAGATCTTTCTATGATATATTTAAATAATATTATAGAGTGATTATAAATCAGTTTAAATAAAATAAAATCATTCATATAAAAGTAATGAGCTGTGTGAAACTGTAACAGAGTCTTGATATAGTTAGAAGTATGATAATACTCTTTTCTTTAAGAGTATAGTGTCTATACTCTTAAGATTACTGAATTAGAAATTATCTTTGTTATATAGCAATGATTGTCAATCAATTGATAGTATATATACTATATATAATACAAAGAAATAGATGAGTTTTTCTGCTGACTGTATAGATCTTTTTTTTCTCATCTTCATTCAAATTAAATATGTGATAAGTGAGTTTCTTATATATTGATTTGAGATGTGAAAAACATAGTTAATAAGTGACTTACAGATCTCTTAATATATTTCATTCTATATATAAAATTCTCTGTAAAAGTGATGTATTTTAGAGACAAAGCTAACAGTAGTAATAGGATTTTTTTTAAAAAGATCTTCTCTCTTTATAACACATTTTTCTTCTTTCTCTCTCATCTGTAATAGTGAGTGCATAAGAGTATCATTCTTGAGAGATAATAAGAGACTTATTCTGATATTTTCTAGTGAGTAATAAATATCTTTATAGTGTGACTGCGGTCTCTGTGACTGTTAAGAAAGTCAGATTGAAGGCAGAGACAGCAGCATTAATAAGTTATGAAAGTATCACTTTTATTATCACATCTTCTCCTTCTTCTGTATCTCTTACAGCCGCGGCGGTAGTCACTGTACCTTGCAGTGAAGTGTCATTTCTTCTACTAATCAGTTTATTCATGTTCAGTTCTTTCTCTGCTTCTCTCACTACTGTTGCAACACTGTTCCCTCTCTGAATCAACACAGTGACATATGACTCTGTGTGATCATTTGAAGAGAACTCTGAGAAGAGCTTGATTCTGAAGATAGTAGCTCTGAGAAGCTCAATCTGTAGTTTCTCTCTCACATATCTGAGCCCTGTTCAGAATGCTGCTGAGTTGAGTCTGCAGAATTCTGTGATTTCTTCATCTTCTCTCTGTGAGAAGACTTCAGTGTAATCTCTGATCAGTATTACTACTTATCTGCACTGTATTAAGCAGCTGAAGAAGAGAGAGATTTTATATACTTACTTCTTCTCTTACTTCTATTATTTTCATTATATCTGTAATAATAACTTCTGTCTCTCTGTAAGTATTATCTCACAGAGAGATATCATATCAGCTCTGATAAGAAGTCTAGATACTTAAGTAGTACAGAGTAAGAGTCTCAGAGCTTCAAGTGTTAATAGATTTTATCAAGACTGAGAAGGTTTCTCTTACTTATCTGTAAAAGAAGACAAAAGCATGAGTCTCTGAGATAAAAAAACATCTCAGAATAACTGATCTCAAGAAGAAATTAACTAACACTGTCATTGAAAGTATTACAGAGATTAATCATTAATTGAAGAGAATCTCACTTCAGTTAAAGCAGATAACTGAGATACTTTATAAGTTAATAAATTAATACTTTCAGTATCTCTCATACTTTTCTACAGTATGCTTCTCTATAGTACTGCAGTATTAACTTCTCAGTAGATAAAGATACTAATACTGAAAACTTCAACAGTGAAGAATGAGTTTAATGAGAGTATGATTATTAATAAGTAGACTCTGATCTCTCTTTTTACTTTTTCAGTGAGCTGTAACTTTATTAGAATAGTAGTGATTCACAGATTAATAATATTAATCTTTATTAGTTTCAAATATTTCTTTCTTTTCTTATTAACTGCTTCAGGAATTTTACACTTGTATAGTCTTATTAAACTTCTAAAAAACCTCTTTGAGAGAAAATAGAAGAAGAGTGTTATAGAGCTTATAAGACACTGACTTATCACTGCAAGATTATCTCTAAAAACTCTTTGAAAAAAAATAAGAAGTCTTAAGCAGCATTTCTTATTTAATATCTCTGATATGTAACAGAGTAATCTCTACTAGCTATCTCATAGCTTACAATCTCTTTCTCAGCATTTTTCAAATACTTAAGTGATTTTTATAAATTCTCTAATAATGAATAATCTTCTCATTTTACAAGATATTGAAGCTTACTATAATATATTCATTTATTCAATATTTTCTTCATAAGATATTCAGTATCACTCTCAATCTTAATATTATTCAGCTGAGACAGCTTCATCTCAGAGCATTGCTTATAGAGCTTTAAATAGAAAATGTGAAAAATAGAATGAATTGATTTCAATTCTGTGAATAATTTTAACTTATATATCTATTTACTTATCACTCTTGTTACTGAGAAAGATTCTAGTTATCACTCACTGAGCTTCTTACACAGTCTTATTATCTTAATATTCTTTGCTGAAAGTAGTACTTAATTCCCTATCAAGAACTTCATTGAAAGATGTTTTTAATTATAGTATTTCATCTATCACTTCTGAGTATAGTAAATACTTTTCACTGCCTTCTTATGAATTTTATTCAAAAGTTTCAATCTTACTTTTATTTCTGATACTGAGAAATACTTCATTCTCTGTATCTATTCAATATTCTGACTATCTGTCTCTCTCTTTAAAATATTATCTGTGATGTCACTGAGTAATGAAGAATTATATTCATAATAAGTATAGAAAGAAGATATCTTTAAAATTGCATTCTTTATATTATTATATATAAATTCAGTGATCAGAAGATGTTTAAGTCAATTATTCTGATAATATAAACAGAACACTTGAAGATGCTATTCTAGTATCTAATTCTGATATTCAGTCTGATTATCTGTCTGCAGATGAAATACAGTACTAAGAAGACATCTTATTATAAAATAATAGCAAAAAGTTAATCAATACTTGCTGATGAAGCCCCGGTGGCCGAATGGTTAATGCGGCCACCTGGTAGCGCCTTGGCGTGGGAAACCAAGGCGCGTGAGTTCGAAACCCGCAGGGGATACATTAAATCCGGAACTCAAGCACCTCAGGTTTCTAATAAATACAGAGGTGTACAAATCACTTCAATGAATCACTCTATGTTCCTGGGCTGAGAAGTTATTATCGCATGTATCTAATTGTCACTTCTTTGTATTTTCCTATGTTCTTGTTATCTTGGCATGGTCTCAACACTTGTATTTCCTCCTGTATAACCAACACTTGACCTGTATTTAACATCATGCAAGGACTCATCATAAGCTCCGCTTGCATATGAGTATAATGAAAGAATAATAATAATAATAATAATAATAATAATAACTTACTGATGAAGAGAAATTCTTAATCTGTTATCAATGATTTCAGAGCACTGTGATTACAAATGATGATATCTAAAAACAGATTAGTCAATTCAGAGACTTTAATCTTTTTATAAGTAGAAATATATCTGATTATCTTTGTGAAATAGTTAACAATGATTAAAATTAAGTTATATTCTTTGACTCTTGTCAACTTCAGCAGGTCAACTATGAAATTCATTAATAGATTCTATTATAAACTCTTTAAAACAGGCAGTGATATCAACTCACTGTATTACTTATATCACAGAATCTTTATTCTTTAATAGATATTATAAGTTTTAATATACTCTTTAACATCTGTTCAGAGCTTGTCTTAAATATATTTATATTTTAGAAGCTTCTCAGTCTTCTCTAACTCAAAGTACTCTGCATGAGAATCATTATAATGAATTTTTAATAACTTCTAACACATTACTCTGCTACAAGAGATGAAGACTGAATCATTTAGCAGTAGAAGTTCACATTCTTCTAATTATCAATAACTTGATTTCTTAGCAGTATCACTCTGCTCAGAGTCTGTCTCTTTCAAGTTCAAATTAAATTCTTTCTTCTTCAACTTCTGAATTCAAGCTGTAGTAGAGATGTTTCTCTTCTGTAACTTATCAATGAATTTCAAAAATAGTCAGATTGAAAGATTGTAGACTGTTTTATTCTTTGTCAATTCAATAATTATAAGATATGATATAAGAAGCTCATGATCTTCAGTGTCAGTTCTCTGCAGAAATTCAGATTTTCTTTCATCTTCTATACTGAGTTACACAGCTGCTTTTTCAGCACTATTTTCAAGCTTCAGAGAATTTTAACTCTCTGCAGTCAGCTTCTTCTGCAGTGATAACAGAGATTTTTTTATAGAATTCTTCTTCACATTAACAATATTATAATCAGGTTATTTAGATAGCATATTAGCAGAGTTAAGTCAATCTAAATAGTATCAGATATAGAAATCATACTCTGAAAGCAGCTTCACTTATCTGACTTAACATTCTATCAAGCTCTTTGTTATCAAGAAGTAATGCAGATTTGTATAATCAGTGAGAACTTATACTGAGTACTTACTATTCTGAAGATAATATTATCAGATCTTAAAGAATTTGATAATTACTAATATCTTCTGATCATGAATATCATATCTTCTCTGCATAAGTGATAATTTCTTGAAAAAGAAGATCACTGATCTTTATTCACAGTGTCTTATAAACTTTATAAAAAAGTCTTCTCTCACAGACAATTCATTATCTGTTTCTTCAGAAGTGATTATTCTCTGATTCTTTTAATATTAAAAGATCTCTGATGTTAACTGTGAAAAGATTTCACAGACTCTATTTCTAGATATATCAGTCTCACACTGACTGAGTAAGTCAGAGTTAAAGTGATTCAGTATTATAATATCTGTAAAAGCTTGTTTCAATTTCACAAACATCTGCACAGTGTCTTGAGTGAGAGTAAACAGTCTTATTTTTCTATCTTTCACACTTCTCTTTAACAGATCTGTAAGAGAGACAGTAATTCATGAATATGTATAGATGAATCATCTATAGAAATTCATAAATCTCAGAAACATCTACACCTCGCAGTACATTCATAGCGTCAGTCAGTTCTCAATGACAGAGTGTAAGAAATCCCGCTCCTCGCGGATTCTTTACCTCTATTTCTATCTCTCATGTAATCAATAGGGCTAGCGGCTCTTGGCTACACACAACTATATAGACTGAAGTTTGTGAATACTATTCATAACTCAGCTTGAATGCTATTATACATTTGACTTCTACATTTTATCTTTCTACTGTAAATACTTCTAGTAGTTAACAGTATATATCATATCAAGCTGTAAACACTTAAATAATCATCTACAAGTACTTATTCTTACATTTCAAGCTTAGTCAGTCAGTAATCATCTGTTATAACTGAAAGAACTAGAAACTCACATACTTCAATCTCTGCAAACTCTACTGCAGACACTCAGAAGCAGTCATCTGAATCATAAATAACTCTTATAAAAGAAGTCTTAAAGAACTTATTAATCACTTATAAAATATCATTCTCTGCATCTATGATAGAGAAACTCTTTAAACTCATAAATAAATCAATCTTAGTGAAGAACATTCTTGAGCATCTCTTACAGAATTAAGCTATTTTTCTATAAGAAATACTTACTGTCTGTAAACACTCTTAAACTGAGTCTCTAGACATAATCTTCAGAGATACTTATAAACTGAAAAGAAACTTTCTTAAGTTATAATTACTTAAGATCACTTATTAAATTACAATCTATAAAAGCTTTTATAACTTTGTATTTAAAATTGACTTACAAGCTCAGCTGTGTAATATGAAAGATGAAGAAGCTGTTATCTATATAATAACAGATCTCTATTACACTGAAGTTAAGAACTGACTGAATTATTTAAAGAATGATTATAAGAGATCTCACTGATCTATTCTTAAGATCTATTTAGAGAATAAGTTAAGAGACTCTGTAAGCTGAACAGAGAACATCTGAGTTATAATTATTAATATTAGAAAAGAAGATGAGAAATCTGATAAAGACTACTCACAGTACTTCATAGAATTATAATATGAATTAAGATCTGTGAAAACAGAGCTCTGAAATAAGATCTGAATAATGATATTTATAAAGAAGCTAAATAAAAATATACAGAATAAGCTCATTGAGTAAGACTTTAAGCTCTTAACTCTGAAGAAACTGATGACTCTCATTCACTGCTTACAGATCACTATAAGAGTCACAGATCTGTGAAGAGTAAATCACTGATCAGCTCTGTAAGAATCAGAATAATAGAGAACAGATTTATTAGAAAAAGATAATAAGATACAGAGAGATTTATATCTGACTGCTGAGTAGAAAGAGAGAGCTTTATAAGCTCTTATAAACAGAGTGTATAACAGAGAGATTAAGAAAAAGAGACTCTGCTTTATCTATTCTAAATCAGAATATCTTCACATAAACTGTTCAGACAAATCAAAATAGAAATTTAAGAAGTTATAAACAGAGTCAGTAATAGTCTTCTTAAGAGTCTTGAAGCTAATATCTGAATCTGTTACTTCTCTGATGAAAATACTTACTTATGAAAAGAGACTGCACTGTAGTACTGCTATTCTGCAAGTATGAAAAGTATTAATAAACTTAGAATCTCAGATCACTGTGATGTCTCTAAAGCTTATAAAATGAATAAGCTGAAAGATAGAAATTGAAAATCTGCTCTTATAATAAGCAGAGTGTAAGAACTCAGACCTGAGAACTAAGAGACTTATAAGAGCTATTTTTGAATTACAAGATCTCTCTGAAATCTGAAGAAGATTTGTGAAAACTGTGATTATCACAGATATTATAGATAACATGTATTTAGAACTTATATAACTTTAAAGACATAATCTGCACATAGCTGTCTGTGAGTTAGGTTTATACTTTCAATCAGTGTTAACAGACTTACTCACAGAGATAGAATCAGTTAATACTGTAGAGTTGATTAGAGAAGATAAGCTCATCTATATAATAACTTTACAAGTATCTGAGAATCTCATAATCATGAAAACTGAGCTTCAGATACTAGAGAAATACTGAGATCTTACAGAGATATTCAGCTCAGTAAAGATAGCTGAGCTTTCTTCTTATTATGAGAAGAATCTGATAATAGATTTGATAGAAGAGTAGAAACCCTTCTAAGAATCAATCTATAAGCTCTCTCATTATAAGACAGAGATCTTGCAAATCTATGTGAAGAAGAATCTGAAGAATGACTTTATTCAATCTTCACAGATCTTCACAGAAGTCTCTGTGATATTTGTAAAGAAGAAGAATAAAGATCTCAGATTATATATAGACTACTGTGATCTGAACTTCAAGATAACAAAGAGCTACTACTCTCTGTCTCTGAGTGAGAATGTAATTAATCATCTTATAAGAGCTGTTATATTCACACAACTGAATGTGATTAATATATATACATAGCTGTAAATACAGTCTGAGAATGAATAAAAGACTGTCTTTAGAACTGTACTGAGATTATTTAAATATCTAGTGATGTCTTTTAATCTGACTAATATCTCTATAGTATTTCAGTCTTTCATTAATAAAATACTTCACATATATCTGAATATCTTCATAATAATATATCTGAATAATATAATAGTGTACTCTGTGAAGAAGAAAGAACACACTGAGTATATATAAAGTATGTTAAAGATCTTAGATAAGACAGAACTGTATATTAAGCTTATAAAGTATAACTTCAGTATCTACTAAATTAATTTTCTAGAATATATAATTATCACAGATGATATTCAGATGAAATCTTTATAAGTTAAGACTATTCTATCATGATCAGAGTTAACTAGTATTTATAAGATTCAGATCTTTCTGAGCTTTGTGAATTTCTATAAATAGTTTATCTTTATATTTATAAGAATCTTCTTAACTCTTACAGACATGCTGAAGAATGAAAATAAGAAGAAGTTATTCTGTAAATAGAGAATGAAAAGATTATTAAGAAGAGAGAACTGTAAGAACTTTCTTATCTCAGAAGCTTATAGAGTCTTTATAAGATTGAAACAGATATTTACAGATATAGTAATACTGTTTCACTTTGATTTCTTACTTTTAATCAGATTAAAGATAGATATCTTCTTTTTTACAATTTCAGAAATAGTCTTATAACTACAGTTAAATAAGAACTAAGTTTCAGTGATCTTTTTCTTACAGAAGATGCAATCTATGAAGATTAACTATAATATTTATAATCAGAAGCTTCTTATAATAGTGAAATTCTTTTACTACTAATATCACTACTTTGAGAGTCTTATAATAGTGATTACTGTTAGAACTGATTATAACAGCTTACAACAGTTTACTTTAATCAAGAAACTCTCACAGTGATAGATTTACTAAGCTCAGAGACTGAGTAAGTTCTGATTCAAGATAGAATATATTAAGAAAACTAAAAACTCAGTGAATAAACTCTCTCACAGGCCAGACTATATTAATAAGGCCAGAATAACAGATATAGAGAGACTAGAGAAGACAGAAAAGCTTCACAGAATACTCAGACTGAGTGTTATAAAGAGATTAACTAAAGAGTCTCTCAATCTTCTGTAAGAGAAGAGAGAAGAGAAAGAGAAGAAGTCTGTATAACTACTCTCTATAACACTGAGAGTTAACACTCTGAGAATCTCTATGAGAATTCTTGAAGAGAGTATCTATAATCTAAAGAGTTTACAGACTTTGAGAAGTGCTGTGAAAGATCTGATATAAGAGAAAACAGAGTATAAGTCTTTATAAGATCTTCTATTCAGATTGTCTGAACTACAACTGAAGAATGAATATACTTAGTATATTCAGAAACTACTTATAACAGAGATCAATTCTGTAGAAATAAAGAATTGAAGAGACTTAAATAATCTTTTATAAAGAGAGAACTAAATTTATATATCTATAAATGAGTTTCTATACATAGAACTTATTAAAAGATATCATGACTCTTCTCTAGCAGATCATTTTACAGATACTAGAACTCATAAGTTACTTATAAGAAAATACTTCTAACTGAAGATATAAGAACTTGTGAAGAAGATAGTGAATTCTAATACTATTTATCAGAGTTTGCAGATAGTGTAATTCAGATTATATAAAGAACTTACTTCTCTATTCATTCTGCAGAAATCTTGAGAACAGCTAGAAATAAATACTCTTATAAGTCTCTCTGAAAGTAAGAACATATATAATGCCTGCTTTGACAGTGTACTGATGATAGTGAATTACTTTATCAAGATAGCATACTTTATACTTACTCACAAGAACTTGAAGTCAAAGAATTTGACTTATATCTTTGTCTGTGATATGATTCAGTTGCATGAATTATCTGTGAATATTATCTCAGACAGAGAATTAATCTTTATAGAAGAGTTCTAATCTGATCTAATAACTATACTGAAGATCTTGTAAGATCTAAACACAGCTTTTCATTAACAGATAGATGATTAGATAGAATATCTGATGAGTATATTAAAACAGTATCTGCAGTGCTTTATCAATTACAATCAGAATAACTAAGTGTATTGATTATTATTCACAGAGTTTGTATACAACAACTTAAAGTATATTAGCACAGATAAAACTCTCTTTGAGATACTCACTGAAACTCATTCACAGATGATCTTGATAAACTTATAAAAGTACACTATAGAGTATGATGATGTCTGTGAACAGACTGAGAGAATTCAGAATATTTAGAAGAAAGTCTATAAATTCTTGAGAAAGACTTAAGAGTATCAGAAGAGATACTATAACTTTAAGTATATTATAAAGAGTTTTAAGAAAGATAATAGAGTCTGACTGAGTCTAGAAAACATTATTATATAGAGATTTAGTAAGAAGCTGAATCTCTTACAGACAGAATCTTATAAGATTATGAAGAAAATTAGCTTATAATTCTACAGATTAAAACTGTTATCTGAGTTATAGATATATAATATTTTTTATATCTTTTTACTCTGTGAATATAAGAAATTCTTAGAAGAGAATTCTGTGACTTATCACTCTATTTATAAAGTACTAGAGAGTGAAAGAGAATATCAGATCAAAGAAATTATTAACTTAGAGAAATGAGATCATGAGCTCTGATTCAAGATTCAGTGATAAGAGTATTCTGATAAGATGAATAAGTTCACTTGAGAATTATTCAGACAGATAAGACATCTGCAGAAGCTGAGACATAACTTTCATACTGTGAATTCTGATAAGTCAGAATAATGCAGTCTTTGCTAAGAATCTGATTGTGATAAAGATATTAACACTGTCATTTGCAAACTCTAGTCTATAAAATAATGAGTTTCTACTGAGATGAACAGTCTGCAGTGTATACAAGAAAAGAGAAAATTATATTCTTATTAAAGCTAAAAAACAAGAAAACAAACAGAGCTGTGAACACAATTTAGAGGTCAATAAAGAAAAAACAAAGAAAACTCACACTCACACTCTCAACACCCGCGACACTCATCTCTCATTGACAATGAGATTGCGGAAATGCGCCGCGGCGCGAGAATCATTGATAGAGAAACTAGACATATTCACATATACCTGATCAGAGATTGTGCAGGCAGGGAGAAAGTGATCATAGGCTCACAGAGCTGCAGAAGATACTGATAACATCAGAAGCTTTGTAAGAACTGTTAGCTAGAGTCTATAAGAAATTACTTGTAAGAAGACTTACAGTAAAGAAGAGAACTGCACTACTTAAAGTCAGAGACTGATCTGAGAAAGACATGAAATTAGCTGCTAGTCTGAAGATCAGATGCAGTGATAAGACTGAGAGAGATAAAGACACAGTTATAAGCAGTGATATTTCTGCTTTATCAGCTAGTAAAAAGTGATCAGAGAAGTTACAGAGACACTTATAAAAAGCTCAGCAGCAGTCAGATATTATTTATAAAGATATTAAAATTGAAAAAATTTTTATTCTTAAGAAGTTCTTGAATTAATATATAGATATTATTAGAAATACTCTCTCTCTATTATCTGAATGAAAATACTTCATAAATGAATGAGAATACTCACAGTTTATAAGAATAAAAGCTGTTATAGAAAAAGAAAAAAGAAGATAAGATTTCATAAACAGATCTGAGATATTTATACTACTCTAGAGAGATTTGCTTACACTGTGAGTGATTCTATAGAACAGTCAGATTACTCTAGTAAATAAGAGTGATTATAAATTACAGATCTGAATCTTTCTATATAACTATAAAGAATGATTATAGATTATGAATATCTTAATTCTATAATTTTACAGAGTTAATAAAAGAATGAAAAATTTCTCATAATTCTACAGTGTTAAAGAACAATAATTTATAAGAATGAGTAAAAGATTAACTTATAAATACTTCTCTTTAATAAGAGTGATCTCACAGAGAGTGATTCATCTGTAAGATGAATCTGTATAATAATTATACAAGAATCTCATGAAAATAATTAAGAGTTAACTAAAACTCTTCTATATAAAAGATATGAGATGAATCTGTATAATAGTTAGAGAAGAATCTGTAAATTATAAAAAATCTTATAAAATAAGAAACTGAGTAATAGACTCTTTTCTCTTCATAGTAACAAGGAATTTTTCCTCACTGAGATTTTTTATAGATATGAAGAATTTTTAGTAAGTATCACTGCATTTCTGAGCTGATTCTATGAAGTTACTCAGTGCAAGACTTCACAGACAAAGTCTTAGAGAGAGAGAGATATGTAAGAAATCTCACTTCTTACAGATTCTTTATCTCTATTTCTATCTCTCATATAATTAATAGAGCTAGCAGCTCTTGACTATACATAACTATATAGACTGAAGTTTATAAATACTATTCATAACTCAGCTTGAATACTATTATACATTTAATCTCTATATTTTATCTTTCTATCATAAATACTTCTAGTAGTTAATAGTATATATCACGCCAAGCTGCAAACACCCGAATAATTGCCTGCGAGTACTTATTCTTACACAGAGACTCAGCTTCTATTCATTGAAATATCATTCATCTTAACAATATAATCTAAGAAATCAATCTTCTGCCTATAAAATGAGCATTTTTCAGTGTTTGTATAGAGTTAATACTGTCTCAAGTAACTCAACACTTCTCAAACATGAGTATCATGTTCTTTCTCTGATTTTAAGAAGATTAGAATGTTATTCAGATATACTATATAGAAGATATCAACAAGGCCTCACAGCATCTTATTTATATAGGTCTGAAAGATGACTGAAGTGTTACAAAGATTAAAAGATAAAACAAGATATTTAAAATTACTATACTTAGTATAAAAAGCTGTTTTTTAAACATTATCTTCATTAACTCTGATTCTATAATAGATATTCTGTATATTAATCTTTGAGAATATCTTTGCTTCAGATAATTAATTAATTATCTTATCAATTAATAGTAATAAATAGTAATTCTTAACTGTTATCTTATTAAGACCTCTATAGTCTATACATAGACATAGTCTATTATTTTTCTTGAGTATAAAGAGTATAGACATCTCTGCTGAACTCTTTAATAAATATATTCAGTTCTTTGATTGTGCTTCTTCAAGATATTTGCACAGAATATTCAATTTCTTTACAGATAAGTTATAAAGAGATCTGTATAGCACTGTTATATCATCTTTAAGATAAATCTTATATTATATCTTGATATCAGAAAACTTCACTGCTTCTCTTTTTAAAAAGATATTCTTAAAATCTGTAAAGAGATATTGTATACATTTATCTTCAATGATAAATACTGCTGCTAATCTTATAGTAAGAGTAATAACTTCTTCATCTATCTTCAAGTCTTAATCACCTGCTATACAGTATATCAACTCAATCTTTTTCTTAAGATTCTTTTAATGAAACTCTTCAGATTTCTCTATCACTGTCTCTTTATCAGAGAGACAGTATCATCACATCTAAGTAACTTAGTTAATAAGAGAATTGTTTTCTCTTAATTACAGAAGATCTAGAATAATATTCTTATCTATAATATTAACTATGTAAAGAAGTAGATTACTCTTCTTAAAGATTTCTTCTAAGTCTGTGATCACATACTTTGCTTAAATTATGCTAAAATAGTAACATTTTATTTCATCAGTAAATTTCACATAGTCTGATAAATCTATCTTCTTTCAACTCTTTATTAAAGAAAAGAAATAGAATATGAAGTTAGTATTCATCTCAGAGTTGAGTAGATATCTTATTAATATCTTCTCATTCAGAGTATGTATTGTAATTATAATATAAACTCAAAAATATGAGAATTATCAATTCTTTTCTTTCTCTTCTTTATCTTTTATAAATACATTTATTAGAAGAGAAGTTAACTTTGAGAAGATATCTTCTCAGTTTCTTCTCTTCTTCAGCTTCTTATAATTATTAATATAGTAATTATCAGTGTAAGAGGCCTACGCCGAATAGATCGGTATAATATTATAGATCTTATATAACAAAGATAAAAACATTAAAGAAGAAAGAAAAGAGAAAGTGCGAGAATCAGTGATTAAGATAGATATTTATATATGTATGTGATGAAGCTTCGGGGTGGAAGAATATACACGCGTTTGTAGCAGCCGAGGATCGGTGATTAAGAATGACTGAGAATCAGAGTGTACATGTTTGTAGTGATCAAGAATCAGCAATTGAGAATGGCTGAGAATCAGAGTGTATATGAAATCTGTGAAGTGTAACAGAATAGTCTATATGATTGATCAGATGCAGTCTGCCACATTAGTCCTCTCTTTTCAGAAGCAGTTCTCATCAGTCAAGAGCTACTGTTTCAGATAACATAAAACTCAGAGTTTAGATTGATTGATTATAGCTGACTTATTTCATAAGATATTATCAGCTGCAGCTGTGTGATCTCTTATCAAGAATTTCTTCAATCTCTCACTCAAGTTCATTATCTTCTTCTATGATTCCTGGCAGTTGTCAGTCAGAAGTCAGTTGAGAAGAGAATGAATCAGTGACAGCACAGTGAAGCAAGCTTGTATAAAATACATTATGAATTTCTGATAATGTATCAAGATGATAGTTGTGACTATCTAGAACTTCTATTACTTTATATCTGATGTGATGATAATCTAGTGTACAGAATGAATGTGTAATTTATATATTCTTAAGATTCAATTATATCAGATCTTCTATCTTATATTATTCAGTGAGATCTTGATAATCATTGATTTGATTCTCTTAATCTTGTTTCACAGTTATCATGAAGATCTCTGCTCAATCACAGATATCTCAGAGCTTTATTACTATATTATCAGCAATCTGAATTGAACTGTGAGAATTCAGTATGAACTGTGTAATCTCTAGAAGATTCAACACTTTCATGTAATATCTGTGTGTAAGAAAGAACAGGCTTACATCTATTGAAATAATATCTTGACTGTTGATAGTGATCTCTGTGTATAGAAGAAGATCATGTCAATCATCTTATAAGTGATTACAGAACTTATGAAGATAATTCTTTACAGTCTGAATTATCTATTCTGATACACTATCAGTCTCAGAGTGATAGACAGTTAACAGACAGTGTGTAATCTTGAGAACTTGACAGATTCTAGTTCAAAGAGTACTCATGAATTAACAGCTCTGATCTGATACTATGAATCTCAGTAATTTATATATCTGATAGAATGAGCTCTGTAGAAAGACTTCAGTGACTTATTCAGTATTTATCTTATTATAAGATTTCAATATTACATCTTTACTTAATTGATTCATGATAATCAGAATGTTTCTACAATTCTTACTCTTAGATAGATTGACAGTGAAGTCAATTATCATATCTTATCAGATTCTATTAGAAATATTAAGTGATTTCAGTAGATCTTTTCTACAGTTCTTTCATGAGATAATAGAAGAACAGTAATTGCAGTTTCAGATAAAGTGTCTGATACTATTTAATATCTCAGATTAATAGAATTCTCAGAAGATCATTCTATACAGTTATTTATAGTCTGAATGATCAGTTATATATGAATCATGTATCTCTTACATTATTCAAGTATGTAAGAGTTCAGAGTGAGAAACTCAGTGTCATTCACAGAATTATAGAGTGTTATTATTATCAATTGAATATTCTGAGATGTTGATTCTTACTTGTAATTCTGAAGAAAATCAGAGTGCTTCTTATTATACTGCTTCAGTAAGTGTTTAAAGAAGTTCATCAGTTTAAGCTGCTGTATACTATAGCTCATCTAATATAGGTTCAGAAGAAGTTGAGATATCAGTGATAGTTCTAATCAGAGAAGTATATATAGTGCTGTGAGCTGTTTTATCTTGATTAACTAGTATCTTCAGATTCAAGAGCTGATGCTCTCAGTTCATTCAGTAAGTATCTGTTACATCAGATGACATGTCTTACTCTCATTGTAAGAGAACATCTATCATCAAGTTCTGACTGTCAGAACAGTAGTGTATTGTAAAATAAAAGCAGCTTAAGAACTCAGATCATTGCATCTATTATTCAGTAAGTTTATAAATAGTTATAAAGTATTTGAGATTCTTATAATCTGTGACTATCTCAAACTCAGAGATACTTTGAAGTTCAGAGTCTCATTCTTCTAAACAGTGTATAATTGTGAGAAGTTTCTTATCATAGATCTCATAATTGCATTCAGTGAGACTCAGTTTCTTAGACATGAAGACATATGATTGTAGAATATCTTTATTATCATATTATAATATTACTTCTTCTGTTATATAGTCAGAGAAATCAGCTTCAACAACTATCTTATAATCAGAATTAAAGATTATCAGCAGAGAAGTATTAATGAATATCTTCTTTATCTGTATAAATGCAGCTTCAGTGTCTGCTGATCATTGAAATACTGAGTCTTTCTTAGTAAGATCTGTAAGTGATCTTGTAATATCTGAGAAGTTTTATATAAATCACTGATAGAAGTTAGTAAATCTGATAAAGCTTTATATATCTTTCACAGTATGCAGAGCTTCTCATTCAAGAATGACAGAGACTTTCTCAGAATTCATTCAAATCTTCTTATCAGCTTCTATAATAAAACTCAGATACTTGATACTCTTGACTTCAAAATTATACTTGTTAATATCTATCAGTAGTTCTGCTTCTTGTAGTCATTGTAATATCTTTTACACATATTCTTGATATTCTTTTCTGAATTTATCAGTGAAGATGAGAATGTTATCTAGATAAGCAGATACAAACTTATCAAGGAAATCTTAGAGTACTCAGTTAATATACTTCTGAAATATACTGAGAGTATTAGTCAGTTCAAAGAGTGTGACTATTCATTCAAAGAGGTTATAACATATTTGAAATACTGTAAGTCATTTATCTCCTTCAGCAATATGAATCTTATGAAACACAGTGATAATATCTAGTTTTATAAATCATTGAGCTTATCTGATCTGTGCTAGAGTTTCATTGATGAGAGATAAGAGATATTGATCTTTCCTTGTCAATCTGTTCAGATCTCAGTAGTTTATACAGAATCAGAATTCTTCACCTGGTTTCTTTGCAAAGAGAATAGAGGCTGCAGTGAAAGAGTTGCTAATGTGTATAAATTCTTTATTTAACAGATTATTGAGTGTCTTTTGAAGAAGAAGAAGTTCATCTCAGAATATATTATAAAGAGAGTCTTATAACAGTTCAGAGTTCTTATCATTCTTTTTCTCTAACTTGATACTGTGATTCACTTCAGAATCTTGTAAGAGAGATATATTCATAATATTATCTTATCAGAAGACATCTAGATATTCATGATATTATTAAGAGAGTTTTGTATAAGAATCTGTTATTATAACACAGAATAACTTTTCTAGAGCCTTTTTAATATCAGTCAGACTGATGAAATAGATTGATATATAGTCTTACTGTTAGTGACTCTGTCAGTGATTTTGATAATGACTTCTTTTTCAGAGTATTTCATATGTATTGACAGAGATCTGTGTCAGATTCATGATCTTGTGAATATCATCTTCATGAACTCTATCATTATTAGAGAATATCAAGCTTCTGTTTCAAGTATTCAATAAGATGCCTTGTTCAGATAGTCAGACAAGTTCTAATATAAGATTATAATCAAGATTATCAACTTTATACATATAGATATCTTCACATTGATGTCCTTCTACATCTATGATCAGCTTTATCATGTAATAGATACAAATGTCTTTTAAATTATCAAATTCTGTGAGGAGTTGAGGTTTTGATAGAGAGATACACTGAAGATTATAATATCTTACAACTGAAGATTTTATCATTGCATAGTAGACTGACTGATGAGATCATGAATTTCACATTTAATCTCATTTGATCTGGTCTCATACATTTCTTGGTGTGAGTCTCATCAGAATCAAGCCTTAAAAAAATCTGAAAATGAATCATTTCTGAGAGAAATGATGTGAAAAATGACCAGATTTAATTCAAGAACAGTGAAATGACAGTAATTTCTCAGAATAAACTATGAAAGATGATTATTCTTCTAAAATCAGAATGAGACTGAGACTGAAGATTAAAATTAGTCTTATTCAGTTCATTCAGTGATTGCTTATATAATCAGAATTTGGTAATAATTATTGATAATACTCATGAAATAACTAAATACATTCTTGTGTAAGTTTATTCTTCACTTTCTTATAAAAACTACACTTCTCTGATATACTGTGATCAGAGATATTAAACTGTCTGATAATTTTATGTTTTATAATCATGAGTTTCTTGATTGTTTCTTCTTGTAATTGTTCTCAGTGATAGTGATAAATATCTTGACTTGAGTTGAACTTTTGCTTTATTCTCACCCCTGTCAATGAAATTGTCAGAATATCACATGTCATCAGTGCAACAGTTGAATATGTACTCTCAATAATTTTTCATAACTCTAGAATTGATTTGATATGTAAATTTATCAGATTATCTTGAAGATAGCAGTCAAATTCAGTTTTACAAGTATGTAATTTTGCCTGATTTTCAGTTATAATCAATGTATGCAAGTTCTGTTTCAAAGTTAGTATTATAGTTCTATGAGATATGAAGTGTTATCAAAGATCATTACTTATTAGAGAATTGTATTTCACTGTCTTCATATCTTAAATATCTGCTTATTCAAATCTCTGATAGTTGATATTGTAGTAGTCTCAGACTAATTTAATATACAAGTCTCATTTCTTCTCTGTTCAATCTTGAGAAGTGTAGATGTTAACTTGATAGAAGAGATCTAGTAGAGCTGCTATAGCATAGTACTCTGCAAAAGATTGTTCAGTTTTACTGTAGTAATATACCAGTTTATCTCTTGCAGCAATAATAGCCTGCACTATAGTATTATCTCAGACTGAATTTCTTTTTAAGTGATTCAACTGCTTCTTAAGATGAGTAAATAAACTGTTATACACTCATCAGACTGACTGCAGCATTGATGTACAAGTGATTGAGACTGTCTTTATTATCTTATAAAACTGAAACAGTAAATCAATCACATATTTCAACTGAGTTTACTTCATATCAGAAAGTTTCAATATCTGAATCTTTTCTCAATCAGAGTATTACACTCAATGATCAATTATCTGATGCAATCAAAGAGTCTGAATAGTCATCTCATATATTAAACTTCACTGTATTCTAATATTCTGTATCATATTCAGTGATGTGACTGATTTATTTATTTATTGAATATCATGAAATCATTATTATTATTTAGAGAAGATACAAATCATATTAACAATGTTTCAAATCTGTGATATTTAAATTATTAGTCAATCTATTCAAAATTAACAGTAGTATTATCAAAAAGCATTATCAAAAAGCAATATTAAAAAATGTTATTAAAAAACATTATCTTTTATAAAGTAGATGTAAAAGTTACTTGAGTAATCACTTTTATCTCATTCTCATCTCAAGAATCAGTTATCTCATTATTCTTTATCTTAATATTAAGATTCTTTATCAGTGTTTGTATCACAAGTTGAATCATATGAGCAATGCAGAGAATATAATTTTATTTACTATTTCAGAAATGCAAAGCTAATTTTTACTTCAAGCTCTTTATCATAGTATAGTTATTCACAGTATTATCAGTTATAATTGTAAGAAGACTGAGACTAATATCTTAATAGTTATTTTTAATTACAGTTATTAATATCTCTATTATATAATTCTCAGTATGACTACTAATCAATGATTTAAATTCAATTAATGTCTCTTGATAAGTTCAGTTCTCATCAATGTAATAACATATAACTTTCATAAATGCAAGATTGTTTATACTAGTTCATGCATTCACTGTGAGAGACACTCTTTGATGATTCTTCAACTCTGATTCTAGATATTGTATATTGACTTTGTAGTATATCTCAAGGTTGAACTGAAGACAGAATTGATATAAAATATGAAGATTTGAATTAAGCATTTGAAGAAGTGTTTGAAATTCAGAGTTTTCAATTGATTGAAGAGAAAGATTCAGAGATATACATGTATAAAGTAATTATTCACAGAAGTTATCAGATAAGAGTTATAAAATCAGAGTACTGATATATAATTATTTTTGCATGATTTTCTTCAAATTAGAAAGTTAGTGTTATTAAAAATTATTATCTGATAGAGTAACTTATCAGCTTAGTAGTAATTTTCTGATTATTTTTCTTTTATTATCTGCATTCTGATGACTTCAGATGTTGAGAAATTTCTTCAGAGTTATAATCAGTTTATAATAAATGTTTCTGAATGAAGTTATAATAATTGTAACAGAGAGATAACTCTTCAGTAATCTGCAATACAATCTGTTGATAATTATTTCATAGATTATCTCAGTATTTGTATTGAGTTTTTCATAAATTTCATGACCTGAAATCAGATGTGAAGAATGAAGTGATTATTTATTATAATTGAAAGAAAGTATTCTGTATTGAATTGTAAACAACATAGACTTTGTAATTCACAGTGATTTCTTGAAGAGTTTGTGAATCTTCAATAGAAGTAAAAGAAGTGAAAGAAGTGAATTCAGAAGATATAATAATAATTTAAGAAAAATAATAATTTATTTTCAATAACTGATCACTGATATGTGTAAGAAGAATTAATATAAGAGAAAATAATCTTGTTTCTTAACTTAGTTATAATTTTAGTACTAACTCAGATTGAATATCATTAATGTATAAAAGTAAATAAATAATCTTAATTAGTCTCTGTTATATTTCTTGAAATATATTAATATTGTGAAAGAGAGTGTTATCAAATTATGTTATCAGATAATATTATTAAAAATATATTAATATTGTAAATATTAATGTTGAAAAAATGTTGATACTTATACATTATAGTGATTTGTGAATCATGATAGTTAAATATATATATATATATATATTATTTCTGACTTAATTACAACTTATACAATAATTTTTGAAAACTCAAAATCAATTTTAATTATTAATAATTAAAAACTTAAACTTATAACTAACTAGTATAAAAAGAAAAAAATCTACTTCTTCTCTTTCTCATTCTTCTTATTATTCTTCACAATTCACTTTTCATTCTTCTTCTTCTTTTTCTTCTTCTTCTTCTTCTTCTTCTTATCTGAAATGATAATCATCTCAAAATCTCTCTCTGCTGTCTTCTCAGAGAAGAGTTTCTGCTACTCTCTCTCAGTCAGATTAACCTGTGTCTTAAAATCTCACATTTCCTAGTCTACTGTCTTAGATTTCATCTCAGTGACAAGCAGATTGACATACTCAGAGAGCAGAGCTGTCTTCTCAATATTCTGAATTATGAAGTGCATTTGAGACCTGAATAAAGTCTTAATTCTCTTCTTCTCTGTCAGCTTCTACTAATTAATTAGAGAATAGAAGTGTTATGAAAAATTGTTATCTCTTAATAAATAAAAAACTTATCAGTTTTGACTTCTTTGTCTTCTACTTTAACTGTAAGAATAAGTGCTCGCAGGCGATTATTTGAGTGTTTGCAGCTTGGCGTGATATGTACTGTTAACTACTAGAAGTATTTGCAGTAGAAAGATAAAATATAGAGATCAAATGTATAATAGTATTCAAGCTGAGTTATGAATAGTATTTGTGAACTTCAGTCTATATAGTTATATGTAGTCAAGAGTCACTAGCTCTATTGATTATATAAGAGATAGAAATAGAGGTAAAGAATCTGTAAGAAGTGAGATTTCTTATATACTCTCTTCTCTCTAAGACTTTGTCTGTGAAGCCTTTCACTGAGTGACTTCATAGAATCAGCTCAGTACTACAGTGATACTCACTAAAAACTCTTTATATCTATAAAAAACCTCAGTGAGGAAAAATCTCTTATCATTATAAAGAGAAAAGAGTCTGTCACTCAGTTTCTTATTTCATAAGATTCTTTATAATCTACAGATTCTTCTCTGACTATTACACAGATTCATCTTACATCTTTCATATAAAAGAGTTTCAGTTGACTCTCAATTATTTTCATGAGATTCTTATGTGATCATTACATAGATTCATCTCATAGATGAATCACTCTCTGTGAGATCATTCTCATCAAAGAGAAATATTTATGAGTTAATCTTTCACTCATTTTTATAAATCATTGTTCTTTGACACTGTAGAATTTTGAGGAATTTTTCATTCTTTTACTAACTCTATAGAATTGTAGAATCAAGATGTCTGCAGTCTACAATCACTCTTTATAGTCATATAGAAAGATTCAGGCCTGTGATTCACAATCACTCTTATTTACTAGAGTGATCTAACTGTTTCATAGAATCACTCATAGTGTAAGTAAATCTCTCTAGAGTAGTATAAATATCTCAGATCTATTCATAAAATCTCATCTTCTTTTCTCTTTTTCTGTAAGAGCTTTCATTCTCACAAACTGTGAGTATTCTCATTCATTCACAAAGTGTTTTCACTCAGATAATAGAGAGAGAGTGTTTCTGACAATATCTGTATATTAATTCAAGAACTTCTCAAGAATAAAAAATTTTTCAATTTTAATCTCTTTATAAACAATGTCTGATCATCACTGAGCTTCTTATGAGTATCTTCACAACTTCTCTAATCACTTTTTATCAGCTGATAAAGCAGAGATACTGCTGCTCATGACTGTATCTTTACTTCTCTCAGCTCTGTCACTGCATCTGATGTTTGAGTCAGCAGTCAACTCTCTGTCTTTCTCAGGTCAGTCTCTGACTTCAAGCAGTGCAGTCTCTCTCTTTGCTATAAGTCTTCTTACAAGTAATTTCTTACAGATTCTAGCTAACAGTTCTTGTAAAGCTTTCAGTGTTGTCAGTGTCTTCTGCAGTCTCACAGGTCTATAATCACTTTCTTTCTGTCTACACAATCACTGATCAGATATATGCAAATATGCCTAGATTCTCTATTAATGATTCTTGCACTGCAGTGTATTTCCGCAATTTCATTGTTAATGAGAGATGAGTTTTCAGATATCTGCAAAATCTGAGTAATCAAGGCAATGTGAATATTATGAATTCATGACAGAAGTTAATCTGAATAGATGAGTCTTCTCTCTGTATCTCAATTATTTCTGAGCTGAATACTTCAGTATAACTGAAAGAGTAAACACAGCTTTATAAGAAATATCTGATCACATGTGCAGATGACCAGTCTTCAAGACTCTGTCACAACTATATATACTCTGATATTCAGCTTCTCTGAAGTCTGTGCATTTCTGACAGTCTTCACATCAAATACAATAATTGTCTGTATTATAGACATGATACTCTCTGCTTCTTTGAAGAGAAAAATTGATAATTGTGAGAAGATTGAGTGTTATGAATATTGAGAGTATGAGTGTGAATTTTCTTTATTTTTTCTTTATTAATCTCTAAATTGTGTTCACAGCCCTGTTTATTTTTCTTATTTTTTAACTTTAATAAGAATATGATTTCTTCTTCTCTTATATACACTGCAGACTGTTCATCTCAGTAGAAACTCATTATCTTATAGACTAGAATTTATAAATGACAGTGTTAATATCTTTATCATAATCAGATTCTTAGTGAAGACTGTGTCATTCTGACTTATCAGAATTTACAGTATGAAAGTCATGTCTCAGCTTCTGCAGATATCTTATCTGTCTGAATAATTCTCAAGTGAACTTATTCATCTTATCAGAATATTCTTATCACTGAATCTTGAATTAGAGCTTGCAATCTCACTTCTCTAAGTTAATAATTTCTTTAATCTGATATTCTCTTTCACTCTCTAGTACTTCATAGACAGAGTGATGAGTCACAGAGTTCTCTTCTAAGAATTTCTTATATTTATGAAGTAAAGAGATATAAAAAATATTATATATCTACAACTCAGATAGCAGTTTCAATCTATAGAACTATAAGCTAACTTTCTTCATAATCTTATAAGACTCTGTCTATAAGAGATTCAGCTTCTTACTAGATCTTCATATGATGATATTTTCTAGACTCAGTCAGACTCTATTATCTTTCTTAAAACTCTTTATAATATGCTTGAAGTCATAGTATCTCTTCTGATACTCTTGAGTCTTTCTCAAGAATTCACAGACTTTCTTTCAGATCTTCTGAATTCTCTCTATCTGTTCACAGACATTATCACACTCTATAGTGTACTCTCGCGGGTTTATCAAGATCATTCATAAATAAGTCTCAGTGAGTATCTCAAAGAGAGTTTTATCTGTGCTGACATGCTTTAAGTTGTTATATATGAACTCTATAAGTGATAATCAATACACTCAGTCATTCTGATTATAATTGACAAAGCACTGCAGATACTGTTTCAATATACTCATCAGATATTCTGTCTGATTATCTGTCTGTTGATGAAAAGCTGTGCTTAGATCTTGCAAGATCTTCAGTATAGTTATCAGATCAGATCAGAACTCTTCTATGAAGATTGATTTTCTATCTGAGACAATATTTACAGACAACTCATGCAATCAGATCACATTATGAATAAAGATGTGAGTTAAATTCTTTGACTTCAAGTTCTTATAGATGAATATAAAGTGTGTTATCTTGATAAAGTAATTCACTATCATCAGCACACTGTCAAAGCAGGCATTATATATATTCTTACTTTCAGAGAGACTTATAAGAGTATTCATTTCTAGCTATTCTCAAGGTTTCTGTGAGATAAGTAGAGAAGTAAGTTCTTCATATAATCTGAACTGCACTATCTGTGAACTCTGATAAACAGTATAAGAATTCACTATCTTCTTTACAAGTTCTTGCATCTTCAGTTAGAAGTATTTTCTTATAAGTAACTTATAAGTTCTAGTATCTGTAAATAACCTGCTAGAGAAGAGTCATGATATCTTTTAATGAGTTCTATGCATAGAAACTTATTCACAGGTATATAAATCTGACTCTCTCTTTACAAGAGATTATTTAAGTCTCTTCAATTCTTTATTTCTGCAGAATTAATCTCTGCTATGAGTAGTTTTTAAATATACTGAGTATATTCATTCTTCAGTTGCAGTTCAGACAATCTGAATAGAAGATCTTATGAAGACTTATACTCTGTTTTTTCTTACATCAGGTCTTTCACAGTACTTCTTAAAGTCTGCAAACTCTTCAGATTATAGATACTCTCTTCAAGAATTCTCACAGAGATTCTCAGAGTGTTGACTCTCAGTGTTATAGAGAGTAGTTATACAGACTTCTTCTCTTTCTTCTCTCTCTTCTCTTATAGAAGATTGAGAGACTCTTCAGTCAATCTCTTTACAACACTCAGTCTGAGCATCTTATAAAGCTTTTCTATCTTCTCTAGTCTCTCTGTGTCTGTTATTCTAATCTTCTTAATATAGTCTGATCTGTGAGAGAGTCTGTCTGCTGAATTCTTAGTTCTCTTGATATATTCTATCTTAAATCAGAACTTACTCAGTCTCTGAGCTCAGTGAATCTGCTGCTGTGAGAGTTTCTTGATTGAAGCAAACTATTATAAGTTATCATAATCAGTTCTAACAGTAATCACTGTCATGAGACTCTCAAAGTAGTGATATCAATGATAAAAGAATTTCACTATTGTAAGAAGCTTCTGATTATAAATGTTATAGTTGATCTTCACAGATTACATCTTCTATGAGAAAAAGATCACTGAAACTCAGTTTTCATTTAACTGTAGTTATAAGACTATTTCTGAAATTATAAAGAAGAAGACATCTGTCTTTAATCTGATTAAGAGTAAGAGATCAAAGTGAAACAGTATCACTGTATCTGCAAATATCTGTTTCAATCTTATAAAGATCTTATAAGCTTCTAGAATAAGAAAGTTCTTACAGTTCTCTCTTCTCAATAATCTTTTCATTCTCTGTTTATGAGATGACTTCTTCTTATTTTCACTTTTCAGTATATCTGTAAGAACTAAGAAGATTCTTATAAATGCAAAGATAAATTATCTATAGAAATTCACAAAGCTTAGAAAGATCTGAATCTCATGAATACTAGTTAACTCTGATCATGATAGAATAGTCTCAACTTATGAAGATTTTATCTGAATATTATCTGTAGTGATTATATATTCTAGAAAATTAATTCAGTGAGTACTGAAGTTGTACTTTATAAGCTTAATATACAGTTCTGTCTCATCTAAGATCTTCAACACACTTTGCACATGCTCAGTGTGTTCTTTCTTCTTTATAAAGTACATCATCATATTATTCAGATATATTATTACAAAGATATTCAGATATGTATAAAGTATTTTATTGATAAAAGACTGAAATGCTGTAGAGACATTAGTCAGATTAAAAGACATTACTAGATATTCAAACAATCTCAGTGTAGTTCTAAAGACAGTCTTTTATTCATTCTCTGATTATATTCACAGTCATGTATATGTATTAATCACATTCAGTTGTATGAATATAACAGCTCTTATGAGATGATTAATTATATTCTTAATCAGAGACAGAGAATAGCAGCTCTTTATTATCTTGAAGTTCAGGTCACAGTAATCTATACACAATCTGAGATCTTTATTCTTCTTCTTCACAAACATCACAGAGACTCTCACAGAGAACTGTGAAAATCAGATAAAGTTATTCTTCAGATTCTTCTTCACATAGGTCTGCAAGATCTCTGTCTTGTAGTGAGAGAGCTTATAGATTAATTCTCAGAAGAGTTTCTACTCTTCTATTAAATCTATTATCAGATTCTTCTTATAATGAGAAGAAAGCTCAGCTGTCTTTACTGAGCTGAATATCTCTATGAGATCTTGATATTTCTCTGATATCTGAAGCTCAGTTTTTATGATCACAAGATTCTCAGACACTTATAAAGTCATCATATAGATAAGCTTGTCTTCTCTAATTAACTCTATAGTATTAACTGATTCTATCTCTATAAGTAAGTCTGTCAACACTGATCAGAAGTATAAACCTGACTCATGAACAGCTATATATGAATTATGTCTTTGAAGTTATATAAGTCTCAAGTACATGTCATCTGTGATATCTGTGATAATCACAGTTTTCACAAATCTTCTTCAGATTTCAGAGAGATCTTGTAATTCAAAGATGACTCTTGTAAGTTTCTCAGCTCTCAGATCTGAGTTCTTATATTCTGCTTATTATAAGAGCAGATTCTCAGTCTTCATCTTTCAGCTCATATACTCTGCAAGCTTTAGAGACATCACAGTGATCTAAGATTCTGAGTTCATCAATGCTTCTTATACTTGTGAGACAGTAACACTGCAGCACAATCTCTTCTCATAAGCAAGTATTTTTATTGAGAGAGTAACAGATTCAGATATCAGCTTCAAGACTCTTAAGAAGGCTGTTACTAACTTTATTCACAACTTCTCAAATTTCTATTTTAATTTATCTGAACAGTTTGCACAGAGATGTTCTGATTTAGAATAGATAAAGTAAAGTCTCTTTTTCTTAATCTCTCTATTATACACTCTGTTTACAGAAGCTTATGAAGCTCTCTCTCTCTGCTCAGCAGTCAGATATATATCTCTCTATATCTTATCATCTTTTTCTAATAAATCTGTTCTCTGTTGTTCTGACTCTTACAGAGTCAGTTAATAATTCACTCTTCATAGATCTGTGACTCTCACAGTGATCTGTAAGTGATGAATAAGAGTCATCAGTTTCTTCAGAGTTAAGAACTTAGAGTCTTGCTCAATGAGCTTATTCTGCATATCTTTATTCAGCTTCTTTATAAATATCATTATTCAGATCTTGTTTCAGAGCCCTGTTTTCACAGATCTTAATTTATATCACAATTTCATGAAGTGCTGTAAGTAGTCTTCATCAGATTTCTCATCTTTTTTTCTAATATTGATAATTACAGTTCAGGTATTCTCTGTTCAGCTTACAGAGTCTCTTAACTTATTCTCTAGATAGGTCTTGAGAACAGATTAGTGAGATCTCTTATAATCATTCTCTAGATAATTCAGTCAGTTCTTGACTTCAGTGTAATAGAGATCTGTTATTATATAGATAACAGCTTCTTCATCTTTCATATCACACAGCTGAGCTTGTGAGTCAATTTCAAATACAAACTTATAAAAGCTTTTATAGATTGTGATTTAATAAGTGATCTTAAGTAATTATGACTTAAGAAAGTTTCTTTTCAGTTCACAGATGTCTCTGAAGATCATGTTTAGAGACTCAGTTTGAGAGTGTTTACAGACAGTAAGCATTTCTTATAGAAAAATAGCTTGATTCTGTGAAAGATGCTCAAGAATGTTCTTCACTGAGATTAATTCATTCATGAGTTTAAAGAGTTTCTCTGTCACAGATGTAGAGAATGATATTCTGTGAGTAATTGATAAGTTCTCTAAGACTTCTTTCACAGAGATTATTCATGATTCAGATAACTGCTTCTGAGTGTCTGCAGTAGAGTTTGCAGAGATTGAAGCATGTAAGTTTCTAGTTCTTTCAGTTATAATGAGTGATTGCTGACTGACTGAGCTTGAAATGTAAGAATAAGTGCTCACAGGTGATTATTCAGATATTTACAGCTTGATATGATATGTACTGTTAACTACTAGAAGTATTCACAGTAGAAAGATAAAATGTAGAAGTCAAATGTATAATAACATTCAAGCTGAGTTATGAATAGTATTCATGAACTTCAGTCTATATAGTTGTGTGTAGCCAAGAGCTGCTAGCCCTATTAATTATGCGAGAGATAGAAATAGAGGTAAAGAATCCGCGAGGAGCGGGATTTCTTACATTAACACTCTCTCAATCTTCTTCTATTATTACTTATTTACAGTAACACTCTTCTTCTCTCTCTCTCTCTTCATCTTAAACTAAAATCATTCTCAGAACTTCTCCTGGTTTTACTACTACTGTATAAGACTCTTTACTATCTTCTTCTCTAATCTCTCACAGGTAGTGTCATCTGCATTATTTCTATACTTAGTTCAGTCTAAATCTATCAGAAGTGTTACTTAAAATCATTAGCATTCTACTCTCTTATGAAGCCTCTTCAAGACATTATAATATGTCTTACAATTAATCTTCTCTTATTTGAACATCTTCTTCTTCTCTTTCTTCAATCTGTAACAGTGCTTATATGCCTTGATAATCTGCAGAACTGCAGAATATTTGAAGAGAGATAACATAATTGATTTCAGTGAGTATTAAAGAGAGATAAAGACAGAAGAGATAATCAGAAATAATATGATAATAATGATAATAATAATAATAATAATAATAATAATAATAGTGATAATGATGATAGTAATGATAATAATGATAATAATGATGATAATGATAATGATGATGATGATAATAATGAAAGAGAGAGTGTATTGAAATATATTACTAACTTATTAAATATAAAGAGATAAAGAAAATATTAACAGCTTTCAGAGATATATAGAAACAGCTACAGTATTGTATAGTAACATCATCTTCATTCAATGCATGCAGTTGTAAGAATAAGTACTCGCAGGTGATTATTCAGATGTTTACAGCTTGACATGATATGTACTGTTAACTACTAGAAGTATTCACAGTAGAAAGATAAAATGTAGAGATCAAATGTATAATAGTATTCAAGCTGAGTTGTGAATAGTATTCGCGAACTCCAGTCTATATAGTTGTGTGTAGTCAAGGGCCGCTAGCCCTATTGATTACACAAGAGATAGAAATAGAGATAACTCTATTGATTACATGAGAGATAGGAATAGAGGTAAAGAATCCGCGAGGAGCGGGATTTCTTACATACTTCTCTCTCTCTAAGGCTTCATCTGCGAAGCCTTTCACTGAGTGACTTCATAGAATCAGCTCAGCACTGCAGTGATACTCACTAAAAACTCTTTGTATCTATAAAAAACCTCAGTGAGGAAAAATCCCTTATTATTATAAAGAGAAAAGAGTCTGTCACTCAGTTTCTTATTTCATAAGATTCTTTATAATCTACAGATTCTTCTCTGACTATCACACAGATTTATCTCACATCTTTCATATAGAAGAGTTCTGATTAACTCTTAATTATTTTCATGAAATTCTTATATAATTATTACACAGATTCATCTTACAGATGAATCACTCTCTGTGAGATTATTCTTATCAAAGAGAAGCATTTATAAGTTAATCTTTCACTCATTCTTATAAATCATTGTTCTTTAACACTGTAGAATTGTGAGGAATTTTTCATTCTTTTATTAACTCTGTAGAATTGTAGAATCAAGATATCTATAGTCTGCAATTACTCTTTATAGTTATATAGAAAGATTCAGATCTACAATTCATAATCACTCTTATTTACTAGAGTGATCTGACTATTCTATAGAATCATTCACAGTGTAAGTAAATCTCTCTAGAGTAGTATAAATATTTCAGATCTGTCTGTGAAATCTCATCTTCTTTTCTCTTTTTCTGTAACAGCTCTCATTCTCATAACTGTGAGTATTCTCATCTATTTATAAAGTGTTTTCACTCAGATAATAGAGAGAGAGTGTTTCTGATAATATCTATATATTAATTCAAGAACTTCTTAAGAATAAAAATTTTTCAATTTTAATATCTTTATAATAATGTCTGATCACTACTGAGCTTCTTATGAGTGTCTCTGCAACTTCTCTGATCACTTTTTACTGACTAATGAAGCAGAGATACTGCTGCTTATAATCATATCTTCATTTCTCTCAGCTCTGTCATCACATCTGATCTTCAGATCAGCAGTCAATTCTCTGTCTCTCTCAGATCAGTTTCTGACTTTAAGTAGTGCAGTTTCTCTCTTTACTGTAAGTCTTCTTATAAGTAATTTCTTACAGACTCTAGCTGACAGTTCTTGCAAAGCTCTCAGTGTTATCAGTGTCTTCTGCAGTCTTACAGATCTATAATCATCTTCTCTCTGTCTGCACAATTTCTGATCAGATATATGTGAATATGTCTAGATTCTCTATCAATGATTCTCACATCACAGCGCATTTCTGTAATCTCATTATCAATGAGAGATGAGTTCTCAGATACCTGCAAAATTCAGATAATTAAGGTAATGTGAATACTATAAATTTATAATGAGAGTTGATCTGAGCAGATAAGTTCTCTCTTCATATCTCAATTATTTTCAGACTGAATACTTCAGCATAACTGAGAAAGTAGATACAGCTTTATAAGAAGTATCTGATCACATATACAGATAATCAGTCTTCAAAATTCTGCTATAACTGTATATACTCTGATGTTCAGCTTCTCTGAAGTCTGTGTCTTTCTAATAATCTTCACATTAAATGCAATAATTGTCTGTATTATAGATATAATACTCTCTGCTTCTTTAAAGAGAAAAATTGATAGTTGTAAGAGAAATTGAGTATCACAGATATTGAGAATATGAGTGTGAATTTCCTTTATTTTTTCTTTATTAATCTCTAAATTGTGTTTACAGCCCTGTTTATTTTCTGTTTTTTTAACTTTAATAAGAACATGATTTCTTCTTTTCTTACATATATTACAGACTGTTCATTTCAGTAGAAATTCATTATCTTATAGACTAGAATTTATAAATGATAGTGTTAATATCTTTATTATAATTAGATTCTTAGTGAAGACTGTGTCATTCTAACTTATCAGAATTTATAGTATGAAAGTCATATCTCAGCTTCTACAGATATCTTATCTACTCAGATGATTTTCAAGTGAACTTATTCATCTTATCAGAATATTCTTATCACTGAATCTTGAATCAGAGCTTGTAATCTCACTTCTCTGAGTTAATAATTTCTTTGATCTGATATTCTCTTTCACTCTTTAGTATTTCATAGATAGAGTGATAAGTCATAGAGTTCTCTTCTAAGAATTTCTTATATTCACAGAGTAAAGAGATATGAAAAACATTGTATATCTACAACTCAGATAACAGTTTTAATTTATAGAACTGTAAACTAACTTTCTTCATAATCTTATAAGACTCTATTTATAAGAGATTCAGCTTCTTACTGAGTCTTTATATAATAATATTTTCTAGACTTAGTCAGACTCTATCATCTTTCTTGAAACTCTTTATAATATACTTGAAGTCATAGTATCTCTTCTGATACTCTTGAGTCTTTCTCAGAGATTCACAGACTTTCTCTCAGATCTTCTGAATTCTCTCAGTCTATTCATAGATGTCATCACACTCTATAGTATACTTTTACAGATTCATCAAGATTATCTACAGATAAGTCTCAGTGAGCATCTCAAAGAGAGTTTTATCTGTGCTGACATGCTTTAAGTTGTTATATATAAACTCTGTAAGTAATAATTAATACACTCAGTTATTCTGATTATAATTGACAAAGTACTACAGATACTGTTTCAATATACTTATCAGGCATTCTATCTGATCATCTGTCTATTAATGAAAAGCTGTGCTTAGATCTCATAAGATCTTCAGTATAATTATCAGATCAGATCAGAACTCTTCTGTGAAGATTAATTCTCTATCTGAGACAATATTTATAGATAATTCATGCAACTGAACTATATTACAGATAAAGATATAAGTCAGATTCTTTGACTTCAAGTTCTTACAGATAAGTATAAAGTGTATCATCTTAGTGAAGTAATTCACTATCATCAGCACACTGTCAAAGCAGGCATTATATATGTTCTTACTTTCAGAGAGACTTATAAGAGTATTCATTTCTAGCTGTTTTCAAGATTTCTGCAGAATAAGTAGAGAAGTAAGTTCTTTATATAATCTGAATCATACTATCTATGAATTCTGATAAACAGTATAAGAATTCACTATCTTCTTTATAAGTTCTTGCATCTTCAGTCAGAAGTATTTTCTTATAAACAACTCATGAGTTCTAATATCTGTAAAATGACTTACTAGAGAAGAGTTATGATACCTTTTAATGAGTTCTATGTATAGAAACTCATTTACAGGCATATAAATTCAGCTCTCTCTTTATAAGAGATTATTTAAGTCTCTTTAATTCTTTATTTCTGCAGAGTTGATCTCTGTTATAAGCAGTTTCTAAATATACTAAGTATATTCATTCTTCAGTTGCAGTTCAGACAATCTGAATAGAAGATTTTATAAAGACTTATACTCTATTTCTTCTTATATCAGATCTTTCATAATACTTCTCAAAGCCTGCAATCTCTTCAGATTATAGATACTCTCTTCAAGAATTCTTATGAAGATTCTCAGAGTATTGACTCTCAGTGTTATAGAGAGTAGTTGTACAGACTTCTTCTCTCTCTTTTTCTTCTTCTCTTACAGAGAATTAAGAGACTCTTCAGTCAATCTCTTTACAATACTCAGTCTGAGTATCTCACAAAGCTTTTCTGCCTTCTCTAGTCTCTCTATATCTGTTATTCTAATCTTCTTAACATAGTCTGATCTGTGAGAGAGTTCATCTGCTGAGTTCTTAGTTCTCTTGATATATTCTATCTTGAATCAGAACTCACTCAGTCTCTGAGCTCAGTGAATCTGCTATCACAAGAGTTTCTTAATTGAAGTAAACTATCACAAGCTATCATAATCAGTTCTAACAGTAATCACTGTTACAAGGCTCTCAAAGTAGTGATATCAGTAACAAAAGAATTTCACTATTATAAGAAGCTTCTGATTATAAATATTATAGTTAATCTTCACAGATTGCATCTTTTATGAGAAAAAGATCACTGAAACTCAGTTCTCATTTAACTGTAGTTATAAGACTATTTCTGAAATTATAAAGAAGAAGATATCTGTCTTCAATCTAATTAAGAGTAAGAGATCAAAGTGAAATAGTATTACTGTATCTGTGAATATCTATTTCAATCTTATAAAGACTCTATAAGCTTCTGAAATAAGAAAGTTCTCACAGTTCTCTCTTCTCAATAATCTTTTCATTCTCTGTTCATGAGATGACTTCTTCTTATTTTCATTCTTCAGCATATCTGTAAGAGTTAAGAAGATTCTCATGAATACAAAGATAAACTGTCTATAGAAATTCACAAAACTCAGAAAGATCTGAATCTTATGAATACTAGTTAACTTCAGTTATAATAGAATAGTCTTAACTTACAAAGATTTCATCTGAATATTATCTATAGTGATTATATATTCTAGGAAATTAATTCAGCAGACACTGAAGTTACACTTTACAAGCTTAATATACAGTTCTGCCTTATCTAAGATCTTTAATATACTTCACACATGCTTAGTATGTTCTTTCTTCTTCACAGAGTACATCATCACATCTAGACTGGCCGCCGGGACCATGAATTTCACGTTTGATCTCATTTGGTCTGGTCCCATACATTTCTTGGCGTGAATCCCGCTGGGACTGGCTATCAAAAAAACATGCAAAGTGACTATATATCAGATTTTAAAATGAGACCATGACTTGAAAAAAATGAGAAAGTGGTCTCATTTGATCCCATTTAGTCCCATTCTTAGCATAAAGTTACTATTTTTAGACATTTTAAGGTTTTTTTAGACTATTTTTAATTTTTTAAAAAGTAACGCTTTTTGGTAACGCTCAAATGAGATTTAAAGTCATTTAAAGCAATAAAAATAATTTAAATTGAGAAGTGGAAATCATGGTCTCATTTGGAAAATGTGACAAGAGTAGACAGTAAGTCTCACTGAGACAGTATGAGACTACTATCTAATGTTAAAACCGTGTAATGGGATCAGTTGAATTGATAATGAGACTATCAAAAAATCTGGTCCTGGTTCCAGACACGGTCACACAGTCAGTCTAATCACATCATTCAGATATATTATCATGAAGATATTCAGATATGCATGAAGTGTTTTATTAATGAAAGACTGAAATGCTGCAGAGATATTAGTCAGATTAAAAGACATCACTAGATATTCAAACAATCTCAGTGCAGTTCTAAAGACAGTCTTTCATTCATTCTCAGATTATATTCATAGCTGTGTATATATATTAATTACATTCAGTTGTATAAATATAACAGCTTCTGTGAGACAGTTGATCACATTCTCAATCAGAGATAGAAGATAGCAGCTCTTTATTATCTTGAAGTTCAGATTACAGTAGTCTACACACAATCTGAGATCTTTATTCTTCTTCTTTACAAATATTACAGAGACTTCTATGAAAGTCTGTGAAGATCAGATGAAGTCATTCTTCAGATTCTTCTTTATATAGATCTGCAAGATCTCTGTCTCATAATAAGAGAGCTTATAGACTGATTCTCAGAAGAGTTTCTACTCTTCTATTAAATCTATTATCAGATTCTTCTTACAGTGAGAGAGAAGCTCAGCTGCCTTTACTAAGCTAAATATCTCTGCAAGATCTCAGTATTTCTCTGATATCTGAAGCTTGATTTCCATGATCACAAGATTCTCAGACACTTGTAAAGTTATTATATAGATGAGCTTGTCTTCTCTAATCAACTCTACAGTATTAACTGATTCTATCTTCATAAGTAAGTCTGTCAACACTGATTAGAAGTATAAACCTGACTTATAGACAGCTATGTGTGAATTGTGTCTTTAAAGTCATACAAGTTTCAAGTACATATCATCTGCAATGTCTGTAATAATCACAGTTTCTGCAAATCTTCTTCAGATTTCAGAGAGATCTTGCAATTCAAAGATAACTCTTACAAGTCTCTCAGCTCTCAGATCTGAGTTCTCACACTCTGCTTATTATAAGAGCAGGTTCTCAGTCTTCATCTTTCAGCTCATATACTTCATGACTGTTTTCTTGGGGGGGGCAGATGACCTGGAATTCTGAGTTCATTAATACTTTTCATACTTGTGAGATAGCAGTACTGCAGTGCAGTCTCTTCTCATAAGCAAGTATTTTTTATCAGAGAAGTAACAGATTCAGGTGTCAGCTTCAAGACTCTTAAAAAGGCTATTACTGACTCTGTCTATAACTTCTCAAATTCTCATTTTAATTTATTCAGACAGTTGCATGGAGATATTCTGATTTAGAATAGATAAAGCAGAGTTTCTTTTTCTTAATCTCTCTGTTATATACTCTATTTATAAGAGCTTGTAAGACTCTTTCTCTCTGCTCAGTAGTCAGACATAAATCTCTCTATATCTTATTATCTTTTTCTGACAAATCTGTTCTCTATTATTCTGACTCTTACAGAGCTGATTAATAATCTGCTCTTCACAGATCTATGACTCTTACAGTGATTTATAAGCAGTGAATGAAAGTTATCAGTTTCTTCAGAGTTAAGAACTTAGAGTCTTACTCAATGAGCTTATTCTATATATCTTTATTCAGTCTCTTCATAAATATTATTATTCAGATCTTATTTCAGAGCCCTGTTTTCACAGATCTCAATTCATATCATAATTTCATGAAGTATTATAAGTAGTCTTCATCAGATTTCTCATCTCTTTTTCTAATATTAGTAATCATAGCTCAGATGTTCTCTGTTCAGCTCACAGAGTCTTTTAACTTACTCTCTAGATAAGTTTTAAGAATAGATTAGTGAGATCTCTTATAATCATTCTCTAAATAATTCAGTCAGTTCTTGACTTCAGTGTAATAGAGGTCTGTTATTGTATAGATGACAGCTTCTTTATCTTTTATATCACACAGCTGAGCTTGTAAGTCAATTTCAAATACAAACTTATAAAAGCTTTTATAGATTGTGATTCAATAAGTGATCTTAAGTGATTACAGCTTAAGAAAGTTTCTTTTCAGTTTATAAGTATCTCTGAAGATTATGTCTAAAGACTCAGTTCAAGAGTGTTTACAGACAGTAAGCATTCTTTGTAGAAAAATAGCTTGATTTTATGAAAGATGCTCAAGAATGTTCTTTACTGAGATTGATTCATTTGTGAATTTGAAGAATTTCTCTGTTATAGATACAGAGAATAGTATTCTGTAAGTAATTGATAAGTTCTCTAAGACTTCTTCTACAGAGATTATTCATGATTCAGATAACTGCTTCTAAGTGTCTGTAGTAAAGTTTGCAGAGATTGAAGTATATAAGTTTCTAGTTCTTTCAGTTATAACAGGCAGTTGCTGACTGACTGAGCTTGAAATGTAAGAATAAGTGCTCACAGACAATTATTTAAGTATTTACAGCTTGACATGATATGTACTGTTAACTACTAAAAGTATTCATGATAGAAAGATAAAATGTAGAGATTAAATATATAATAGTATTCAAGCTGAGTTATAAATAGTATTCGCGAACTCCAGTCTATATAGTTGTGTGTAGTCAAGAGCTGCTAGCTTTATTAATTACACAAGAGATAGAAATAGAGGTAAAGAATCCGTGAGAAGCAGGATTTCTTACAGCAGTGTTGATATTCTTTGTATACAGTTATTATATAATTTATATCAGAGATACATGCAGAAAACAGATCTTTATTACTAGAGAGAATAATTGCAGTGATTCTCTGTTTTTATATTATAAAGATAAGTTATTCTTATTTCTTTCTTCTCTCTTTTCTCTTCTTCTTCAACTTATCACTAAATTCAAGCTAATATGAAAACTATTAAAACACTTCTAGAAACTCTCAAATTGAAGAGTATAGACTAATCAAATTTTAAATACAGAAGAATTAAATTATATTCAATATTACTAATTATTTATTCTCTCTTAATAAAATCACAGTCACATCTTTCTCTCTCTCTCTTAAATAAAACATGATCTGTGAAAAGCAAGTATCACATCAGATTATAATGATTAATACAGTCTCAGTACACAGAACTGTATATATACAGTGCATGCTAAACTGAGAGACTGTATAAGTTGTAAATCAGTATCAGCATCTCAGAGAGAGCTGTGCAGTGTGAGAAAGCTGCAACTCTCAGTTATATACACAGAGAGTGAATCATTACAGTAAGTGTATATATATTGTATGAAAGTAATGCTTTTTAATAACACTCAGTCTCTGATATTATGAAAATAGAGTCTCTTCATGAGATCTGTTTTTATCAGAAGTCAGAGAATCTTATATTTCTCAAGATTATCTTCACTTATCTTATCTATGAAATCAATGAGAGAAATCATTAATTTCAGTATTCTGCTCTTAATACTATTCAAGTGACAGCAGAGTTCATTCTGATCACACTTTTTAAGTGTATGTTTTCTAAATATTCACATTTATACAGATATATACTGATTATTTATTAGATGATATTAAGATAATGACTTATTACAGCTGTGTTATTCTCACTATGAGAAATACATAATTGATAATAAATATTATAAAGACTCTGAGAAGTGAGTATTTTAAAGATACTGCAGCTCTGTGATCTTGATTTTTTATATTTTTATATTTTATTTTTTTCTTTTTCTTTTATTTTTTTTTATTTATTCTGATTTTTTCTTGTTTTTGTTTTATTTTTTGTTTTTTGTTTTTTTTTTATATTTTATATTTTTTTCATAATTAAAATTATATGAATTATGATCTATATTCAGAAAAGTAATAATATTTGATAATACTCTTTATTGAATTTTCAATAAATGAGTACTATGTTATAATATTATGTAAGTGAGAAGTGATTTCATAATCTCATTTAATGTTATTCTCAATAATGAGATCAGAATGAAAATGTGACTAAGAATTTAAATATATTCTTTATTCAGAACTAGATTTTTATTTGAAAAGTGAATCTGAGATCTTTAATATTTGAAATAACATAATTTGAGATCAATGTGATAAACATAAATTATGATCAGAAGTAATGCTTTTAGATAACATAATAACTATAAAGTTTGATTCTGGTCTCAGACACGGTCACACAATTAGTCTATTGCATAGTGGTATAAATCACTGTCTATCATGACCTTCATATTATACATGTTATTAATCACAGTAGATATAAGAATCACATTCATTATCATTTTCTCTTTAAATTGTTATTATCTGATCTCTTCAAGCTTCTGTTTACAAATTTGAATAGAAGCTAATCTTTTCTCTGTTTCACTGAGATATTCTCATAGTTATTCTCTGAATCTTTCTCTAATACAATGTGATTGATGTGAACAGGTGCTGATTCATTCTTTAAATAAGAAGACACTGATCTTTCTCTTGAATATGAAGATATATAGGTTAATTAGCAGTTAAAAGCAATGTGTTCTAATCAGTTACAGTTGATATATACTCTATATTAATGTCAATCAGTGACTTCTTCAGAAGTGATCTCAGAGACTCAGAAGTCTGTTCAGACAGTGAAGACTCTTACTTATATATAGACATTTGAGTCTATTCAATTCATAGCATCTGCATTATTGTTATTTCTCAGTGTGAGTGTATAAGTCACTGAGATGTAACATCTTCTGCCACTGTTCTGTATATTCTTGAGCTTGATAAGACAGTCATTCATTGTCTGAAGCTGTGTGCAGAAGCCTTCATAAGTTGAGTCTTTGTCTATGCTTATAAGAGTCTGTAAGAGTTTAAAAGTCAATATCTTCTTAAGCATGCTAATCTTCATTCAATTCTCTTAAGACTGATCACCTGCTTCTAGAATCTTGATATTAAAGTCAGAGATAAATGTTATAAGAGAAATGTTTCTATGTTAAGTAATCTGTAAATAAATTTAATACTTTATGTTGTATAAACAGTGTATTAGAAACAAGAATATCAAGATATTTCATAATATTTATCAGATATATAAAACACTGATTCACATGCTTTTATTCAGAGATGTTCCTTCCCCCACCATACAATTCTTCAATCATTTATTAATGTGTCAAACTTGATTAATTATTCAATCAATGAAATCTTCATTTATACTTAGTTTCACAAGCATTTTCATTCTTCATGATGAGTAGAGAGTGAAATCAGAAGTATTGAAATATATAGAAGTATCTAAGCATTCTTTCAGTACTTTTATATTTAATTCTGTAGATGCTGAAATTGCATGAGTTTCTTATTATAATAATTATTGAATCTCTTCATATTGATATTATTGAGTTGCATGCATATCAGCTATTTATTATTATTATAGTTTCAACATTACTCAGAGTCACTGTAACACTGTGTCTATACTTATATTTAAAAGTTTCATATTATCATTAAACATGATTATATCAATTGTTGAATGTGTAATTGTATGAATATCTTATATATCTGAGTATTAGAACTCTCAGATCTTTTACTGATATTCTCTTATAAAATCTTATTCTCTTTATAAGATCTTGTTATAGAGTCAGAGTAACTGATAAGCAAGCTTCTATCTAAGAACTATCTGAGAACTCAGTGTCTGCTTATCTGTGTTTTCTCTTTCTTATACATTGTTACATGTTCAGATATCTCTTGATAAATAATTATTTCTGATGAGAAGATGATGTATAAATAATTATTTTCTAATAAGAAGACAATGAATGTTTTTATAGTGTAAGAGGCCTACACTGAATAGATCAGTATAATATTATAGGTCTTATATAACAAAGATAAAAATGTTAAAGAAGAAAGAAAAGAGAAAGTATGAGAATCAGTAATTGAGATGAATATTTATACACGTATGTGATGAAGCTTCAGAGTGGAAGAATATACACATGTTCATAGCAGCTGAGAATCAGTGATTGAGAATGGCTGAGAATCAGAGTGTATGCATTTATAGCGGCTGAGAATTGGCAATTGAGAATGGCTGAGAATCGGAGCGTACGTGAAATCTGTGAAGTGTAACAGAATAGTCTATATAATTGATCGGGCGCAGCCTGCCACAATCAGCTCTGTAGTTGAAATAGAGATCTTTATTAAATCTTTTTTAACATTTCTTTATAGTAAGTGAAGAATCAGAATACTTGAAATTCTTCTTTACTTTCTCTGTACTGAAGTTATTATAGTGCTGTTTAGATCTTATTATTAATTATTTAGAAAAGATCTTATTAGTCTTTTTCTCAGAGAATTGATTATTTAAATAGATTTAAAAAGTCAGGTTAACAAGCTCAGTGCAATTGATTAATAAACTCTGATATTATAATATTATTATCTGCATCTTATAAGTCAGCTTTATAAGATAAAGCTATGTTTTTAATTAATCTAAATTATCAGTTAATTTCTCTCAATATTCTTTAAATCTTATATTGAAATTGAAAGAATTCTTATCATTTTATTAATATAATAAGTTGAATTACTATACTACTATGAAGCTGCAGTTATAATAATCTTTAATTTAATTTAGTAGAAAGTTCTTGAATTCTTCTTAAGTTATAATAGTATTAATACACTCAAGCTCTCTCTTCTTGTAAGAAATCCCGCTTCTCGCGGATTCTTTACCCCTATTCCTATCTCTCGTGTAATCAATAGGGCTAGCGGCCCTTGGCTACACACAACTATATAGACTGGAGTTTGTGAATACTATTTACAACTCAGCTTGAATACTATTATATATTTAATTTCTACATTTTATCTTTCTACTGTGAATACTTCTAGTAGTTAACAGTATATATCATGTCAAGCTGCAAACACCTGAATAATCACCTGTAAGCACTTATTCTTATATTTCAAGCTCAGTCAGTCAGCAACTGTCTATTATAACTGAAAGAACTAGAAACTTATATACTTCAATCTCTGTAAACTCTACTGCAGACACTCAGAAGCAGTCATCTGAATTATGAATAACTCTTATAAAAGAAGTCTCAGAGAACTTATCAATCACTTATGAGATATTATTCTCTGCATCTATAACAGAGAAATTCTTTGAACTTATAAATAAATCAATCTCAGTGAAGAACATTCTTGAGCATCTTTCACAGAACTAAGCTATTTTTCTACAAGAAATACTTACTATCTGTAAACACTCTTGAACTGAGTCTCTAGACATGATCTTCAGAGATACTTATAAATTAAAAAGAAACTTTCTTAAGTTATAATTACTTAAGATCACTTATCAAATCATAATCTATAAAAACTTTTACAAGTTTATATTTGAAATTGACTTACAAGCTCAGCTGTGTGATATAAAAGATGAAGAAGCTGTTATCTATGTAATAACAGATCTTTATTACACTGAAGTCAAGAACTGACTGAATTATCTAGAGAATAATCATAAGAGATTTCACTGATTCATTCTCAAAATCTATCTAGAGAATAAGTTGAAAGACTTTATAAGTTAAACAGAGAACATCTGAACTGTGATTATTAATATTAGAAAAAGAGATGAGAAATCTGATGAAGACTACTTACAGCACTTCATAAAATTATAATATGAATTAAGATCTGTGAAAACAGAGCTCTGAAACAAGATCTGAATGATAATATTTATAAAAAGACTAAATAAAGATATGCAGAACAAGCTCATTGAGTAAGACTCTAAGCTCTTAACTCTGAAAAAACTGATAACTCTCATTCATTACTTACAGATTACTATGAGAGCTATAGATTTATAGAGAGTGAATCACTGACTGACTCTGTAAGAGTCAGAACAACAGAGAACAGATTTATTAGAAAAAGATGATAAGATATAGAGAGATTCATATCTGACTGCTGAGCAGAGAGAGAGAGCTTTATAAGCTCTTATAAACAGAGTATATAATAGAGAGATTAAGAAAAAGAGACTCTGCTTTATCTGTTCTAAATCAGAATATCTCTGTGCAAACTGTCTGAATAAACTAAAATAGAAATTTGAAGAGTTATGAACAGAGTTAGTAACAGTCTTCTTAAGAGTCTTGAAGCTGATATCTGAATCTGTTACTTCTTCAATGAAAATACTTGCTTATGAGAAGAGACTGTACTGTGATACTACTATCTCACAAGTATAAAAAGTATTAATAAACTCAGAATCTCAGATCACTGTGATGTCTCTAAAGCTTATGAAGTGAATGAGCTGAAAGATGAAGACTGAGAATCTGCTCTTATAATAAATAGAATATGAGAACTCAGATCTGAGAACTGAGAAACTTACAAGAGTCATCTTTAAATTACAAGATCTCTCTGAAATCTGAAGAAGATTTGCAGAAACTGTGATTATTACAGACATTGCAGATGACATGTACTTGAAACTTGTATAACTTTAAAGACACAATCACACATAGCTGTCTGTAAGTCAGGTTTATACTTCTAATCAGTGTTGACAGACTTACTTATGAAGATAGAATCAGTTAATGCTGTAAAGTTGATTAGAGAAGACAAGCTCATCTATATAATAACTTTACAAGTGTCTGAGAATCTTGTGATCATGGAAATCAAGCTTCAGATATCAGAGAAATACTGAGATCTTGCAGAGATATTCAGCTTAGTAAAGACAGCTGAGCTTCTCTCTCACTGTAAGAAGAATCTGATAATAGATTTAATAGAAGAGTAGAAACTCTTCTGAGAATCAGTCTATAAGCTCTCTTATTATGAGACAGAGATCTTACAGATCTATGTGAAGAAGAATCTGAAGAATAACTTTATCTGATCTTCATAGATCTCTGTGAAAGTCTCTATGATATTCATAAAGAAGAAGAATAAAGATCTCAGATTGTGTGTAGATTATCACAATCTGAACTTCAAGATAATAAAGAGCTGCTATTCTCTGTCTCTAATTAAGAATGTAATTAACTGTCTTACAGAAGCTGTTATATTCATACAACTAAATATAATCAATGTATATACATGGCTGTGAATATAGTCTGAGAATAAATAAAAGACTGTCTTTAGAACTGCACTGAGATTATTTAAATATCTAGTGATGTCTTTTGATCTGACTAATATCTCTGCAGCATTTCAGTCTTTTATTAATAAAACACTTTATATATATCTGAATATCTTTATAATAATATATCTGAATAATGTGATGATGTACTCTGTGAAGAAGAAAGAACACACTGAGCATATATGAAGTGTATTGAAGATCTTAGATGAGACAGAACTGTATATTAAGCTTATAAAGTATAACTTCAGTGCTTACTGAATTAATTTCCTAGAATATATAATCACTGTAGATGATATTCAGATGAAATCTTTATAAGTTAAGACTATTCTATCATGACTGAAGTTAACTAGTATTCATGAGATTCAGATCTTTCTGAGCTTTGTGAATTTCTATAGACAGTTTATCTTTATATTTATGAGAATCTTCTTGACTCTTACAGACATACTGAAGAGTGAAAATAAGAAGAAATTATTTCATAAACAGAGAATGAAAAGATTGTTGAGAAGAAAGAACTGTAAGAACTTTCTTATCTCAGAAGCTCACAGAGTCTTTACAAGATTAAAACAGATATTTATAAATACAGTGATACTATTTCACTTTGATTTCTTACTCTTAATCAGATTAAAGACAGATATCTTCTTTTTTATAATTTCAGAAATAGTCTTATAACTATAGTCAAATGAGAACTAGGTTTTAATAGCCTTTTCTCACAGAAGATGCAGA